>NW_026067907.1:10812796-10944613 GCF_014885135.2 Alexandromys fortis | reverse complement strand
ATCGCCTGATGAAGGTTAATATTCAGGAGGATGCCTATATGTTTTTCTTTGGGTTCTCCTTCTTATTTAGCTTCTCTAAGAACCCGAATTATAGGCTCAATGTCCTTCATTTATGGCTAGAAACCAAATATGAGTGAGTACATCCCATGTTCTTCTTTTTGGGTCTGGCTTACCTCACTCAGTATAGTGTTTTCTATTTCCATCCATTTGCCTGCAAACTTCAAGAAGTCCTTGTTTTTTACTGCTGAGTAGTACTCTAATATGTATATATTCCATACTTTCTTCATCCATTCTTCATTTGAAGGGCATCTAGGTTGTTTCCAGGTTCCGGCTATTACAAACAACCTTGTCTGGTTGGAACTGGGTGATATTCCTGTATCTTTGAGGTGTGATAGTTGTCAGAGTTATTGGCACATTGATTCTAATAAGAACATTTCTGTTTTGTGGGATGAGTCTGATTCTACAGGCAGTGTCTTACTTTAATAATAAAACATAATACTCTATAACTTCTGTGTTTAGAAGCAGAACAGGAGCCTAGGTTGGCAGACAAATGGGTTCACGTGGTGTACTAGTCTCTTCAGGTCTGGTAACAAACTTTAGCTTGGTTGGAGTGGAACCAATGGAAATTCGTTATCATAGCTCTTGAGGGTAGAAGGTCAACACCAAATGACTGGCACACTGTGTATCGCATGCGGCCTGTTTCCAGGTTTGTAGAAAGAACCTTCCTACTGTGTCTTCCTGGGATGAGAGGATGTGATGTCCATGGGCTCTCTCTCTCTCTCTCTCTCTCTCTCTCTCTCTCTCTGTTTTTTTTTTTTTCCAAGCTAATTGCACCCAGCTCTATTAAAGACACTTTCCACAAACAATCATGGTTTTCCAGGCAGGACACAAGCAGACAGTCATTTACAGGGTACAAGAACTTCCAGACTCCATTCTTGTATCGACTACCACATCAGAAAGCCACTACAAAACCCAATGAGTCTTTCTGACCCTTTGAAAAGGGAGAGAAGCTTAGAGTGAGGGCTGCAGTTCACATTGAGAATGCTGTTTGACAACATTTCACAAGCAGGCCCTGACTTCCAGGAAATGAAATGAAAACAGCAGAATTATCAATTGGAAGATCCATAATCTTCTATAAAAGGAACCGCTGCTCTTTTGAGGACAATCAATAATGTTACTGAAAAGTCCAGATTGCTCAACAGCCTGACAAAGCCAATTTTGGAGGTCAGATTCCAACAGGTTTCTGGTCTTAAGGGAGTTAAGTCTATGTTGATGGTACAGGGAAGGAGGTAGAAAATGAATTTAGTTTTTTCTCACAGGGCATGTTCTACCATGCTGGCCACATATGTCAACACCAGGACATCTCTCCTGGGAGCCAAGAGGAGTCTTTCAAAATTATCAGAGAATGATATTTTCCATCATCAACCATTATCAATCCAGCTTGGGAGACATTGTTAGTGAGACATATTCCTTCCTCCGCCAAACAATAAAGTGTTCTGTGAGCTAACAACATAGTTTTTAAAAAAAAGTAAAATGAAATTCTGCACTTTTATAAGACTTGATAAAGAATAGAATTAAAACTGTACGGTCACCAGAAGTACACAGTTATAAAAATACACACATGTCACTTGGCTCTCCAGCGCCTTCAGCTTTTTGTGCTGGGTCTGTTTTGTCATCTGCATTCTCTGCAGGATTATCTGCATCCTTACCTGTATCCACCTTCCTCTTCTTCCCCTTGGGTACCCTCTCTCCCTTCTCTGCAGGGGCCTTTTTAGGCTTGGGCTGTGGCTTTGGAGGAGCGGGCTTAGCAGACAGCCTTGCAGATCTTCTCTGTGGCTAGTCCTCCACCTTGGCTTGTTTTCTTCAGCATCCCCTTCAGCCTTTCTTCTGGGCATGGTGGCAGCAGGGGTCACCGGCGCGGAATGCAGGGATGCAGTGGTGAGCCGGCTGGGTCCTTCTGGGGCCATTCTCCCTGCTGCTTCACACTGCTGCTCTACAGGCTGTAGTTACTCAGCCTAATCTCTAGTTCCAGCACGAACACTCATGATCTAATCACCTCTCTGGCAGTCTCTTCCTCACGGTTATCTCCCTAGGGGTTAGTATTTCAATGTATGAATCAGGGGGCCTCGCACGTCAAGACCATTGCACATGGTGACGTTTTTTAGCAGCAATGCCAAGAACAGGAAAGGCAATGACTCCAGTCATGACAGGCTCCAGATCCTGTTTCTGATGCTTCGGGTTTCTAGACCAGAGCAGATTGTTTTTCCTGGTGAGAAAGCACTTCATCTGAAGATCTAGATAGAAGGAAAAGAGTTTATCTCTCTGAACAGAAAGGAATCCTTCCTGAATCCTTGCCTGGAGCTGAACATCAGTTCCTCTACACTAAACTGATGTATTTATTAGTCCTTCTAAGGTAAGATTGCAGCCTCTTGTGTTAGGGTAAAGATTCCCTTGGATATTCTCAGCTCCAGATTGTGAACTGCAACCCTTGGGACTCACCACCCTTCATAAGCTTGCCATAGAACTCATTATAACAGCTTCCTGCCTGTCTGTTCCTCACTCTCTCCCCTAACACACACACATGAACATAAATCATATTGCACAAGTAAACATATATTACTATTGTTTCTGTTTCTGCAGGGAAACTTGAATAATACTTTTACTATTTTATCTTGCCCTGAAAGTCTAACTTAAACTATATACTGAAATTTAAATTTTACTTTACAGTTACTGTTTATGTTTTATGGGTAAATATTTAGGTATTGGGATGTTACAATCAATATTCCATCAGACTCTTGGTCAGCAGTGTCATAGAAAACAAGGAAAGATATTCAGGATTTGAAGAGATGGGTGAAGAGGAGAAAGTCCTGAGGCATAAAAGGGTAATAAAAACACTGAGGGATGAGTGCTGTGTAGTTACTGCATGGGGCTGGCCGAAGGTCCTGTGAGCTGAGGGAGTTAGCTGTGCATTTGAACAGGTACTGCACACTCTGGGCCTTTGTGAACAGTTGGGGAGAAGTCTTGGACACCCACATCCAGTTGTGAGATTACTCCCAAGTCAACGGCCCTTTCAGAAAAGGCATGGGCAGGTTGTTCTGCATCTCTGTACAACTAGAGGCACCCTGCCTTCATATTCTCTGCCCAAGTATGCCTTCTACACATGTCCCTTTCATTTGGCATCATAAGTTCTTGTCCCAAAGCCAGTGTGGTCCCAGTGTGGCCCTCTGTGCACAGTTTACAAACTCCCGAATCACCAGTTCCTTCTTCTCTGCTAAGTTATTTTATTAGCATAAGTGTGTTCCCAGGGGGAATAAAATGCCCTCTGCATGTCCCCAGGGGAGAAAGGACCTCTTTACCTCAAGTGCCCGTCCTGTGAGTGTTCTTCATCCAAGCAAGACATTCCAACAACACCGCCGTATTCTCCATCTCTGTTCTCCAGCTCCAACAGTCTCATTTGTCAACACTCCAGTGACCTGACTTTCTCAGAGCCCAACAATGACCTCCAGTTGACAAGCCTGGGGTCTGGTCACTTAAGTGCTTTTGACTGTTTGATGCTGTATGTGACACAGTTGACAGCTCCTTTGGTCCAGGATGCTAGTTCTCAGCTAGAGTAGTTTTGCCTCCCAGGGGCTTTCGGGTATGGTGTGTGTGTGTGTACATGCACGTGTGTGAGCGTGAGCATACATGTATGCATGTACATGCCCCATCAATGGGCAGGGACTCAGGAGGCTGCAGAACAATGAGTTTCTGGGCCATGACGTCAGAGGTTCAAGACTCCCTCTGCTGGCTGCCTAACATCTTCACTGGGTACTCTCTCATCTGAATGATGGCTTGTCTTTCAGGTGACCTCTAAATATTTGTTTTTCTAAGAACTGCTCCCGAGCCTTTTTCTCTATCTTCATTCTTCCCCCGTGTGACAAAGGGGTGCTCATCTTTTTAAATATCATGATTATGCTGATTGCTCCAGTTCTGATTTCCCAATGGCCTCCTGTATCTGATTGCTTCTGTGACGTCATCATTTGAGTGAATGACAGACCACACAAATGGTATATAAAACATGGAATTTTAGCTGCCCTTCCAAACCCACTGCGCCTGGACAACTCAGGGTTCTGGCTAGCGGGCTTGACCCCTCTCCTTTAGCAGCCTCCTGCTGTAACTGCTGGGAGAGTCCTGTGTGCTTGTTGATCAAATGTTCACTGGTTTCATCGAGCTTTGCCATGCTGCTTCTCCAGAACACCACCAAACAACACCATCTCTATCACCTCTTAGTGCCCAGACCAGGCCCTCACTCAGCAGCTGGGCAGCATCACTGAGTAGTATTTGAGAATCACAGATCCCCTGGTCTCACGTTGGCTTCTCTTGGGTCAGCAGATACCCTCTTCTTTTTCACCAGGCTTGAGCCCTGAACGACCAAGTGGATTAGCTGGTTCTACTGCTGTGACCAACCAGTCAAGGAAGGAGGAGCTTGTTTGGTGCACAGTCCGAGTGAGCATCCAGCAGGGTGCCATCCTGGCCCGGCAGCAGGGGCATGAGGCCTTCAGTCACACTCTGCCTATCTGTGGCCAGGAAGTACGGAGGGATAAGTGTTGGTACTTAGCTTGCTTCTGCCTTTCATCCTGTCTAGGAAGCCAACCCATGGAATGGTGCTGCCCACAGTTAGAATGTCTTTTCTCCACCTCTGCTAACTCTATGTGAAACTCCCTCACAGACAAGCCCAGAATGTTTTTGGGAATTCTAAGTACCGTCAGTCTGACAGTCAGGATCCGTCATCACACTGGGCCATTGTCTGTCTCTCAACACTGCATTTCCTGTACTTCCTGTCTGTCAGTCCCTGTGATACACAGGCAAGGGCGAACCTCTGTGTATCACTCCCAAGACACACCACTGTCCATGGTGAGGGCCCCTGTGTCACACAGGAAAGGGCGAACCTCTGTGTATCACTCCCTAGACACCCACTCCATGGTGAGTCTGGAGCTGCTGTCTTCTGTGAAGACTGAAGTCTGTAGAAGCTTTCTGTCTGTTCTTGTGACAGGTAAAGCCTGGGTCCTCCACTGGATTGTCACCCTGACTCTCTCCATAGAATGCTCTGTTTGGATCTTTCTCATCTTAGCTCTGATTCTCTCTATCACTAGAGAGATGCTATTCAAAAGTCAGTCCCCTGGTTATCTAGTTATCCTGCTTGTTCCAAAATCATTTTTTTATGTCATCCTGCTTCCTTTCTCCTTCAGCTTCTTCGGTGATATTCCTTGGGTACACTCCTTTTGCTGCTGTCTCCCCTCCTCCCTGGCAGGCTGCTTTTTGAAATGGTCCATCTCCAAACCTTCACAGGCCACTTTCCAAGGTGACTGGTTACTCTAGCCATGAAGGGCACTTGGTTGGCCACTGCCTGGATAGTTATCTTTTCTCACTTGTCAATCAAAGACAGAAAGCTCCACCCACTCCCTTTTAGACTTTTCCTTCTCTGCACCAGGTACTTAATTTCAAGGTCTTTTAAGGTTTATCTGATACACGTCAGCTGTGTTTCTCTTAACCTGGCTTGAATGGAGAAAATGTGCCCTCTGTATGGATAAGATGGGGGTAAATTGTATCCCTAAAAACACTCTATGGGGAGACTATAAGGTACAGTCTTTCTTCCTGCACAGAATCTGAGAACAGCTCCAAGAACTTTTCTGTGTGCTTCGTGACTGACTTGCAGAGTCTTGTGTCTTTCCTTAGAATCCTGTTCTACCTGCAGGAAGACAGTCTGGAAAGGTCTGAACGCGCATGTTTAACATTAGAAGGAATTAACATTTCCTTCAAAGGGAGCATAGATGTGATTGCTGAGTCAGCTAGTGTTAAAAGAGGGTTGCAATCTGTGATGTCCTGGGGCAGGCTTGCAAGGGCCTTGAGATACACTGGCTATCCAGAGGACAAGACATGCTTATAACCAAGCTTTAAGATATCCCCCAAATAAGGGCAGCTAGCACCACCTGCATACAATGACATGCTCTTGTTCTTGTTCCTGCGCAGCAGAGGCTTATACTAGACATGCAGCTGTTAGTGCATTCCATGCAGAGGAAGGGAAAATATTTTGATTAGCAATAGGGAGGAAAACTATCACCTAGTAAACATATGTTTTGCTTTCTGTCTTTAATTTGCTAAACCTAATTATAAAGTTTTTTTATTGTACACATGCTGATGAGTGGAATAACAGTTAACTTGAACACCCCATACGTTAGTCACTTTAATGCTCTTCTCTCACCTAACACCTAATAATCATCTCCCATGTGATGGTTACTTCCTTTGGATTTTGAAGGGAACTGATCCCGCCCTGATACATTTAAACTTCTGCCTGGTGTGAGTCATTAGAAACTATAACTTGGGGCTGGAGAGAGGCCTCAGTAGATAAAACCACCTATTGGTCTTCCAGAGGACTGGGGTTAGATTCCTAGCACCTACATGGTGGCTCATAACCATTTTTTTAAGTCCTGTTCTAGGAGATTGGGTGCCCTCTTCTGGCCTCTGTAGGTACTGCATGCACATGGTGCATACCCGTGCAAACAAACTCCCATGCCCATAGAATAAAATAAATCTACTCCCAACCTCTAATTCATGAGAACACTCAACCCTGCTCCTTGTGATCACAAATGTATTCCCTGAGTCCTTCAGGACAGCCTTAAATCTGTCCATTACATCTGCTTTTATGATGCTGTCTCTGATACCCTGGCTGCATGAACAAATGCTCACTTGGATGGAGACAGAAGCACCCTAGGTAAGACTCCAGCCCACGCAGCAGGTGTTCCCTATCTACAGGCTCAGAGGATGTAACGGCTGGCAAGAGCTCTTTAGTCTACGTGGAGATAAGAGGTTTGTTCCGTTCCCTGCAATTCATCATGTCTCTCGGATGTTTATCCGGAGGGAGGAGAACAACCCCAGGCATTCATTTCCTACTTTAATAGCTTGACAGTTACAGGTGCCCAAATGACTTTTATGTTTCCAGATAGCCCCATTGTCATTCCTTTCACTGTCTGCTGATGAAACATTGCTGAGGTAACTCTGAGGACCGAGACCTTAAAATATATAACAGCCGCGAGGTGATGGGAGCTCAGATTTGAGATGGCTCGGGTCTGACGGTATGGGATTCTATCTGCTCAATCAGATCATGCTTTCTCTTGGTGGCAGATACATCAGAGTCACGGGATCAGCCTTTTCTATCAGAATTAATGGGATGCAGAGTTTAAACCAAAAATAATCACAGCCGCACCACGAGGGCTCCTCCCACAGCTGCAGCTGTGCGGGCATGCTGCTCCCCTTGTCTCCAAGCTTGTCTGTGTGCGGGATGTCACAGGGTCATGGTCACTTACAGCTGTGGCTCCCGGAGCTTTTCCATCAAGATAAGTAGCTTCGTGGTGAGGCCATCTGCCTTCATTTATCTCTGCACAGCGTCCAGTTCAGAAAAAAATGAAATGTCTGCCCGAGTCAAGTCTTTAGGGACGTGAAAGCCAAGCTGAAATCTCTATTAATTAATTTTCCCGGTGCCATTGTCTAATCTGCTCTAAGATGGTAAATATGACATGTGTCCAAGCCCACAGACAACACAGCATGGTGTCCTTCCAAATGAGGGGGCGACAAATTCCTATGGGGTCAGTTATTAATATTTCCTGTCACATGGGACTTGCAAAAATAAATAAGCAGCCACCAGCGAGTCTCGGTGGCTGCTCCGCATCAGCAGACTGAGACGCCCGGAGGTCAGTCATGTGACAGGGGTGGGCAGAGGGTGGTGTGCCCCCTGCCCCCTCACTGCAGAGTAGGGTCTAGAAGGCAACTTCTGAGTGGCAAGGAGGCCAAGAGTGAATGCCAAAATTGAAATGGCATTGAGGATATTAGGTCCACAAAATATAATTAGCGGAGCTGAAAAACTGACCCGTGAACAAGAACAACTCCATCCTATCTCAGGGTGGGGTTTAAAAGGACTCAAAATGAACCTGCCTTTGCCCGGGCTTTAGCAGGCCGCTGAGCCGCTCACAGCTACAGTGCCCACTTCACCCAGTGCTGCTTTGATTGCAGATAGTAATTCGGACTCAATTTCTTTATAGTTACTGCTCGAGACACATTAAAAAGTTTCTTACAGCCACCTCCGATGTGAAGCAGCCCAGAGCCCTAGAAGAGAACCTCGCCGTGGCTGGGGTCAAAGGCTGTTGGGAGAAGAAAATATCAGCCCGTGCTTTGCAGTCTTTTACTGTTTCTGCTCTTTGCTTTGGCTGCTGGTTGAGCTCCAAAGGAGGCAGCATAGATACAGCGCGGGACAATGTCTCAAACTGCCATTGCCAGCTCTTGCTGTGGGCGGGGTTATCGCCGCAACCTAATGGATCAACGTATTATACGCACATTTCATGCGCTACCATAGACGAGGCATTCTCAAAAGACATCTGAGCAAGCCCGAAGCTACTCTTCCGCCTGCAGACCAAGAGCTTCTAGTTCTCAGAGTGTGAAGCAAAGGAGGACAGAGTCAGAATGATGGAGTTGTCTAGAAGGTCGCCAGAGCTGAGGACAGCCTTGCTGAGCAGGGCCTCCAATGCCAGGCGCCATGGGAAGTGAGGGAAGCTCCGTGTTTGTTAGACTCAAGCAAAGTCTCCCATTCCTCAGGCAACCAGAGGACGAGGACTTCATGATCTGAACACAGGAAGGACGTGCTTGGAGGACATCTGTATCATCACTTTCGGCAAAACATCTCGACCAGAAGCAACTCAGAGGAGGGAAGGATTTAACCTTGGATCTCTGAGGGAGGGTCTCTGTATTCTGAAGATCTTTAATTTATCTTTAATTGGGTTATGTCTGACATAGATATAGGCAAGGGATGGATTTTTAGGAACTAAAGATAGCCCAACAGAAATTAAAATGATAATATTGGATCAGCAATATTCCAGGTTCTTGTTTATAAACCAGAGATGACTTAAGACAGGAGTGTGTGCACAGATTCTACCAAAAACTGGTACTGTTTAGTGTAAGAGATTTGAGCATCATGGATTTTGTTATTCAGAGTGTGTGTGTCCTGAAAACCACCCCTCACAGACAGTGGTGGGCGAACACATACTTTCTCCTTTGCCTTCTTCCTCACCAACGTGGCAGCTGTTGTCTAGGAGAGAAGACTGCTGAGCTCAAGGTCTGTTCTGTGAGTCTGTTTAGTATGAAATGACTTTCCTTAATCCCAAAAGCCCAAATCTGCAAAGCTTTGGGGTCTGAGACTATGAACATTGCCCCAATGCCAACATGACCTTAGGTGACCCAGATTTGAATATGTGCCCAGGCCTGGGCCTGTTGCTCAGCGGTGGAGCTCTTGTCTGACATGTGCAAAGCTCTGATCCTATCCTCAGTACCACAAACAAAACAACAGCAACAATTGCAGAATTACCAAACTCAGAAGAATGTCACTCCTATCTCACATAATGCTCAGGCTGTGTGTATAAAGGGTGTGAAATGAGAATGAATTTGTGTTTGTACTTAGAGCCATGCCTGTGATATCTTGTTATATACATGGAAATATCCACAGATCTAAAACCCTGAATCTGAAACACGAGTGAGTTCTCAGCCAGTCATCGTTCCTGGTGCTGAGGATTTCTTTAGACGCTGTGTTGGATTCCCATCTACTTGCTTGTTTCTCATTTGGCTCAGCCTTGCCCAGAGAGGTCCAGTACAAGTCATTCTGCAGGAAAGAAATCGGACATTGTGCTCCAGTGCTCCAGTTTGCTCTGTTGCTGTGATAAGACACGCTGGCCAATAACGCTGTGGGGAGGGAAGAGCTCATTCCAGCTTATGCTTGGGGTGTAGTTCATCACAGAGGGAAATCAGACACACTCTAGTAGAAGTTGAAACACAAACTACAGAGGGATGCTGCTTACTGACTTTCTCTCCAGCTTGCTCCCTGGTTCTTGCTCAGCTAACTTTCTTCTGTAGTGCAGACCCACCTACCTAGGGATTGTGTCCCTGCAGTAGACTGGGCTCTCCCATATGGATGAAGACAATTTCTCACAGAGGTTACCATCAGCCTGTCTGATCCGGGTACCCTCCTGATTGAGACTCAGGTGACTCGAGGCTGTGTCAAGTTGACAGCTAAAGCTAAATAGAGCACATTAGTGTACATGGAAGTTTCTGCCCCGCCCAGTCCCACAGACATTCAGTCCCAAAGAATCACACAGAAGATTATATTAATTGTAAACTGTTTGGCCTTTTAGCTCAGGCTTATTATTAATTAGCTCTTACAACTTAAATTCACCCATAATTCTTATCTATGTTTAGCCATGTGGCTTGGTACTTTTTCCCAGTAAGGCAATTTCATCTTTTTTCCTTTGCATTTTGCTGGTGATTATGTCTCTGCCTTTCTTCTTCCCAGAATTCTCCTAGTTTGGTCACCCTGCCCATGCTTCCTGCCTGGCAACTGGCCAATCAGCATTTTATTAAACCAATAAAGTGACGAATCTTTATAGTGTACAAGAGCATTATCCCACAGCAAGTTAGTCCTGAGGATTTTGTTGGATTTTTCTTGAATTAATCATATTCTTTAGAATACCTAAGGCTCAGCAGTTGGACCATATAACCTTGATTTTATCCTGTATGTTAAAAATAGTCATGAAATAGTAAAGAGGGCTTCTAGTTTGGGAACCAGGAGATGTTCATTATAGTTCAACTTTTGCTTCTTGATGAATTTGGACAAGGTAAACATCCTTGCAGCCTACTCACTACCCCCCTCCCCAACCTTGCACTTGCACTTACTTGCCAGCCTGAAAGCACACTGCAACTGAATATTCTGAGCAACACAGTCTGGACCCTGACTTGACTCAAAGTGAGGAGTTTTGTGTCTAAGAATGCATGATCCCCAGATTTTCCAGCTGATGAAGAGTTATTTCTATCTTATATTTTTATGGTGCCAACTACAATTTTCTTGACACTAAAAACGTATTTCTCTGTGTACAGATCTAAACTGTATGATGACCTTGCACTAGAGGAGTCTGAACACAGCAGAGCGTGACATCTTGTTCTTACAAACCTTCAAGTTCAAGACTCCCCATAAAGCAGAGCTGAGAGATGTGTCCAGGTTGCTTTGTACTGGGGATGACACACATCTTCTGGTTTTAGCAGCTGGTTGATGCACCCAGGTTTTGGAGAACATGACTCCACTGGGATTGCATCAGATCACTCATTGCTCATCTCTGTGTGGCTCCATGAAGGAGCAAAAGCCACCCATATGGAGGAGCCAAGGCTTCTCAATGGAACTGTGATAATGCAGCCTGTCAGCTGACTGTTCCTGGACACGAGCAATGAATCTTACATGGGAATGTCTTGTCAATCTTCAGCTCACAAATTTACATGCATGGGAGATTTTTCTTTGATTCCATACAATGGACCTCCCAACATTCTGCGTGGTACTGTGCTGATCTGTGGGCACATGCAGTGATCATAATGACGTCCCCGTGAGTGCAGACTTTCTCAGAGTCAATGAGGCAAATTTTGTGGACATGCTCAGACTGGGGCATGTAGCCTGAAAGTGGGAAGGGAAAGATTTGCTGTTCTTTTGTCTTCATGAAAGATTAAGGGCTAGATAATTGATCCATTTGTTGTTAGTTATCAGGCCCATCCATAAGGCTGCTAGAACCGCACACGTTTGAAAGAGAAAAACAGACCAGATAGTACATGTAGTTAAATCCCCTTCTTGCATAATAAGAAATATATTTTTATCAAGGTAAAGTTTGCTTCTCTTGGTGACAAAGAGAGCCAATATTAGACCCCAACACAGGGCCATTTACGTCTTGAGAAGAGTAACAGGATGCATTTTTTTTCCTACCAACTTCTACCTTGTAAAATATTATTCTTTTCATTTCTTGGCTGTCACATCAGCGGCACAGAGTGCCCGGTGGCTTGATAATTTATGCATTAAATGCATTAACTTCTTCCACTTCCTTTCCTGAGCAGCTTATCAAAAGCGATGCTCACTCCAGTGACTCAGTGGGTTTCTGAAACAGAGCAAACATCGGTGACATGAGTTTGTGAAATCCGGTTGACAAGGAGCCACAAGGGACTTCAAGACAAGGAGAGGCCTAAAATATGAAGGAGCACTCCGTGGTTTATTAAAATCTCCTTTTCTTGAAAGATCCTCAGATGATCCAGTTTTAAATAAAGAACATAAGGGCAGAAGACTGAGCCATCAGGAGGGACTGACTGGGTCACCTGATTCTGTAGCAAATGCCACAGTGACCACAGGATCAGAGCCCAGCAGGCTCGTTTTAGCAATTTTATACCCACTAATGTGTGCTCAGGTGGTAGCACATTATATACCCTGGTAATTCTCATTTTTTCCTAGATGGAGTCTCAAGAATACCAGCATGACCCAACTTCTCTCAGTAGTTGAGGGTAGTCTTGAACTCCTTCTGCCTCCTCTCTCCTGAGTACTGGGATACCTTGCTAGCTAGAGATAGAAATTCTGGAGACAAAATTAGGAGCTGCTGCATGTATTAGTCACTGTCCTGGTGCTGTGATAAAACACCCCAAGGAAAGCAAGTTAGAAAATAAAGGGTTTATTTGGGCTTACAAATTCCAGAGGGAGAGTCCAGAATGGCAGGAAACTTGGCATGGCAGCACATTGCCAGAGCAGGTGGCCGGGGCAGGTGGCCGGGGCAGGTGGCTGGCTGATCACAACTTTCACCAGCACACAGGAAGCAGGGTGAGCAAGAAGTGGGGCAAGGTTATACATCTTCAAGGCCTTTCCTTGATGTACTTCCAGTGAGCTTCCTCTTTCTACAGGTTCCATAACCTCCCCAAACAGCACCCCCAACTAAAGAGCACGTGTTCAGATAGGTGAGCCTTTAGGAGACATTTCTTGTTAAACCACAGCACTATAGAAAATTGAGGGTCCCAGAAAGGGGCCTGGGTTTATTCCAACCAGTTTGAGTGAGGTAGCTCACACTACCCCTCTCTTGGCCACACCTCAAGTGTTTGCATTTTATGGAAGTAGAAAAGGGTGCTGGAGCCAGGGAAGAGTGTGAATGAAGCAAGCCATCTACAGGCAGTGCGATTCCTTGAATACTAACTGGTGGAAAGGGGATCATATCATCTCAGTGTTAGGGCAGAGTAATGTCAGTATAGGGTCAGAGGTAGGGTAGGACATAGAACAGTTCCCGCTCTGGGTGGCAGTGGACTCATAGCTCCCGTTTCTCACTTCTAAGGGATGATTGTCTCCTTTTATAGAGCTAACCTGCCTGGTCATTCAGTTTTGTTATTCATGTGCGTGGTTGTGAATGTGGTTATGACTTGGCAGAGGAGTTGAGCAGGGATGTCGTCATACCACACACTCGCTAACTGGCACACCTATGCACACTGCACACCCGCTCACTGGCACACCTATGCACACTGCACACTTGCTCACTGGTACACCTATGCATACTGTGCACTAACTCACTGGTACACCAATATACACCACACACTTGCTCACTGGCTCACCTATGCACATTGCACACTAGCTCACTGGCACACACACTCACTCACTGGCACACCTATGCACACTGCACACTAACTCACTGGTACACCTATACACACCACACACTTGCTCACTGGCTCACCTATGCACATTGCACACTAGCTCACTATACACCTATACACACCACACACTCTTTCCTTGTTCCCTTTCTTTTTCAGTTTTCATAGAAGAGGCTATCATATAGCAGAACTAATGATAACTGGATGATCTGAAAACTGCAGGGGGATCCTCTCAACTAGCATTTGTCTCCACGGCAGAGATGGCCTAAAAGTCAGTTTCTAAGTCTTCATCCAGTTTCAACCAAAATTTACATCATGACTGTGATGGCGAATATCAATGGTCAACTAGATGAGATGTGGAGTCAGTAGGGGGACAGGCATCGGGCAAGCCTAGCCGGGGTTAGCCTGTCTAGGTGAATGGAGAAGACCATCTACTCTACTGCGGGTGACACTGTTCCCTAGGCTGAGATTTTGGACTGTGTACAAAGAAGAAAGTGAGCATCCATCACAAGCATTCATCACTTCCAGCTTCTTGATTATGGATGCCTCTGGTCAGGGCCTCAAGCTCTTCTTGCTGGGACTTCCCATCACATGGGCTGTACCTTGAACTCTGCCCCAAAGTAAACCCCTTGTCTGTAAGTAGCTTCTGTCAGGGTATTTTACCACAGCAGCAGGGGTATAAACAGAGGCAGTGAGTTTAGGAAATACAGTCACTCAGGAATTTACTTAAATGGTGGGATTTTATTCTTGCTGATTTTGTTCTTTTATTCTTTTGATTAAACCTGTTCAATGCTGTTTTTTTTTTAAAGCAAGCTATTGTCGAAGCATATACAGTATAAAAAGGGTTTATTCTAGCAACTCTGTATATTTGGTGGAGTGGTCATAGTTATGCAGAGAATACAAAAACTGAATGTCTCCTTTTGCTTGTTTTTAAACAATTTAAATAGCATATAGTAATTGTATAAAATAATAGGTTAATTGTGGTGTTTTTCATATGTATTTTAATATCTATATGCTTCAGGTTCCAGAACTCTTGGAGTCATGCAGAGGATACCCTCAACAGCCATCTGAACACTTGATAGGTGGGACATGGACTTCCAAGCAGCTGCTCAGAGGAGGTTCAGTGCCTTGTCACTTGGTGCCTCGCCTCTTTACGGGGCTGCTTATAAAAGAAGGGTGTTTCCCAAGTCATAGCTCCTAATAAATATGTGTAGTGTATATATATATATATAGATAGAGAGGAAAAAAGAAGTAAGGGATAAATGGAGGGAGGGAGAAGGGAAGGGAGGGAGAGATGGAAAGAGAGAATCAACCTATGGAATTCCAGTGTTCCGTGCTGTCCTGTGGCAACACACCAGATGGAAAGAGTCACGGAACTCATCTTAGAGCAAGTGTGGGACTAAGTCAAATTTAGGGTCCTTTCAATTCTTTACTGGATATGGTGTTTATTTGGAAAATGGAATTCAGTATCTTTTCTCTTTTGACTTCACTGGATAAGAAGGACTTTAGTCAGTTTTTTTTTTTGTAATAAAGACCACATGCTAAAGTTACCTTATCATACTCCCAGTGGCAGAATATGGAATATGTTTCTGTAAACTTCAGGGGCAGTCTTGATATCCTAACGGAGAAGAACGTGTCTGGAGTTGGTAACATATATTTCCCTCCTAGCTGAGGCCAGGACCAATTACTTACACATAGCCAATAGAAGATACCAGAACCCTGGTGACATCTAGAGACACTTTTCCTGTGGCGTTCAAACCACCAAGACCTATGGGAAGAGAGGATAGAACAACACAAGTGGAGGGGCCATGTGGTGTGTGTAGAAGTGATCTTGGTTGAAGCAGTTGTGTGTGTTGACATGTAAGTCCGTGGCACATGTGTCCTAGTCCTTCTCGTTGGCAAACAGACCCTGGCATATGCAAGAGTCAGGTTGAAAATCTAAGTCATTATGCTCACTGTCCTTTGCAAAGCACCTTCTCATCGGTTCCATTCATTTAGGCTCTGGCTAGGATCCCCACAGGGCAGCCTTCTGCCTTCTGCTGTGCCAATCCAGGGAAATTGTATCTAGCGAAATGGAGGCCCACCGTAGGATGAGATTAGTGATTATGTAAGATTATGTCCCATCCTCGGGCTGTAAGAGGCTTATGTAGTCGTGGAGATCTGTGTAAATGTTATTAACTTCAGCTAATTAGGACCCTCTAAACCTGAGAAACCTGGATTCCAAAAGCAGACATGAGAACCTTTGGACTGGTTTGCTGAATTACAAAGTAGCTGACATTTGCCTGTGCCCGGGGCTTGTGTAAATCCTTAGGCAGCAGCAGTCTGAGCCAGGGATATGGTATCTGTTATGAGTGGCTGTCTGTAAAAGCTCTTGGGTTTCCCCTCTGCTGCTACCAGGACTATGACTTTATGGCTGCCTTGGAAAAAGGAATCCACTTAGCCCAGACCTTCAAAGATGGAAGGAAACCCTCTACCTGGGAACACCAAGTAAAAGAAAGTCCTTACTGAGTATGAAAGCCACCATTGAACATGGCGTATTCTGCTTTCTGGATGAAGGCCTGGCATTGCCATGCCAGACATGCTCAATGGTCTTTCTCCTGACTGAAGGGAGATTCCCTGGAAACATGAATCATGCCATATTATTATCATTTGGTGCTGTTTTGTAAAATTATGTAACTTCATTATTCCACCCTACATGCATACATGCATGTGCACACACAAAACATACCTGAATTATAGCTGGTCCTTGTAATCTTCTTTCATCCCTACACCTATGAATCCCTTATCCTTCACTCAAACCCCATCCTACACTTAGGCCTTTTTTATTGTGGCTCACCGAGTTTGATTAGGGTTGCTTGCACAAGAATGGGGTGCAGTAATTGTTAACCGCCTCAAGGAGGGGTGGAGTCTCGTGAACTATTCTAATTACACACAATGGAACATGGCTCTCCTAAGTCTATGCAGGTGACCACTGTCTGCTGAGTTTATGTTTGCAACAGTCCCGTCATACCTAGAGGCCATATTTTACACCATTCTTACCCATCCTCTGGCTCTTGTATCCTTTCTTTTCCCTCTTCTGCAATGTTCTCTGAGGTTTGGAGTGGATGTCATAAATGTCTGTGTAGAGGCAATGGATGAACACTCAACAATCTCTTGTTCTCAGCACTTTGAATTATTATGAGTCTCTGTATTCATTGCTGCTTCCTGCAGAAAATAAACTTCTGTGACCATATAAAAATCTGAAGGCTGATTGAAAATTGTAGATTCTTTTTTAGAGTACATAGTCTCTCTAACTATGGGCTTTTGACCAATTTTATGTTGTAAGGCATGGTTTCCCTCTAGTAGAATAGGGCCTCAGATCCAATCAGAAAGTTGTTGGCAATCTCTATAACAGAACAACTATGCCACTGTTGTACTGATCTTGCCTGGAAGGTTGGTAAGGTAGCAGAGGATCGACCCACCTCTGCTAAGACTGTTGATGACTCTCCTTCCTCAGATAACTGTAGGTAACTATATTTTATGAAAACTAGCCAGTAAGTAGGAAACTTTCAAGTCATTTCCATTTTGGTTTCTGCATATCTTACAACTGAGATGTGTGATGGCTTCTGCAATAGGGCCCAGTCATCTAGTTCTGTGGGCAACCCAGAGCAACAATAGCCTACATTGTGTTGGGAGACGCAGAGGCCTCCATGACTAACAGCTCACGTATTGAGTACCTGGTACCAGGATTTTTTGTTTATTAACTTATGGCTTCTGGAAACAGAATTGGAGGAGTCCAGTGTGATATTTTAACATGTGCACACAAATGTGTAACTAATCAGATTAGATTATTAGCATGTCCTCTCCTTATCTTTATGTTCAGAACCTTTGGGTTCCTCTCCTCTGTATCTTTATAGAATATTCAGCTCCTTTTGGCAAACAGTAGCCATCCTACTGACTGTACAGCACCAGCTGAACTTCTTCTATTGAACTGTTTTGTTATTTATATTCATCGTATCCTTCTCTCTTCCATCCTTCTCAAACCCTAGTGATTACTTTCCTATCTTCTTTGTGGTGAATATTTCCTTTCGCTATTAAAGTTGAGAAAGAACTAACAGTATCTGTTTGTTATTATCTTCACAAAATGTCTTTCATGCCCATGACCCTATCTGTGAGTCACAGATTTGCATTTTTTTGTTACAGCATACATACATAGCATAGCCTACATGTGCACACCACTTTGCTCTCCCATTTATCTATTGCTAGGCACCTTGGTGACGCCACACCTCAGCAACTGTGAACAGTACCCCGATAACCATGGAAGGATAGGTGATGGGGGAAGGACATTGGTTAATTATAATAAAGAAACTGCCTCGGCCCTCATAGGACAGAAAATTAGGTAGGCGGAGTAGACAGAAGAGAATTCTGGGAGAAAGAAGCTTAGTGGAAGAGTCGCCATGATGCTCCCACTCCAGACAGACGCAGGTTAAGATCCTCTCTGGTTAGCCAGCTCATAGGCTACACAGAATATTAGAAATGGGTTAGAACAATATGTAAGAGCTAGCCAATAAGAAACTGGACCTAGCCGGGCCAGGCAGTGTTTGAAAGAATACAGTTTCCGTGTAATTATTTCTGGGTATAAACTAGCCATGCGGGCGGCCGGGTGCCGGGGACGCAGCCCTGCCGCTCCTATTTCAACAGATAGGTGCAGACAGAAGTTCTGTCCAGCCTGCTCCTGTAGTCAGTCACTCAGTCAGAAGGAAACACACAGAGGCTTATATTAATTATAAACTGTTTGGCCTATTAGAATAGGCTTTTTATTAACTAGCTTTTACAGCTGAAATTAACCCATAATTCTTATTTATGTTTAGCCATGTGGCTTGGTACCTTTTCTTAGTGAGGCGTTCTCACCTTGCTTCCTCTGCATCTGGATGATGACTGTGTCTTTCCTTCTTCCCAAAATTCTCCTATTCTGGTTGTCCCACCTATACTTCCTGCCTGGCTATTGGCCAATCTGCACTTTATTGAACCAATATGAGTGACACATCTTTGTAGTGTACAAAAGCATTATCCCACAACAGTTCCCCTTTTTTATTTTCAAAGCAAGACCGTGAATCTAATCTCCTTTGTTTAGCTTTTCTTCATGATCATTGTTTATAACAACTTGTAAGCAGCACAGTAAACAAAGACAAGCATCTACATAATCTATTTTTTGGGAATGTGGGTACAGTTATCTAGGCTACTTTCTGCTGACTGGAGACACTGGTAATCTTATGGGGACCCAAAGAAAATTTAGGATTATGGTCAAATCCTGACTGGAGTATTTTGCGAGGCTGGATCATCTCAGTCGGTAGTCTTGATGCTGTTCTGAATGCAGAACTCAGTAGAAATTGCAACAGAGGTCCTCTGAAGTGGTGGATCATCTGGGCCATCCATTCCCATAGGATATTTTTCAGGAGGTCCTCCTCAATCAAACCTTACTTTTCTTGACCAAGAATGAATCCATAGCCTCTCATTTCTTGTGGAAACAGAAACAATGCCTCTTCTCCAAAGTAACGTATCTTTTGGCTTAAATTTTGAAGTTGAGGCATTTTTAAAATGTAAGTTGGATTAATCTAGCAGCATTTATAATTAAATGTCTTTTAGTGGCTCTTGTCCCTTCCTCAGTAGTCAAATAATTCAGAGACAACATAATAATATACAGTGTCCAGACTCTCTGTGTATTTTCTATCTTTACATGACTTTTTTTTCTTACTCTATTTCTTTTATTTTTATTTTTTAATTTTTGGTCTTTTGAGACAAGGTTTCTCTGTGTATCTTTGGCTGTCCTGGAACTTACTATGTAGGCCAGGCTCTTCTAGAACTCACTCTGTAGACCATGTTGTCCTTGAACTAACAGTGATTGCCTGCCTCTGCCTCCCAAGTGCTGGAATTAAAGGTTTGCACCACTACACCCAGCTGCTCTATTTTTTAAAGGACTTTCTCTATCATTTTTCTTTTCTCCCCCGAGTCTACGTATATTTTTTTTAACACATTGTAATCCGTTTAGAGTTTTTTCTTTTTCCTTCTGAATCTGTCTTTGAGGCATATCTCTATCATTTTTGACCACATGAGTATTTAATCTGCTAAGCAGTATAGCTAGGATTAAAGCTGTGGCTTTGGTGGCTGGCTCTGTCCTTTCCTGAGATTTTTGATTGTCTAGCTTCATAGTGGAGGTACTGGTAGGAGACACATTTATTGTCACAACTCTGTGGAGTTTCTAGGTCCATTCCACAACCAGGAAGCCCGATTCTAACTGCTCATAAACACCATTTAAGTGTGCGGTGGCAGAGATTCTTAAAAGAGATGTGAGGTTTTGTTGCTAGTGTGGAGTCAGGAAACCTTTCTTAATGGATCTGCACCTCTGCCTGCCACCAGTAAAAAAAGCCTACCCGAGAAAAAGAGGTCACCAAGAAACTGTGCTTGACTCTTTTCTTGTATGTCTAGAATCCTTTTGTTTCAAATGTTCCCTTTGTTAATGATTTCTAGTGTTAGTCTAAGATAGAAAGATACAGGATGTTATGCCAGTGCTTTTGAGTTTGTTGGGCTTCTTTTGTGACCTAATATATTTATATTCTAGAGAACATTCGATGTGGTGATGGAAGGGGTGTGTATTCTGGAATCGTTGGATAAAATGTTCTTTGCATAACTGCTGGGTTCATTTGTTTCTCTACTGTGGGGCAATGTTCTTGTACCCTGTAAAAATTTTCCTGTTGTATTGGTTTAATAAAATGTTGATTGGCCAGTAGCCAGGCAGGAAGTATAGTCAGGGTGACCAGAACAGGAGAATTCTGGGAAGAAGAAAGGCTCAGCCTTCAGTCATTGCAGAGAAAGCCAAACACAGAGTAAGCAAAATGAGAACACCTCACTGATAAAAAGTACCAAGCCGTGTGGCTAACACAAACAAGAATTATGGGTTAATTTACAATGTAAGAGTTAATAAGACGCCTGAACTAATAGGCCAACCAACTTATAATTAATGTAGACCGCTGTGTGTTTCTTTGGGGCGGAACAGCTACAAGGTTGGGCAGGACAGAAATCTCTGTCAACATCCCACTGTGTAGACCAATGCTGATGTATCTCTGAGGATTTGCTGGGTCCATTCATCCCACCATGTACACAAATGCTGATGTATCTCTGTGGATTAATTGGGCCCATTCATCACACTGTGTAGATCAATGTTGATGTTTCTCTATGAAATTTTATAAGGATAATGTGTTCATTGAGGTAAATGGGGTACTGTGGTGTGTAAAAATGGGGTGCTGTCATCCCTGGAAGTGGGGTTTGTTGCTTTATGTTTCCTTCTCCCCCTTAGATTGTATAGTATTATATTATTAAATTAGACATTTGGTATAAAGAGTAGATGTAGATGTATTTATATTTATTATATGGTATTGAATCAGTTGCTTGGCAAGCATTTTGGTCTCCTGACTCAGGTTCTCTTTATTCCCCACTATCTTCTGGTTCTTGACTCAAACCCTGAAGTACTCTGTGGCCCCAGGCTTTTGAATGCTTAAAGTAATGCCCCTTCATAGTGAATATACAGAATTGCCTGGGTAAGCAGGTGCTAGTTGTTGGTGAATGATGGGATCAAGATTCACGTGTCACAAGTCTTTTTTTCAAGTACATAACACAGAAATGTCTTAGAATAACTTTACTTTGTGAGTTAGTAGTAAGGTCTTTGTTATGCCCAGGGTAGGCTAATGACAAGATTTCAAAGGTCATAGAAGTATATATATACAATGAAGAAGGTAGCAAAGAAATAACAATAAGTATAATGATAACAATAATAATGACCTAGATGCAGCCACTTTCTGGTCCTGCATTCGAGTATCTTACTTTTTAGGATCTGTTGCGTGTCAGCTGTAAGAGCCCTGTTACAGTCTGAACACTCCAGGCATCCTGAGCATGATGCTCCTCTAAGATACTGGGGATGTCCAGATGTGGGCGCCCTGGGTACCATTCTCTGTCAAACATTTGAGACTCCACTCTTCTGCACAGTGTTGAGGTCAGACACTGGAGAAACAGGGAAAATTGGGAGACAGTACTCTCACGTTAGTTTTAACTTTTCTGGGGAATCCATGAAATTTGCTAAGGGATCTTTTTTTTACTCAATATTCTAGACACTTTCGCTGTGAAACTAACCCTTTATTTTATTTATTTTTAAAGTTCAGAACCTCTCGAAGGTCTTTAGGTGTATGTTCAGCCATGGCTTTAATGTCGGCATTTTGTACTGTTTCATGTGAAACACTGTGTGAGTTTGCAATGCCAGTCCTCCTCAGGGCCATGCTGATCTCTGTATTTATCCAACATTAGCGGAGGAGGTACAGAAGTGGACCCTAGAGCTGTTTCTGTAGGTACTCGTCAACACGACCCTTAGTGACATGAATTTACCTGTATTTATCACATCAAAAGCAAGTCATTTATTAATCACCTTTCATATCTTTTGAGCTCTCCGCCTAATCCAGCTTCTTGGCCCCTTGAAGACTGAGCTCAGTTGTGCTACTTATTGGAGAACTGTCTTCTCTGTCGGCACCACACACATATGTTAACAGCACATGTATGTGCTGTAGTCTGCTGGCCTGGCCCCCAGAAATCAGGGGTTGTTGTCAGTCATCTTCATGGAGCTTTGATTAGATGCTCTTCACCTCCTGGTTTGAGGAGGATGGAAGGCTTTGGAGCAGATGTAGAGAGAACTTCTCTAAAACCAGGTTAGGTCCGTGCATGAGAAGGCTGGAAGAAACAGCCTAGGGCCATTCCTAGGGGAACAACCAGAGAACCACAAAACTTTCAGGTAATTTGTTATGCCCTCTCTATCAGTGAGTTACAGTTTTGCACTAATGATTAATTCTTAGCCAAATATAATTACAAATTTAACAGTCAAGGGATATTTGTAGGGAAACTGTTTCCTGTGGATAACAGCCAGTGGACACTGAAGGAGAGTTTTTCCAGAACATATGCCCTGTCTTTTCTATGCTGTATGAATTAGAAAGCTCAGTCAGTGATTGCTTTAAATAATAGGATCTAATCCTATGCCAGGCAGGCACATAATCACCAAGTCCTTATCCATTGCCCGCTAATTTTCCATTTGTAATGTGTCTATTTTGGAATGAGAAGAGGATTCTAAAATAGAAAGAGGAATAGGGATTTAAAAAAAGCTCTAGCAGAGACTGAAGATGCTCTCATCTTATTGCGCCTCCTGTGTACATCACTGTCGCTGCTGGACTGGCAAACCTGCGAGCTTGCAGGAGGATGCGATTTTCCCAATGTAAAATGGAGCGTTGGATGGTAGTCCAAGTAGTGTAAGAAGGGAAAAGTGAAGATATTGAGTAGTAAAGGCTAATGGAGTGATGCTGACTCCTGTTTTTGCTCATTCATATTGCATGAATCTCACAGAGCAAATCAGCATTGCGGAAGAATGGAGGCCATCTGCTATCACAAATATAAGAGCATGCTAAAGACACTCAGGTCCCGAAGACAGCCCAGCACTCCCAGCCAGTGCCACTGGAGGCAGTGCAGGGAGGAAGGGAGGGGACCTGAGCTGCTGATGCTCTCCCCCTCTTGCTGTTCTCTCTGCTCTCCCCACTGATCAAAGCAGCTTTGGATAAGTCCTATGGGCATCCTGTACCTGCATATCCCAGCATCCTCATAGGTGTAGGGATGTGAGAGGAGGCTGACCATGAACACTTTCCAGAGACACCTTAGGTTTAGTTCTGTTTGCTCTAGGCATTGTGCTAGATGCAGTCATAATTTGTTTCACATTAAGTAACCTTTATTCATGTCACAACTGTGGAAACAAAGGCATAGTGTTTAATCGAACTTAGGGCCCCGTAAGTAGCAAGTGGCAGGGTTGATACAGAACTCGGGGCACAGTCTCTGACGTGTAATATTGTCATTTGGGTTGTGGCTGGTGTTCATGGTTGTCTTACCAGGGAGTGGTTCTATAGATACCTGTGGGAGGTCACATGTGGTATGGTTCATAGGCTCCACTTTATAAAGTTGAGAATTCCAGGAATATGAAATGCAGTAGAAAAAGAAAGAAAAGTGACACTGTCTACAATTGCCATGATATTTATACAAGTTTAACTGTAATAAAATGTCAATTGTAATTTTCCAGGGAAGCAAATTAACACAAGAATACAGTAAAAGCAACAAGGCAATTAAAGTGCCATACTGTGATACATCTAATTAATATAAAAATACATAAGCAGAGAAATAAAAATCCACAGTTGTATGAAATGTATTCAGCCACAAAGATTATGGTAATAAATTTTATGTTACATTAGTAATTGCATTAAAAGTAAATGGATCAAATTGTCCTATGGATTTAGCTTTACCACTATTATTCTATAAAATTATTTAAGTTTTTTCTTTATTCTTGATCATTTTTACATCTTACAATAAACTATGATTATATGTATTTTCTATTTCCCCTATCCAGTACTCTCCATATGTGCCTTAATACATGCCCTCCTAATCGTCTATCAATCAATGGGAAAATAAGTCTAAACAGAGAAATTTATTTTCCCTATAGCATGTGTATATAGCTGACTTTACCATAGTCAGTGCAGTATCTTTATACTGTTTCTGTTGGTATATTTCTATAAAATTTGACCATATGTGAGTCTTAGCTCTTTCGGGTCCCTGAGAAACAATGCATTTCTACAAATCCATTTGGGTCTCTGGGTTCCCAAGAGTAGGTTGGAGCATCATAAATCCTTCTATCCCTTTCTCTGGAAAATGTGACATTCAACAATAGCTATGTGATGTTTTCATAAATGCACACAAGTAAATTATTCACAGGTGTAGAATAAAAGAGAGCTTGGGAAGGGAAGGATTTTAGGGGGGGGCAAGTTATAGACAGGAGGACGTCAGAGAGCCTGAAAAAGTCACGCTCATCTGTGAGAATGACTGTCTAGTCTTCAGATCTCTGTTGCTTTCCCAAGAGCCGGAATTTAGATTCCCCAGGACCTACATAAAAGCTGGGCAGACATGGAAATTATCTGGGATCCCAGCGCTCAGACCGTGGGATGGCACAGACAGAGGAGGCAGGTTCTGAGGGAGCTGAGGGAGGCTCTCAAGTTAAATCTGGCTTAGGAGAGCAGGGGAGAGCTATGATGTTGGAGGGCCTTTAATGATGTGTTAAGGCATTTGGGCCTTGAAACACGCCCATGTAGGTAGTGGAATCTAACTTTCTCCAGAAGTCATAGAAAACTTTCTTAAAGATACTTTTATTCTTTGCGTGAAAAAGGCAAGAGCCGCACAGCAGCTTTTCCAGGCTGCCAGTTCTCGGCTGGTGTGGCGAGATAGGACCAGTCCAATTTCAATTTCACTATCTCTTCTGCAGACACATTAGAGCGTGACCAGCAATAAAAATGGAAAACACACCCCACGGGTTGATAAATGCCTCTTGAGAAACACCCGTCTTCCCAGGGGCAGTTGCATCTCATAAGTTATAAGAAGAGTCAGCGAGGAATCGCTTGTTGCCCATCCATCCAGAGACTGGAACAGTTTGGAAGTAAAATGCATAAAGGACTTAATTTGGAAGTGTCTCAATGACGTGCTATTGTCCTGCACAGTCCCTCCACAGTGCAACTCTATGTGCTTCATTAAAGCACAACCTTCACAGGATCGCTGCTTAGAGATCTTCAGTAACGGAAGCCGTGAGGATGACTGGCTTTCCATCATGAGGAACTTAGAGACCAGCATCTGTGAAGAAGCATACAATTATGTCTGCACTCCGTAGTTATTTGTGCTTGACATCACAGTCACCGTTAGAAGCCCCAATGACAAAGGCTTACGGTGGCTCTCTGGACTGTAATCTTATGCTCAACCCTTTGAAAGTCGACATGAAATTTGTTATTTTCACACAATTAATATCCTCATGAAGAACCCACTAAGTTCAGCAGAGACATCTTCTATTTGGTACAGAAATCATACTTCTTCCATACCTATTTTTAGAGGAAAAAGAAAAGAGAGTCATCGAATTTTTGCCTGTGGAAGAAGTCAACTAAGTGGAAACGGAGGTTGGTACTGAAGGAGGGTGGAAGCATCCATCACCATTGGAGTTCCATCGGCCTCCATGCATCCCCCTCCATATTTAATCAGCCTGCAGGACCGTATACCCTTATTTATGGCTCTGGTAGACTGCAGGTAGGATGCTTCCTGTGACCACTGACCCATGTGCTACCCACAAACCCTCTCAAATATTCACATCTGGGTGCATAAAACATGAAAGTTTTAGTGCTTCCTTCCCATTGCTTAGCATCTGTACGTGGTACTTCTAAACACCACACTTCTAAATAGGAATAAAATGAAAAATTAATATATGTTCCCATTTTGCTCTGTAAACATATATTTTCCTCCCAGTGAGACATTTTAGAATGATATTGTGCAATATATCCTCCTGACCTGGCTGTGGTGACTTAGCCATGGTTGTCATGTCTGAGGAACTTTTACATTTTTATTCTTAATGGATAGCAATTTAAACATCACCAGGGTGCTAGAATCTTCCATTATGGATAGAGAAATTCAGCACAACCCAGGTGTGGATGAAATCATAGTAAGTCTTCTTCACCAGCTGAGCACTGTCGCTTATATCAGAATGTCCTTCCTCTCAAGATTTAGGCAGAGGCTTTTGTGGGGAAACCCCATTTAACTTAACAAGTTGATTGTGTGTGTGTGTGTGTGTGTACATTGTTGTATTTTGAAATTTTTGGCGATATAAACTTACATATATAAATGAACACATTTTCATGATGTGGGAGTGTCATATCAATCTGTTGATTTCATTGGTTGAGCAATAAACCAACTGCTTGGCCTCATAGCTTAGAACATAGATGGGAGGAGAAAACAGAATAGAATTCTGGCCGGAAGAGGAAGTGAGGTCAGACTCTGCTCTGCTCCCGGACAGACCCGACAGCTCTTTGGAGCAGAGACACCAAGATGGATGGAGGCTAGATTCTTCCCGGTAAGCGCACCTTGGGGTGCTTACACACATCATTAGAAATGGGCTAGTCCAGGTGCGAGAATTAGCCTGTAAGGGCTAGAGTTCATTGGCCAAGCAGTTCTTAAATGAATACAGTTTGTGTGTTGTTATTTCGGGCATGAGCTAGCCAAGCGGCCGGGGTGTTGGGGATGCAGCCCCGCCGCCGCTTCATACTTCAACATTTTCAGAGAGAACTCAGTCATCTCTATAAGCATTTGCAATTGTGGAATCACACCCAAAGAAAGCGATGAAGAAAATCACTACTTCCGAAGTAGTAGTGGAAGTCACTCCGAATTCCCATGGAGTCACCTGCCTCTCTTGACCCTGAACCATGGAAATCTGTACTCCTCTCTCTGTCCCTAAGATTTGTTTCTGTCATTTTCTTTAGCTGCATTCTATAACACGTCTCAGATTTATCCATGCCGTTGCTTGATATAATGCTTCTTTTTATTGTTGGGTGACATCCCCTTATATGGACTGTTTTGTGTAAAATACTTCATCTTGGTTGGATTGATAACAAGCACTAGGTTGAACGACAGATTCACATTTAGCTTATAAGAAATTTCTAATCAGTTTCTGAGGCTCTGTCCTATGGTCTGTCCCCATGGACAGTGCTTGGGGGCTTTCAGTCACTCCACCATGATCTAGTATGATGAACGCTTGTTGCTTTTAACCTCTGTGGAGTGCAAGGAGCAGGATTGGTCCCCACAGCTTTAGTTTGTATTTATTAGAAGTACTAATTTCTTAGGATATTTAGAGATTGATTTTTCAGTTTCCAGCAGAGTGTCAAGTGCTTTCTGTCTTCTCATTGTACATTGCAAGAGATCTTTACATATTCTAAACCCAAGATTTTTATTGGATATATATTTTAAGATTCATGCTTTTAAAATCAAGATTTCCCTTGAATTTTAAGTGCTTTTTCAGAGTTGATTTTAAGTCATTTATATCTTTTGTTTTGTTTTGTTTTCAATACATATCGCCTGCAGTTTCCCTCCCTACACTCTTCCCACCTCCCTTCTCCCCCAGATCCATTCCTCCTCTGTTTCCCTTCAGTTTTGAGACTGGCCATGTTGAAAGCATACACATAGAACACCAGAAGGAAAGTGTAAGGCAAACAGCATTTTCTCTGTTTATTCTTTGCAACATTTCTAAAGTTTCTTCCATGAACAAATGTTCTTTTTAATTTGAACATTGTTGTTATGATATAAAATTTGTTTTTTTTCCTCCTCAAGATGATAAACAAGTCTAGCAGTTATGGGGGCTGGGCAGATGGCAGTTAATGGACGTGCTGAGCTCCTAAGCCACAGGTGTCCAAAAGAACAGACACAGTGTGAAGCAAGAGGTGTCCCTGGCAGCAGATACTCTGGAGAAAGGCCAGGTGGCCACCCAGGTGTGATTGCACAGTAGAGTCAAAATTATATTTAAAATTTTTATACTTGTGATGCAAAGAACTTAGGATCCTCTGCATGTGAAAACTGGGATTCACAGCTGAAGAAACCTAAAGTCCAGGCTCCATCAGCTACTTCAGCACTGTGAGGATGCACAAAAGGAAGCTACAAAGCTGACTGAAGAAGTTTGGGGTTGTAGAGGTTTTTAGATAGGGAATAGCGTTTTCTATCCTTAATTAGAAAATGTCAACCGAAAACAACTTAAATAAAAGCCTTTTAAAAGATCTCTTTAAACAGTGTAGTAAATTTCTGATGTTTCAGAGTAGACTATGTATCTCCTATTCTGACTCTTACTTAGCAGGTCAGACAGAGACCATTTCTACCTGCCGTCTTGTCTCAATGCCCCTCACCATCACCTGTTCATGATTACCTTTTTATCATAATTAAAGAAAACAATAATTATAGCTATATATCTTCAGCTCCATCAAAGACCCCAGAATGGTGAAATGTTACTTCATGACAGGGATATCAGGTTAATTGGACAGTCATAGGTTCTTTTATGATGTTGGGGCATCCAATTATGGCCTATGGCCCTGGTATATCAGACAGACTTTTCTGAGAAGCAGGGAATTTTGAAGAACTATCATACCTTGTCTTGGTAAAGTTTGACAGCCTACTTTCTTATACCCTTGGTTCAATTTGGGCAATATACTGTCAGCAACTGGGATAAGGGCAGGTTTTGCCAACATGGCTAGCTTTTGCCATAAAGAAAACAAACTCCATATAGAGTTTCTTTGATACCCATACTCTTCTTTGAAGTAGATTGTTGCTGCTGGAAGCAGATGTGTCTGTCATGAAAACCCTTAGATTATTAAACATATCAAATGCCATATTTTGTAGGTCTTTGAAGTATTTGAAAATCATCTATCTATCTAAATATATTTGCATATGACCTTGAAAAGTTACCCAGCATGACTATAAGTTTAACTATCATAGGTGACTATTAATCTGTATTTTTAATTATACATTACATTTTTAAATCAGCTGCATAGACATAATCTCCCAAAAGAGTAAAAATATATATAGTATAATAAAATTAACTTTAAATTTGTATCAATATGCAAAAAGCCATACAAACGTAACATTTAAGACTATTAGTTGCTTTTTTGGTTTAAAAGTAGACTCAATAATCTACCCTCTTATCTTATCATTTCTGTATCTTTCCTTTTCTTTTCAGAAAGAGATCCTCGAATGCAATCTCCTTTGTTCAGTTTTTTCCTGACCATTACAATTAATAACTTGTAACCAACCCTCTTAAATGATAAACAATATCCATAACCCATTTGTTTGGGAATATGGAAATAGTTCTTTAGACTACTTCCTGTTGATTGGTGGCACTGGTAATCTTTAGACCCTGAGAAAATTTAGGATAATGGTTAAGTCTTTCCTAGAGTATTCTTCGAGACTGGATCATCTCAGTCAGTGGCCTTGAAGCTTTTTTGGATGCAGAATTCATTGGAAACTACAACAGAGGCATTTTGAGATGTTGGATCACCTGGACCATTCATTTTCATTGGTGTCTGTTTTCCTTACTCTAAAAATACATAAACTAAAAAATATATATATATATTACCTTTAAATATGAGTATTTATGAGTATAGAATGTATATTATACACAAGCCAGTCAAGGCTGATTTTTTTGTTTTATGTTTGAATAGATAAAATATATCACATGTCTTGTAGTTCTTTATGTTTATTTCTTTATGTCTGTAGTCTGGATTTCAGAGGGTCTTGCTCCATTCAACCTGATCATCTTTAACCATGAATGAACCCACAGCCTCTGATTTTCTGTGGAAATAAAAGCATAGCCACTTCCCAAAGTAACATATATTTTTGTCTTAAATTATGAAGTCAAGATATTTTTGAAATATATAGGTTGGTTTAATCTAGTACCTCTTATAATTCAGTGTTTCTTAGGATCCAAAAAAATTTAAAGACAACACAACAACTTATAGGATTCAGACTCTGTGTATTTTCCATCTTTATATGACTTTTAAAAATTATTTTACTTCTCTTTTAAGGACTTAATTATTTTAAAACTATATATTTTTATGACTATCCTTACCTTCCATTTCTCTCCCATTCTTATATATATTTTTAAACACACTCTAACCTGTTTAGAGTTTTTTCTGTCTAAATATGTCTGTTCTGAGTATCTGTTATCTTTCCTGCCTGCATGAGCAGAACCTCAATCTCGCCTTGCAGTGTGCTGGTGGAATTTGTGCTGGTAGCTCAAGCCCACAGGCAATGGCTGAGAGATGCCTTACTGTACTGCAGCCTGTGTGTGACTGTGGAAACTCTCCCTGCAGTGTAGCTCATGGTGTGCTGGCAGATGCCAGGAGACATGTCTCTATACTGTGGCTGCCATGAGAGACATGAGACTAGAAAGCCATGTTTGGCTCCATTTTTGTGTTTATAATCTTTTTAAAGCTTTTTCAGGTCTTATGTAAAAATTCTGGCCAACTTTGGGCATCATCTGTAGGCAGAGTTTTTCTGTCCTTACCACCTGCAAGTAACCACTCAGAGGCTTAATATTAATTCCAAATGTTCAGCCAATAACTCAGGCTTGTTTGTAGCTAACTCTTACATTTAAATTAAGCCATATTTATTATCTATGCTTTGCTGAATGGCTTGGAACATTTTCTCTGTATAGCATGCTGATCTTGCTTCTCTCTATGCTGGGGACTCTGGACTATGCCCTTCTTCCTCCCAGTATTCTCAGTTTGGCTCTCCCACCTAAAATCCCATTCTGCTAATGTCCAGTCAGCTTCTTTATTAAACCAAGCTGAGTAATACATATTCACAGTGTGCAGTGAGGATTATTCCATAGCACAGGGAATGTGCTATGGAGATGTGAGGTGGTCATGATGTCATGTGTTGACCCACCCTGCCTGCAGAATCCCATTAACCCCAGTTTATCAGCACTTCCCTGGTGGAAACTAAACTGTTTGCTCACTATCATCTCTCCACTTTGTTGCTGATAAAACTTGATCTAATTGTTCTGTTCTAAAAATCCTGTTAATTTATTACCTAATAAAAATGATTCTTACTTGGAATTCCTTCCTTGCCTTTTATGATCTCACTTTTTGTATTTCTTTGCTCATTAATTAAACCCCTAACCCAGAGACCCTACTTTCAAACAGAAAGGTAAATATTTTCTGACAGAATTTATAGAGGTCAGGTCATACAGAGAACAAGTCTGAAATACTGGGAGAATCACAGTCCCCTAAGCACAATCTACAATTTCACTTTCTCCTCCTTTTCATCTGCAATACCCCTTTCCATCCTATCAATATGAATAGCTATCTTACACGTACAGACCTCTAGCTCCTCCCACAGTGCACTGACCCTCACAGGATGCCCACAGGATTATACTTTGCACTCACACCTTCTGTGCTTACCATACACTCACTTCCTCTGCTCTGTATGACGGAAGTTTGTAAAATTCTCTTCTGTGGAAAGAATCTAATATTTACAAGGGTTGTTCTCAAATCTCTTAATGCATCACATCACAGGGCATGTTCTTATCAAATCTTTGATGAATAAGCTTAAGCTAGAATAAAGAAAGCATCAAGACTGAAAATAGAGCCATAAAACCAGGACTAATAAAAACCACGTGGAATTCCAACCATGGCACTCTGTCCTGTACCCAGGATAAATGGTCCAAAGAGGCTCATTTCCTGATGTAAATCTGCTTAGCAACAGATCTTGTCTTGGTTCCTCCTCATTAGTGCCTATTAGCAGAAATACAGTTTGTGCCCATAGCATTTCCCATTAAGTAGGAACTTCAGCTGATGGCACAACGTGCTAATGCTTCTCACTGTGAAAGGATACCTTGAGGAAATTTCACTAGAAACAACTCACTGACTATACATGATATAAAGACAAAATTTCATGCCTTTTTCTCACACTAATTAAGTTGCACTCAGAGAAGTTATTGGATGTTGAAGTACCTTTCCTAAATATCTTTCTCTCTCATGTATATGTGGGAACAAACACAGCCACACATAAGAATACACATGTATGTGCACACAAACACACATGCTCACACACATTTATACACAACACATGCATGCACACATACATGTCTGTGGCACCACATATGAATATGCACACACATGCATACACAGGGTTAGTGTTCTCTCCATGATGCTGAGTGTGTCTGGCATCTACCACAGACATTACAGACAGGACAGGGCATTTTATACTCCACAGCCAATACTGCATCACGATGCATAAAACATGTACCTGTTAAAAACATAGAAACACAAAATGCAGTGGTGTGTGTATGAAGTCAGTTCATCACATTGTAAGACACAAATACTGTACTCAAGAGTCATTTCACTCTTTGTATGACAGCAGCGTCTGTTGGTTTGATATTATTTAAGACAATAAAAGGATTTAAAAATAAAACTTGAGCTGAAGTTTTTCCTCTCAAAATTACACTCGTATTTTATGTTGTAGCTGGACTCTAATTCAGGGTAGAATTTTGTCGTCAGTTCCTTACTATTTGTTAAGACACTGAAGAGCCATCTTGACACAAGGCCCCTGAGCACATTGAGAGATATAACTTATGAGATATCAGAAGACACGAATGCTAGACATGCTGTGCCTGAGAAGAAATCTGATTATTGCAGATCAGTTATGCAATGTAATTAATTATGCATTTTCCTCACAAAAAGGACACATTAAAACTAATTAAACTCTTAAGTGGTTTAGTTTGTAAGGCAAATGAACCACATCTTTAAATGACAGATGGTGGAATCCACACTGTTAAGTTGGTGGTGATGAAAGGGTTGAATGTGAATGCTTTGGTATGACTACATTTTGTGGAGTGATCTTGGCAAAGGCTTTGGTTGTTATCAAATGGCAAATTGGTTCAAGACTGTTAAAGTGAATGTTCAGGTATTAGGGGTGAAGTCATCACATCTTTAGTTTCCATCCAGATAACACCTTTAGTTTTTTATTCAGATCATACTTTAGTTTCCATCCAGATCACACCTTTAGTTTCCCATCCAGATCACACCTTTAGTTTTGTAGTAGGAGCTGTGACCTGTGTTCCTGCCACCCCAGCTCCTGCTAGCTTATGCCCTGAAATAATTACATGGACACTGTATTCTTTTAAACACTGCTTGGCCCATTAGCTCTAGCCCTTACTGGCTAATTCTGATATCCCGATCAACCCATCTCTAATAAACTGTGTAGCTCCAGTCTTACCGGAAAAGATTCAGCATGCTTTTTGGTTTTCAGCCGTAGCAGGAAAAAAGCTGCGCCGTTAAAAAATGCCGGCTTTCTGGGCTGTCCTGCCAGGGCAAACTCTGACTCTTTTACACAAGCAGTTCATGCTGTTTACAAGCACAGGCTGCTGAAGCTCACTTGCTGGCAGGGACCTTGAAATGCCATAGAGTTGTGGCAGTAAACATGGCTACAGCCAGTACCTCAGCCATGAGGTTGGAAAGCTAAGGAATGGGCTGGATCTAGCTGCCAAAGCCATGGCTTTAATTCTACCCATATTGCTTGGTAAATTAAAGACTCATGTGGTCAGAAAAAGAGAGATATAAAGAGAGATTCAAAGACAAAGAAAATTTTTAAAATGATTTACAGTGTGTTAAAAATATGTGCAGGCTAAATGTTGAAGTTCTTAAAGTAAAAAACAAAAAAGGAAGAGAGTTGTTGGGTGTGGTAGTACACACCTTTAATCCCAACACTTGGGAGGCAGAGGGAGATTGACCTCTGTGACTTCAAGGTGTGGTAGCACAGGGCTTTAATCCCAATGCCTGGGAGGCAGAGACAGAAAGGATCTCTGAGAGTTCAAGGACAGCCTGGTCTACAGAGTTATTCCAGGACAAAGATATACAGAGAATATAAAATAAAAGTAAATATATACAAAATAGAGTTTAAATTAATTCTTACAAAGATGGAAAATATACAGAGAATTTTGATACTGTATGCTATTATGCTCTCTTTGAATTGTTTGAATGCTGAGGAAGGAGCAACAGTTGCTAAAAGATATTTGTTTATAAATGCTGCTGAACTAATCCAACATAGATATTTTGAAAATGCCTTGACTTTGAAATTTGGATCTAAGGACATGATGCTTTGGAAAGGAGTTTCTTTATTTTGTTTTCATAGAGGGTGAAAGTCTGTGGATTGCTTCTATCCCAATATGGTATGATGGACCATGCCCTCCTGAAGGGTTGCTGTGAACACCTTTAGAAAATTGCTTCGCTTGCTCAACTGCCAACTAAGATGAAACTAGCACACAGCTTATACCATGAAAGACCTAATTAATGACGCCCCCATTTAGCAGGAAGCAGTTTGGAGAGAAATAACTGCACCCATATTCCCAAATATTTTTTATAAATGTTCTTTTATATTTAAAAGTGGAGATAATATAGATATAAGTAATTTGGATTGATATGAATCTTGGTTTACTGATACTAATTTAAGGTCAATCTTGTTATATGTATATGTATTTCTGATCTTGATTAAGGTATTGTGATTGTGTAGTTCATGTAAAAATGTAATGTATATAGGTTGTTAATAGATAATCATCTATAAGCTTGTAGTCATGTTAGTTAAGATTTTCTAGATGTACATAGATATATTTTAGATAGGCATTCTTCATATCTTTCAAAGATTATAGAATATGGCATTTTAAATGTTTTAATAACTTAGGGCATTTCATGACAATGAGACACTCTGCTCCTGGCAGCACCAATCTACTTCAAGAGGAAGATGGGCATCGAAGAGGATCCTTATGGAGTTTGATAGACATTTGGGCAAGAAACTGCTCTTTCCTGGACTATTGCATAAACTGGACACAGAGAACCCACACAGAGAGGACTACTGAACTTACCTAAAGGTGAGATGATCTTTCATGGTTCCTGATTCATGAAAGAGTCTGCGAGACATTCTGCAGGACACAGCAGATAGTGACTGAACTGCCTTTGAAATTTCCTGCTTCATGGAAATGTCTCTGAATACTATGGGCCTGTAGGCCGAAGATGGATGCCCCAGTGGTACAGAGAAACTTTGGGTGACTGTCCAGGCAGCGAGATGTCTATGTGATTTCTAGAGTTTTGTAAGCTGCTTACTTCTCATTTACTTAGGTCTTTGATGGAGTTGAAAAATAGATAGTTATAGTTTTCCTTAGTTATGATAAAGATAAAATAGATATAAATATTGTAATTCTTACTTGATAACTGTTTTGTAAAGTTAAAGCCTTCCTTCCTTTTTGTTTAAACAGAAAAAGGGGAAATGATGGAGGAAGGTCATTGGTTAAATAAACTGCCTTGGCCCTGATAGGTAAGAACATAGGTGGGTGGAGTAAACAGAACAAAATGCTGGGAGGAAGAGGGAGTGAGGTCAGAAATCATGCAGCTCTGCTCTCTGAGTCAGGCGCGATCAAGCTCCGGCCCAGGATGGACATAGGCTAGAATCTTCCCGGTAAGTGCACCTCAGTGCTACACACTTTATTAGAAATGGGTTAGTCCAGGTGCGAGAGTTAGCCGAGAAGAGGCTAAATATAATGGGCCAAGCAGTGTTTAAAAGAATACAATTTGTGTGTTGTTATTTCAGGTAAAGCTAGCTGGTGGCGGGAGCTGGGTGGCGGAATGCAACCTGCAGCTCCCTACAACATAGTTTTTTATCCAGATCACACCTTTAGTTTTCATCCAGATCACACCTTAGTTTTTTATCCAGAGCACACCTTTAGTTTTCCATCCAGAGCACACCTTTAGTTTCCCTTCCGGATCACACCTCCAGTTTTCCATTCAGATCACACTTTTAGTTTTCATCCAGATCACACCTTTAGTTTTTTTTTGGTGTGAATCTTCTCTCATGGTGATGAATTTTACAGATTTTATCCCTTTCATCAGAAAATGTCTTCTCTATAGCATGTGATTTTCTGTTGAATTATGTTTTTAATAAGTCCTTATTTTTCTTTTGGTCTAGGACCTTGAGATATTATAGCATAGTGTTATGTGTAGAGATAGTTTACAGCCTTCCCTCCATGTTTGTGGAAGAATGCCATGTGTAAACAGGACTATGGATACACAGACAGCACACACATGACCTGGCCTTTTCCAGGCTTTAACATTTTAGCATTCAGGTTTTAATTATTTTTTTCTCCATCCCCATTCCCTGTTTTTTTTTCCTGTAGAGAATATATTGGGTACTGTGTCTTTTTTTTATTGTGTATGCATGTGAAACTTTGGAGAAAGTTCTATAAGTAGTGCATAATCAAAACAGCGTTGACTGTGTTTTGACACATAATGAGTCAGAATGTTCCCATCTTTCAAATCCTTTTATTTACATCACTGTTTCTTTCAAACTTTTTATGATTCAGTTACTAAAATTGATTATCCTTCAATACCTAGAACTTTAAGTATTTTAATGAAGGGTTTATACATGATGGATTTCTTTGGGTCCTAATTGAATTATGTTTTTAGCCTTAGCTATTAAAGGTCATTCAGTATTTTATATACTACTTGGTATGTTGTATATTTTTGTATGTTGCATTTTGAAGAAAGAGGCATTAAAATTAAAAAAAAAATAGGAGTTTGGAGAGATTGCTTAGTGGTTACGAACACTTCAAACACTTGCTGCTCTCATAGAGGACCAAGGTTTAGTTCCTAGCACCCATACGTCACTACACAACAGTCTCTAACTCCAGTTTCAAGAGATTCTGTGCCCTATTTTGTCCTCTATGGGCACCAGGAATGCATACAGTACACTTTGATACACACAGCAAAATACTGATGCACATAAAATAAAAATAAAGAAATATTTAAAATTAAAAATCATTATATATATTTTGTATCTGTAAAACCACATTAACATGGATATTTTTAAGACATCAAGCCTGATTTTATTATGGCAGTTTATTCCTGCTGAGTCCCTTCTCCTGGAAGTCCCAGGGCAGCCTTCTCATGGTGTCGGCACATGCATTTCTCCTTGACATCCTTGCTCTCTCCTGTTCTTGTGAGGACACTGACCACACAGAGATCGGACTCTGCATAATTGCCTGCTGAGCACTCACTGCCAACACAGCTATGTCCTAAAGCACTATGGGCCAGGGCTTCATCACTGGAATTTAGTGAGAGCAAAGTCAGTCTCCAGTAATGAATATACAAAGGATAAATAACCAAACATCAATACATTTGTGTAGATGAGATGGCCTGACACTAGGAGTTTGTTTTCATTTTCCTAGGTGTCCTGTGCTCTTTTAATAAAGTTGCACACTCCATTAATAAAATACTTGAGTAAAAATAAAGTATTTGAAATTGGATGATAGGTTAATTTTACTTCTCTCCAATTTTGTCATAACATCGATAGTAATGTTTAAATCTAAATTAGAAGTTAAATGTAATGTGTACCTTAGAAGGATCCTACTCTTTGCACGATAATCTAGATAGTTGGGTTTCCTGGTACTCATGTGAAAATCCTTATCCCGTGGCCTGTCAGGATTACTGTCTGAGCAGCAATGAAAACATTTTTATTTTTTATTCTTTGGGTACTAAAGAACTCATTACCAGGCCTGAACACAGCTCTTCAGGTGTCCTGGTAAAATGCTCTCTAGACCATGTTTTTGACTCAGTTTCCGATCTTGTCGTTCACCATGTGTTCCCCAAACTCCTTGTTCTTGCTACAGTCAGTCATTATGTTAGTGCCCACAGTGCATGTTCTCTGTTCTCTTCATTTTCAATGTGATTTCTAGAATTAGGATTTGTCTCCTACAACCGCTATTATGCTATGTTCTCACACACTCCTCAGAGAATAAATGCTCAGTGAGACATGACTTAGCCACCAGAAGACTCCCTTCTTTCTATCTCTCTGTCCTCTCTCTCTCTCTCTCTCTCTCTCTCTCTCTCTCTCTCTCTCTCTCTCTCTCTTTCTCTCTCCCCTTTCTCTCTCCCTCTCTTTCTGTTTTTTCTTCATTAAATTAGATTTTTTTTTTTAGGAATTTTTCTTGGATAATTTTGCCTTCTTAATTTCCCAATCCTGTTCATTATTATAGTTATATGTATAAGTAACTTTTCTGTTTTTATAATGGAATGCTATGACAAGATCCCCTTATAGAAGGAATCGTTTAATTTGACTTACAGTTCCAGAGGGGAGGGTCCATCATGTCAGGGAGGCATGGCAACAAGAGGTTAGAGAAGAAGCTGGAAAATCATGTTTTTATTCATGTACAGGAAGCAGAGAGACGCAGGAAGCAGAGAGAGTGGGGCGAGGCTGTAAGTTTCCAAAGATTGTCCACATAGTTTACTTCCTCTATCAAGGCTGAACCCCTAAAAGTTCCACAACTTCTCTAAACAGCACCACCTACTGGAGACACTGTTCAAATGCACAAGACTATGGGGGTGTTTCTCATGTAAACTCTCATAGCCCTGTAAATGAGTAGGCTCATGCGAGAGCTGTCACACATGCTTTACTGGATGACGAGGACGAACAGCTCCCCAGAACTGTGTCTTTAAGGCTCTTGCTGACATAGGAAATGCTTACACGGAATGAAAGCTTCTTGGGTTAGTCCCCTCTGCACTCTCACTTTCGTAGAGGTTAGCTCCTTTGATAGCGCCCGCAGCCTTCCGTTTCTGCTGTGCTAATGCCAGTAGGAGACTTGGGGAGTCTGTCTTAGTCCCAGTTCCCTTTCTCTGTCTCCACATTGTTTCTCTCTTTCTGTCTGGGTGTTATGAAGTCTCCCTCTCTGTCTTGCTTTTTCTTCTTCCCCTTCACCCTGCCTTTCTGTCCTGTTTCCATGCATAAACATTTTCCCTTTTCTTATCTCCCCCTACCAGTTTCCTCTATCACGTGATTTAAGGCCAGTTACATACACAGTGCTTGGGAGCCAGTGAGCAGATGGGACTGGCATTCTCTAGCACTGGCACGGTGGTTTGGCTTGGAATCTGAAGTGTTCTTTTCGTTTCCATCATCCACCAGATGAGATGAGCAGACTCTTGCCTGTAAGGACCTGGCAAATACGGTCTTTGGTGGAAAGGATCCGGCTGATGTTGGCAATGGAAAAACTCTCATCCTTGCCTGGAAGTTCATGGTTTTGTGAGCTGAACTCTTCTTAAGCCCTAGGAAAAAAAGGCAGTCAGGGGCTACTGCATCCTGATGTGGCTTGGGGCTCTCTCTGCTCTTCCCCTGCAGATCTGTTGTCTGCTGCTTTCAGACTCCCTCTGTCAGCAACTCGGACAGGGCCGAGCATGTTGATAAAATCCAGATTGCAAAGCATAGTCCCCGTTGGAAAGTAGGAGCTCAGCTTGGGAGATGCGTTACTGTGTTGTAAACACGGTCTTTTCACAGTTCCTGTTACTGCTTTGTTACCTGTTTTTTTTCCCCCTCAAGTAGTAGTCTGAAAAATTCAGCATGCCCAGAAATGCCGTGTAATCAAAAGATTAATTCAGAAAATGCGTTGTGTTCACAGACAAGTCACTGGAATTGAAAATTTTAGAAACAAAAGCACAAACTTTAATAGTAGATAGTCATGGAGACTTTCCCTTCAAATTTCCCACTTAAGGGCTGAGAAGTAAACTCAGTATCAGTAACCTCCAGTTTCTCCAGCGAGTTTTGTGTCCTTTCTTAAGTAGATTGGCAAAAACTAACACCCAGATGTCACATTTCATTTTCAGCAAGACAGGGGAGGAATTTCCTGTGGGTAGAAAGCTTATTCAAAACACAAGCATCTCAAGTGATACAGTGAAAAGTACTTTCACGGACATATTTTCTATTTTCCTTTAAACACAATTCTGAAAATTTGTGGAGATATAGACATTCCAGAGAAAGCAAATGTGTGGAATGTCCACTGGAGTGGTGGGTTCAATTCTGAGTCAGGCAGTTCCACACCATGTGATGAAAGTAAATTGACCTATAGGAAGAAAGGAGCATTTGGGATCATGGTTACAAGTTTATGGGCCTTAGGTGAGGACAGTTGTCACAGATGAGAGTGTGTGGAGGAGCAGAGCTGTCTTGTCATGGAAACTGGGCAGCAGTGAGAATTACTAGAATGACAAACTGTCCTCTCAAGGTCACACATTTTAAGACCAACTTCTCCCTACTAGGTTCTACCTGCTAGAATTTCCGCTATCTCAAAAGAGCACCATCATTTAGGAGCAATTTTCCCACACAGTGAGTTTTTGATGGACAGTCAAGTCCTAACAACTGTTATAGCTCAGTGGACTGTGGGACCCTTAGCTGCCTGCTATCTCTACAGCACATGACATAAGAAGTATCATGGAGTTGTTTTTCTTCATCAATTCTAATGGTGAAAGGGGTATTTGGAGTCTTTATTTAGAGTATAATATTTCCAAATTAAAAGGCTTAGTTGTTCTCCTATCCCTCCTATAAATCAGACATGTGCATATGTATGTGTGCACATGCATACACACACACACATCGGTCATCACACTTGGCACTTTTACAGTTTTTCAGTACATTAGTATGTTGTCCCATGCTGCACAATCTGGGAATGGTTCTAACCCTGGCTTATTTGTGGGTTTTCTCACTATTCCAGATAATAAAATATATTAAGGGTTCTTCTGCATTCTATTAGAGGTAGGGGTAGTTTGCGTTTGAAGTCACTGAGATATAAGAAAGACCATTATATAGGCTAAGTATCTGCTATTTAAAGTGCTTAAGGTTATGACTGTTTCTTTTCAGAGTCTTCCTTCCTTCCTTCCTTCCTTCCTTCCTTCCTTCCTTCCTTCCTTCCTTCCTTCCTTCCTTCTTTCCTTTCCTTTTTTGCATTCTGAGATCTTTACATGAACATAATATCTTGGGGTTGGAACTCAATTCTAAAAGCAGCATTTTCTTAAAATTTTGATGTACCTTGTATTCATGCCCTAGAGATAATTTTATATAGTGTTTGTGATAGTTTCAATTGTCAATTAGACAGAGTCTAGAGTTACCTGAGGGGAGGGCCTCTGTGAATGTCTGCAAGGGTTTATTTCAGTTACATTAACTGATGTGTGAAGGGCCGTTCACTACAGACAGCACCATTCCCTGGGCCTTGGGGTCATGACCTGAATAAAAATCAGGAGCTGAGCAGCAACATGCATTTGTTGACTGTCTTCTTCATCTGGTTGTGGGTGCAGTGTGACAGTTGCTCTGAGCTCCTGAAGTTTGGACTTTGTTGCCATTATAGACCTGAGACTGTGGTGCAGAATGAGCCATTTATTCTTAAGTTGCTTTGGCCAGAGTGTTGTCTCACAACCTCTGGAAAGGAAGCTATGGGAGCGTTAATAATGGATGAGGACCCGTGTTTCTCAGTACCGAGTTCTGCACGTGTTGTCATATCTGCCCTCTGAAAAGTTCCAAACCTTGGAACGTCTGTAATTCAGATTTGCATACAAGGGTTGTACAAACTCAACTGAGAATTACTTTTTTGATTTTTTTTTAAAAAAAATTTCCCCATTGACTGGGAGATTAAAAAGCTCTTGATTTGTAAGAAGACATACCATTTCACAGAGATGGGTGCTATGGGGAAGAGGAAATAAGAATGACTGGTAAAGAATAAAAACATGCTGGATGTGTAATTCTTCCCAGGACCTCCTGGACTGTGTTTCAAAATGGAACAAAATGAAATACAAGGGAAACATTGTTGCAGAAAATGATAACCCGACCATCCATCAATCATTTCTATTGTGTGAACCTGACCTGCTACTGATGAAAAGTATACCGGTCACGTGACTAATTCACTGAGTCTCATGTTCTGCCTGGCTCCTGCAGCCCAGACAAAGACAGTGTGCATTAGCTAGGCTTTGGCTTTCAACCAACATATTCTTCTTTTGTTGCTTTATTTTCTGATTCTGGCATAAGCTAATGTAAGAGTAGCCATGTCTCCAACAATTAAAATGCAAACATCTATTTTATATAGTCTTTTTTTCCATCTGAAGGAAGTTTCTCCTCCATAATCCTGGCACATTATGTACATTGATAATAAACAGCAATTTATGCCTGGCGTTATGCAGAAGTAGTCACAGAGAGGCCCGTGATCACCACAGACCAGAGCAGATGAACCAGGGCACCGCAGTGAGCATCCAGTGGAAGCCCAGGAGAAGGATAAAGAATGAGAAGAGTGTGGATCTCTGTAATGGAAGGGTTTTAAGAGAAGTAAAGCAAAGAAGGATATTAAAGTGGCAAGATAATGATTTCTTTTATAAGTCTACCCGGATACCAATGGCCATTGTAATCTGTGTAAAAAACATTCATTAAGCATCTAATGGGGCATAGAAGGATAATAGTGTTAATTCAATATTTCAGCCCGGAAATCACTTCCAGAAGTTGTTGCCACTATAAGATTCACCCTGGGAAGTTAGAGTCGGCTCCAAGTTAGAGTCAGCTCCATGACTGCTTGTGAGTGCAAGCCCCACGGTTATTTGAGGCAGTGGTGTAGCACTCCCGCGGGATGTCAAGTCCTTTGTGGGATGTTGTGACCACCTCACTGCTGCTGAGGGAGCACAGCCAAGCTGATCTGTCCTGCAAAGCACTAGTTTGACCACGAGGACCCGTGAAACAGATGAACAGAGATGGTCCTGCTGTCCTCACGTTCTGTGAGGGCACTCTGAGGCTATTTACCCTCACGCTCTGTGAGTCTGTTTGCTCTGTGGGGAGAAATCAGGCAGTTGTTTAAGTATTTTCAAGAGTATGAGTTCATAGCATTTTTTATTTCCATGCAACCAACCAAAGACATGGTGACAAAGGAAATCATGTTCTCTGTCATCATCGCTTGCCTCCTCATCCCCATCCCCCCCCCACAAGTGACCAAGATGCTGAGTTCCAGAACAATGGATAGATACCACTTGTTCATATTTCACGCAAGACTCAGTATATATGCACGTGAGCACACAAATTCATCTCTTTTATGTTGTTCTGTCACTTGGTGTTACATTTTTACTTCTTTTGGGTTGTGTATGATACAAGTTTTTTTTTTCATTTTTATTGCCCACTGCTTCTCTATTGTATTCCACAATTTAAAAATGACACACTTTATTCTACTATGAGAAAATATCAGCTAAAGCCAAATTGATGATGGCCCTATTTGTCTTCTTGCTTGAGGTATTTTGTTCCCATGTACATTGTATGGGAAAAACTATGTAATTCGTTCTGACACTCAAACTGTCCCCACCGTTGTAGTGTCGAATTGGCTCTTTTGTTGTGCCTGGCTTGAGCACTTTCTTCCAAAGCAGCATGATGCTCTTGGTGGAACATTGTTGACTTTCACTGCACCAGACCTGGCCCCAGCTTTCTCCAAGGGTTGTGGTTCCTCTTAGCAGAAAAGAATGTCAAATGGAACATCTGTCCCTAGAAGGCTCCACCATACAGCCAAGCACGATGGAGCAGGTAGTATATGAACTCATGCACACATCTTACCTATGTTTGCATTTATCTGTCTGTCCGTCCATCATCATCCATCCACCCACACACCCACCCGTCTGTCTGTCTGTTTATCCATCTATCTCTCTATCTACTTATCTGTATAATCTATCTATCTACTTATCTATCTAACTACCATCTATTTATCTATCTAACTATTTGTGTTTCAATATTTTAGATTGTCTATGAGATTTACCTATTGCCTTCCATTTTTACTTTGGTGAAATATTTTCATCATAAATAGATGTATTAATTTTTTCCAAACTTATCAGTTACTTATGTGAAAATCTCTACTGGCTCCATTGACTTAGGGAACATTGGTTCAATGTTTAAAAATGACTTTTTTTCGGAAAGATCATTGATCTATCTCAATATGTTATTATTTTTAACAATTTTTGAGAATTTTATACATGTGTGCATAAATTGCCTAAATTTCTTTGTAATATTATTACTATTTTTTTTATTAAGTTCCTGGTATCCTTTGCTCTTCCACAGAAAACATTGTTATGACAGTGCTCTTTCTTTCCTGAAGAATTTGAAGGATTTATTGGTTTAATTCTTTGGACTAGAGATCTCATTTTGGGAATGTTGTAATTACAGGTTTACTTATTTTTTTATCATAATGATGCTATTTAGAGTTCCTATATTTGAATATGTCTTTAAGTTTTGTCTTTGTAAAGCATTTTCTAATTTTGTCTAAAACTTCAAACTCAGTGATTGCTGCCAAAATACCAACAAACTGGCATCAGCGCCTCAGCTCTCCGAGCTGGGGTTTCAGGACAGGTAGATTCCTCCTGGCTGAAAGGCTGCAAGACTGAGAGGCCCATTGGAGGAAGGAAGACGTTAGTTGGGTTAGGCACCTGTCAGCCACCTCTGCTTGATTGTTAGGGCTGTGTGCAGTGGGAAGTGAGCATGAGAGCGGTCTCGTAAGTTGCTCAAAGGTTAAAGGCCTCATTCTCATTCAGATACACTCAGCAGAGGCTGGAAGATGTGGAAGGGACGACGGCTGCCTGGCTGTTTATCCACTGACCACTCAGACAGGGTTTCTCTGTGTAACCGCTGTGACTGTCCTGGGACTCACCCTGTAGACCAGGCTGGCCTCAAACTCACAGAGATCTGCCTGCCTGTGCCTCCCAAGAGCTGGGGTTACAGGCGTGTGCCACCATCGCCTGGTTAAAAATAAACATTTTAAAAAGATATTTATTTATGTTCACATACATGTACACACATGCATGCACACATGCATGGGTTCAGGTACCTGCGGCGGCAGAAGCGGGCATCGGTTCCTCTGGAGCTAGAGCTGCTCTAAGAATGCTGGGAATTCTGGTCCCTTCAAGAACACCAAGCACTCCTGACTGCCGAGCCATCTCTCCAGCCCCAGGAACAAGAACATTTCTCAAAAGGTTAGGCAGAATTCATTCCCTACACACCTCACATAGAACTTACAGTTCTACTGCAGAAGAGCAGGTAAACCAGTTGGATGAAATGAGAAGAGCTGAATTGGCAGCAGAAACCTGCCAGTGATGTGTCTGGAGTGTGGGTGAAGCCATCTAATACTGAAGTTGCTATACTATCTAAAATATTAGGGTTCGGATGAAGTTTGAGGCCTGTAAAGGGATAAAAATATGTCATACTAGCATGAGAACAAATACTTAATAGGAAATGTCCTTGATAGACTGAAATTGGTGAATATGGAATGAAGGGCTAGAGAAATAAAGGAAAGCTCAGTAACATTTCACTAAACAAAGACTATTGATACAGGCTATATATGTATATATATTACATATAATTTATAATACACACATATACATAATTCAGAAAGACTAATTGACTAGTCTGCATATACCTTATTGCACAAGCTGGTCTGCATTTATCATTGCTGTCCTACTTGACAGACACTCGCTCTGTAGGCTGTGTGGTCACTGCTGTCTACCCCTTACATACTGATTTATAGAGTCACATAGATGCACTGTTGGACTGGAGTAATTGGGTAATGTGTCTGAAGGTCACGGTTGATGTGGGTTCTGGGATTAGAACTTATTTCTTTGCATCTATGCAGTAAGCTTTTTACCTCCTGCACCATCTCCCCATCCCAAATTCACTGATGTTGGACTGGATTAGTTGTAGCGCAGCTATACACTCCCATCAGCACCCAGCTGTGTGGTTCATCAGTCCTTCAAGGTCTCAGGAAACTGATTGTTTTGATAGAGCAAGTAGAGATGCTTTTTGGATCCATGCAGCTGTGCTCTTGAGCTGGTGACATTTAAAGGGCAATGACATGCTAATGTGACTAATAAAACAGAAAGAATTTTGCAGCCTTCCACACGAGACCCTCGATTCTCCTTAACATACCTTTCAAAAACAACTAAGCTTCCGTCTTAGTTTGCAGAGGCTGAAACACAGACATCCAGTGGATTTGAATGGAAGTACCAGGAAGACAAAGGCATTTCCACTGCTCTATAAGCAGCTTATCACATCCCTTTTCTTGTGTAAGGGAAAAGCCTGGCAGAATAGGTAAAGGGCATCTCTGTAGAGGTGGCAATCTGTAATAACTTTGGATGACTTGGGAACGTGAGAGGTTGCAGCACAGAGGGAATTCTTGCTTGGCAATTGATTTTTGTGCTTGCATTTGAACACACAAATCTGTTTCCAGGGTTTGTGTATTACAATGTGACTTTAAACAATGGTATTTATTGATAACTATAGCACATGAATTCTGCAAGCTCTTCATCGTCACTTGAAGCCATGTCTCCACAGCTGCACTGAGTGCACAGCTGGAAATGGCTCCAACAAGAGCCCTTGGACAGAATGGGGACATTGAGAAAGAATAGTTGAAATCAGAATGTTACAGAAATTATGACATGTAATTACTCCTGGAAAAAAGCCTATTTTAAGGAGGGAAAAAAATCCTACACATTTAGCCATTCTGTCATGTCTTATCTCACAGTAAGGACTTGGGGATGGAAGAATGGTCACTAAACACTGGGATAGTGGCAGCAAGAAGAGGCATGGACAACCTGGCTAGGAACTACAGCAATTCTTTGGAGCAGTGAGAAGATGAACTGGCCCCACTGACCTCAGTCCCTTCCTGTCACTGTCTTCTGTCCACCATTGTGGAACAGAAGAGGACTGTAAATGAACCTGTGGGCTCCTAAATTGGCCAAGTGGGCAGGGAGGCTGAATTGGGGAACGGTTGGACCTGACAGTTGCTCTCTTCTCCAGAGGAGATTCTCTATTATTCAGGTCTCCATCCCTGAGCTCCAACTGGCTGGCCAGTTTCCACATGGAGTCTGCCAACAGTAGCCATGCTGACCACACCTGAGTTCGACCGTCAAACCCTTTTTGGAGTACGCTGGAGCCTAAGCTTTTTGAAATAATTTAAGTGTTATTGCTTAATAAGAACATTCCTTTAAATAATCATCCTGCAACTATAAAAAGCCAAGATAATTAACACTGGGGCAATGCTACCACAGACACTGGGGAATGCACAGAACCTAATAACATTAGGAGCTAATCTGGGTTGTTGCAGAGAGAATCCATTCTTCATCAATCAAGTTTCCCGCTGTCTGTCTTCCCCATCCCAGACTCTCATCTGTGTTTCATTTATTACTCTAATAATTACTATTAAATATCTCTCAAGGCAGATTGAATTACCCCACTCCTGATTTGAAAACGAAAATTTAGAAAGTAATCTTTGAAGTCGTTTTAAACGAAGTATAGGAAACATATAAAATAATGGAAGGCCTTTCACCCAAGCCTCACTGAGTTGCTAAAATGGAACTATCACCAAATAACTCATCTCATGAGTCTGTCCTTCTCTTGTCCTGAATAATTTGTATTAAAGAACTGGAGAAAGCAGGAAGTGTGGAAAATTAGAAAACAATGAATGCTGTAAAAATAGCTGCCCTTGAGATTCAGGTAAGAATTCAAACATGGATAATTCAGACAAAACAGAATTAGTGGTTCCAGATGGCCTTAGACGCAGTGAGAGCTGATGGAACCCAGGAACGCATTCAAGTACTGGAGCTTGTATTTAGAGTCCAAAATAGAGACCTGTGAAGGCATTAGGAGATCAGAAAATAGAAATAGGAAACATCTTTTTAAAACGGAAAGAACGGCCAATTTTGGTAATTATCCTAAATGTGTAATTCCTGCTAATTTTGTAGGAAATAGTAAGATAAAAGAGCTCATCACTCCAAAGTCAACTGGAACAATTAAAGTTATAGCCACAGTTTCAAAGGCTGGTGCCAGTTCTGATGTCCATTTCCCCCCTGTCTGACCCATGTTCTCTCTTTTCCTTAAACTGAAGGCAATGCCCTTCCATCATTCAGTCTGTGATCTCTGTCTCACTGACCACTTGGTTCTCAGAACTCTATCACCTATTCTTCCCCTTGGCTCTCTTCCCTGAACAAACCGTTCCTCATCTTGATGGCTAGTTTTAACTGTCAAGACAGCCTAGAATGCCCTGGGAAGGGAGTCTCAATGAGACATCAAGATTAGGTGGCCTGTGGGTGTGTCTGTGGAGGACTATTTGATAACTCATTCACTGAGGAGAGAAGACCTAGCCTACAGTGGGCAACACCATTTCCTAGGCAGCGGGTCCTGACTGTACAAGGGTAGAGGAGGAGCTGAGCACATGTGAGCCTGTAGGCCATCAGTTCTCTCTACTCTTGACTCTGGATGTGATTTCATGATCTGCTTCAAGTCCTTGCTTTGAGTTCACTGCTATGATGGACTAGTGCCCAGAATTGTAAATTAGATTAAAAAAAAAAACAAAACCCTCTCCTTAAGTTGTTTTTTGTTAGGTGTTGGAAGGAGGCAAAGTTTCAACACATCTGTCTCTGGCAGCAGAACCATGGCTTCTTCCTCTCTGCATCCTTTCTCCCAGCATTCAGTTTAGTTTTCCCCACCTACTTAAGTTCTGCCCTATCAACAGGCTAAGGTAGTTTCTTTATTCACCAATGGTATTCACAGCACACAGAGGGGAATCCCACATCAGTTGTTTTTATGATGGTGATAGGAATGAAATTAGAATGCCATCAGAGGGCCTATTGGATATCTGGCCTGTCCTCATTCTAATCTTGGGAACCCCTTAGCTAGCCATGGGGCTCCATCACCGGCACCATTACACTGAGCTTTTCCAGTGTCAGTCTTCAGTCTGACATGGAGAACTCTGGCATGTATTGGAACTTTTTACACCTAATATGCATACAGAACCCTCCCGTGAGACCCACAGTGTGAAGAATGCCGTTTGCTGTTTGCCCACAGGTTGTTCTCATAGATTGTGACACCTGTGTGTGTTGAGAAAGACATGTTGTATTATTGGGAACAAAAGTTCCACACTTCCCTTGAGGCTTTTTTTCTGCCAGGGAATCTGTAATGCTCCACGTCTAGAACCAAATTGTCTTGGGTCACATTTATCCCTCTTAATAACTACTTTTTTTTGTTAGTTTTTTCTCTCCTATCTGCATGGCATCTTTGGGTAAAACTGGTAGGTAAATAAATCCTTTGGAATTCTGGATGCCTAGCATTCACCAACCAAAAGGTCCCCAGTGCCATCCGATAGCATCTGAGAACAACAGTGCAGCTTTCATTGCTTTACTGTAACCACTTACTCAGTAGCTCCACCAGTGTATTTAAAAAGTGTCTTGATCTATGATTTCCTTTGTTGCTGTAAAAACTTCATCCAAGTGTTAGCACATTGGAACATGCAATTTAAGTGTCCTAAATCTCTGTTCCTCATTCATAATCACTCACATTTGGCCACAGGATAAAGTACCTCTTAACTATTTTGAGCTGAGATGTGTGTATGTGTGTGCACATGTGTGTGTACATGTATATGTGCACAGTTATGACACCTCATGTTGTGCTCCAGGAATGACCCAGTGTTCCTGGTAGGAGTTACCTGATCACAAGTGTGCTGCCCATGTGGACTCTTTGAGTCCTAGCCCCCTGGTGTTAGTCCCACAATTGGATTTTGGTGAATCTTTCTCAGGGCGTCTTCAGACATGCTTGGCATGATCAATTGACCATTTCTTTGAGCTATTGTTTAAGGATCCTATTTGGTAAATACTTTTCCTTTCAGGTTTAGAATCAAATGTTTGGTTTTGTGTATCTGTTTTGTTTGGTGTAGAAGTATACAATCAAAGTATTTGGTTCTGTGTATTTGCTTTGTTTGGTGTGGAAGCACACAATCAAAGTGTTTGGTTTAGTGTGTGTGCTCTGTTTGGTGTGGAAGTACACAATCAGACTGTTTGGTTTAGTGTGTCTGCTCTGGTGTGGAAGTACACAATTAAAATGTTGGGTTTCATGAACCTGCTTTGTGGAAGCGTTTTGGTTTTACTTTTTCCCACCTCTAAAGGCAAATTTTGTTTTGTTATGTTTGATCCTCAGGCCACTTTTTCCACATCTAATCTAAGAAAAAAATGAAATGCTCTAAAACCAACAAAAAACACAAACTGGAAAACAAATAGATCTTTGGTATTCCAGCTGGTTTTATGCTTGGTTAGTGTGTTAATTCAACTTCAAAGTGTTAAAAAAAAGGGAAAGTCTTAAAATGAGTTTGCTTTATGCTTCTCTCAATGGTGAACATTTATTATCTCTAAATTGGTTTGTTTTGCATGCTTAACTGAAATCTTTGTCAATAAAACAAAATATCAAAAGTGGACTGCTTGCTTTAACTGGGCTGCAAAATCATCCAAAAAGGGAAATTGCAGAAGTGAAGAGGAACTCTCAAATCAACACACTACTTAAAGGAGGTATTAAAAATGCAATAATATATATATGTATATGTATATATATTTAAAGGTTCAGAGGTGATATTAGAACTAGAGATAAATTCTAATAACAGTCAATGTGCTTAGTTCATTGATGTGTAATTTCCCTCTGTATGCTGTGATTACCATTGATAAATAAAGGAACTGCTTTGGGCCTATAGCAGAGCTACAGGGGAACAGAGCTAGGCAGAGAAAACTAAGCTGAATCCTGTGAGAAAGGAGGCAGAGTCAGAGAGAAGCCCTGCCGGAACCAGACAGAACTTTACCTGTAAGCCACAGCCACACGGCAATACACAGTAGAAATGGGTTAAATTAAGATATAAGTGTTAGCCAATAAGAAGATATAGCTAATGGGCCAAGCAGTGTTTTAATTAATACAGTTTCTGGTGGTTATTTTGGGAGTCTGAGCAGCCAGGAACCAACAAGTGGTCTCTCTGCAACAGTTCCTCCTCTGACAGATCCTGTCCTTTCCTTCTTTGTTGCTTAACAGAGGGAATGTAACAAAGGAGAGAGTGTTAATACTCATTTTATGATAACCAAGGGAAAGAATATTCTACACAATATTAGAAATTATCATTAAAGGCCACCGTTGCTTGGGAAGAAACACTCATGGTTGTTTACTCTCTCCATACCTATGCAAGGTCATACCTGACGTCTTATCCAGAGCAACAAGAAAACTGGAGGAAAGCAAAGGGATAGAAATAGAAATGGAAGAAGTCAAAGTATCTATTTTAAGATGATATAGTATACATAAGTAACCCTAAAAATTATACCTACAACTCCTACAGTTGATAAACACTTTTAGCAAAGTATCAGGATACAAAATTAGCAGAGAAAAATCAGTAGCCTTCTTATATATAAATAGATTGAAAAAGAAATTAGGGAAACTACATTTTCTCACAATAGCCTTAAACATATGAAATACTTTGGGGGTAAATCTAACTGAGCAAGTGAAAGCTCAGTTATGTATATGTATAATATAAAATATAATATAATACATATAAAAGTGTATGTATAATAAAGCATTAAGACACTGAAGAAGGATATTGAAGAAGATATCAGAAAATGGGAAGATTTTCCATGCTCATAGATTGGTAGGATTAATACAGTAAGATTTATTTATCAAAATACAAATAACATACCGACCACTACAACAGGCAATCTTGATGGACCTTGAGGTAAATATATTTAATTCAGTGATGGGGGCTTCCACTTCAATCTCGGAGTCTGTTCTCAATAGCAAACAACTCATGACAACTTACCAATATAACTTATACCAGCATCACCTGATATTTTAAATATTTCTAATATTTTCCTTGTCTGAAGGATGGGCATAAAAAATTCTTTAAATGTTACTCCAGACTCTGTAGACTATCACTTTTATATCTACATTAAGATGCACTAGACAGCTGTGAGCAGTGCCTTTTGCATGACACCCACAGACGCAGCCTGGCACATTGCTATCCATGTCTGTGTGGTACTCAGAGTGGCCGTGTCTCAGTCACAGCAGGGCCAGTGTGGCAATGCTGTCTCTCGGTTCTTCCCCAGGAAGAAAACACACTTCTTCACTTGCCATTGATTGGTTCTGTGGTCCTTTCTGTCTTTATTATGTGAGAAGATATCAGGGAGCTACAGAGGAAGGAAACCCAGGCTCCACTCACACATACCTTGCCCACAGTTAGGTCCTGTGTGTGGACAGAGGGTGGTGGACACTTGGCTCTTCCCAGAAGCTCACAGGAAGGTTTTATGGGAAAGCACCTCAAATGGGTGCTAATCTTTGAAGTTGCTTTATTAGATTATTGAGGGAGCACATTAGGTGATGATTATAGCAGGCAGGTGGCATCTAAGGAAGACACCAATGAGAGGACCTGAAGAGAGCAAGCCATGGAATGAAGTTGAGGCAGGTAGGTCTAGAATAGAGCTTTCAGGGCTGAGATAAACATGGTACCATAGGGTAAAAGGGAGAGACTCGGGGCAGCTGTGGTTATAGAAAGAAAGACTGTGGGAAATGATCTAGAAATGAAGCAAGAAGAGGGTGTGGGTGCAGGGATGTCCCCATGAGAGGTATGCACAGGCACCACTGTCACCAGGATGGAGAGACAGCGTTAGTGGGATTCCTGATTTCTGGTTAGAGCACGTGGCATATGAGTACCCATCTGTTTAGATGAGGGAAGGACAAGGAAGCCTGGGATGTGGGAGCATGAGGGAGAAGAAGAAAGCTTTGTTCAGGGTTCTGGGTGCTAGGAAAGTTGTATCTGCCATGGAGATCAACAAACAGCTTCCACCTGTCTGGAGGTGGTCATGTAAGGTCCACTGGAGGATGTCCCAGTTCCACGGAAGCCACTGAGAGACTGACTGGAAGAAACATGGCTTTCTTATGGGATTGAGGTTTCTTAAGTTTAATTTAAATTAATTCAAGTCTTTTTCTTAGCTTCCCCCAAAGGTTGATGCTATGATTATATTCAATCAAGAGTGACAGTGGGAACTGCAGTGACAGTTTCTTGATGAACGTTGGAGTGGCTTTAATGAAGTAAATGCCCTCGAGTCTATTGCTTTGCCATGTGTGCAGGCATGTATAGTGTGTGTGTGTGTGTGTGTGTGTGTGTGTACACGTCAATGCACATGTATGTATGTGGAGGCCAGAGATACAGTTCAGATATTTTTCCTCAGGTACCATCCATTTCGTGTTTTGAAGTGGAGTTTTCACTAGGATCGGAGACTTGTTGATCAGGCCAGACTAGCTGATCTGTGTTGTTGATCAGGCTAGACTAGCTGTTCTGTGTTGTTGATCAGGCTAGACTAGCTGTTCTGTGTTGTTGATCAGGCTAGACTAGCTGTTCTGTGTTGTTGATCAGGCTAGACTAGCTGTCCTGTGTTGTTGATCAGGCTAGACTAAGTGGCCTTAGAGCTCCACCGTTCTCTCCTTACCCCACCACCCCACCATGGATTATAGGCATGCACTATGATTCCTGTCTTTTTATGTGGATCCTAGGGGTGGAATTCAGTACCTCATGTTTGTGCAGCAAGCTCTTTGCCAACTGAGACGTCTCTTGAGCTTTTAAAAGATACATTGAAGACCTAATGGAGCTGTGTTATTTTCTGCCTTGGCTCTTTTCTCTCTGTGGTATAAGATGACCTGGAACACGGAGTTAGGCAGACCATTTATAGCAAGGACAGTTGCTATTCAGGGGACCTTCGACTGTGCCTAAGAAACACTGAGTGACTTCCCTTTCCCTCTCTACAACAGCCACAATGTAGGTGGAATCTGCTCTTTAAAAACCTGTTTCAGAATGACCACTCCTCATGCGTTTCCCGGCACAGGCTACCACAGAGAGGATATTCTGGAGTTGGAGTCCTGACGTGGGGACTGAAGTGTGTGGGGGATGAGCTCAGGGCGCTTGTTGAAATCCAGAAAATGAGCAGAAGAATAGAGTAAAAAGAGCCCACTTCTGAAGCAGTCTGAACTGAAGTCTTCATGACTGACGAAAGTGGACTCCAACTCTCACGTCCCTGAGACTAGAGATGCTCCGGTTGTCAGAGATAACAATAGCTAGCAGATTCCAAGGCATGCTGCATCCCAGGGGTGAAGTGGCCACAGTGTGTGCATCCGCAATGGTACTCTTTGAGGGAGGGAGCGGTAGCTAGCACCCTTGTCCACCTGCACACAGCTCCACAGGCTTTCTGTACACTCTCAAGTTAGCCAGAGTGTCGGGCCTTAGGTTAGAGTATGCATGTGTTGATGTTTTAATTATTTAAAGTCCCTAGAAGTTAACTTTTAATTCTCAGTGAATTTAAATGACAACAAAAATAACCCGCTTTCTAAGAGTTGGTGACAAACACTGGGGGGATTTGCCACTCCTTCCTGTTTCATCTGCATTGCTGTCCCCTGAGCTTCTGTGGGTGAGAGGCTCATCTGCATCTGTAGAAATGGGTGCCAATGCACGTAAGGAGAGATGTGACTCACGAGCCTTTACTTCTTTGGAAATTGGGCACTGGTGGTCACTCCTCAAGATGGCTTGGTGGTGTGCTCATTATCAGTTTGTGTCTTTCCTTAAAAGGTTGGATTCTCAGCTGGTAATGGCACTTGCTTGCAACCCCGGTGACCCGAGTCATCCTCGGGTTCCACATGACAGAAGGAGAGAACCAACCCCACAAGCTATCCTCTGACCTCCATGTGCACTATGATGTGTGTGTGTGTGTGTGTGTGTGTGTGTGTACCATTAATAAATGCATGTAGAAAAGACCATGGATACCTTTAGTGGAGGAAAATTTCCCCATTCCTTCACCCAGTCATTAAGGATAAATGTACGCAGGAGTACAGAAGCCAGAAAAGTTGTAGGCAGGTGTGAGCTTCCTGAAATGGGTGCTGAGAAATGGACCTGGGTCCCCTGAAGAGCATAAACACTCTCTGCTGCCAAGCCATTTTTCCATCCCCATACTTACATATTTATAAATATGCAGACAAACTGTTTTTTACTGATAGTGTCCACATTAGCAACATTGGCAAGACACAGGCTAGAATGTTCAAAACTAGCTTTCAGATTTTTCAAGAGAAGAAAAATACATTCTTTATGCAAGGAGAAGCTTCCGGTTCATGCTTTGTTTTCTATTTTTCTTTTAGCTCCCTGGTTAGAAGACTTCGAAATGAAATACTGATAAAACAAAGGAGGCTGTGACCCACTAGTGCGCGCGCGCGCACGCACACACACACACACACACACACCTACCTTTGGGGCCAGTGGGGATAACGTCATTGTACACACACACACACACACACACACACACACACACACCCCTACCTTTGGGGCCAGTGGGGATACCGTCATTGTACACACACACACACACACACACACACACACACACACCCCTTTGGGGCCAGTGGGGATACCGTCATTGTGTAGGAATGGTATTAAGCTTGGGCAGTGTGCATGGAAGATCCATTCAGTTCCGGATCTGCTACCCCAGCTGTGGGATTGACCTGTCTTTTCCTCTAAAACTGATGATTCCGTACTGCTGAGAATTTTGCTTCCGTTCTGGAAACCTAGTCGTCCTTGAGATTCTAAAAATTCGCCAACAGAACACCACAGCTTTTTGTCCCCTCCAGGGATAGATCTTAAACAACTCAAGGTTTCCCAGGTCTTCAAAAACCCTTAACACATAAAGCAATATCCTTTAAAAGATTATCTTAGACAGCGATCTATCTGCAAAAAGAAAATAAGGTTGGATTCTCACGTGTTTCTGTTGAACTACAATGCTGACTTACTCAGGCAATGTGCATCCACTCACCACCTACCTATCCATCCATTCAGTCAGTCACCATTACATTTAACAACCTTTTGTCCATATACCCATCTATCCAGACATCAGTTTATCCATCCCTTTATACCTTTACCTATCCATCCATTCATCTGTTTGTTCACCTATTTATCCCCCTATATCTACCCATCACTTGACCCACCTGTACACTGACCCATGCACCCATATATCTACCCATCCATTCACCCATTTATACATCAGTCTATCTGCTCACCCATTAAAACCATCCATCCACCCACCTATTTATACATCTTGGTTCACTCATCTGGTTTATCTGTCTGCTGACCTATTATTAACCCACCCAGTCACACAACCATTGGTTTCACATCTGCCCATGGAGCCATCTACCCACATATCCACACATGTACTCACTATGCCACACCTCTGTCCACTCACCCATCTGCAATCTCTCCATTTGCCAGAGTACTTATTTAAAAAAAAATTGAAATATTTCTGTAGTAGCCTTTTCATAGTTTTTGGTGCAAAGAAAAGTAAAGCTTTTCTTATAGTTCTGTGGAGAGACAATATTAAACATAAAATTATAATGCAATATATATTGCATTATAAATATATATATACATATACATATACACATACATACATGTGAGAGTACCCAAGAGCAGTAGGTAAAGATCAGGAATTTGAGAATATTATTATTTCTTGAATGTTTGTAGAACATATGTACCTACTGCCTTATAAATCTGGGCAATGGAAACCTTTACATGCACTGATCATGAAGAGTGCAGAGGCACGAAGGTTTCAGCTCAGATCTTAAAGGTAAAAATAATCTTGTGAATGAAAAGAATAGCTGTGTGTGGTGGAACCTCTAATTCCAGCTGTTAGGGTGCAGAGACAGGAGGTTGCTGCAAGCCTGAAATCATCTGGTCACTTTAGAGGCTCGCCGGGCTTACATAGAGAACTCTACACCAGTCAGGGCTACAAGGCAATACTTGGCTATTATAAAACAATTGATAGGATCCAATAAATGATTTAAATTTAGTCTTGGAAGTGTGGAATCCTTATGCCATTGTTTGTAGCAGTGAGCATTTTCAGAGAGCTGTGTTGATTGGGAATGTATGATGTTGGGAAATAAGGGTGCTGACTTTGTTCCTAAGATAACAAGAGATTCAAAGATATGCCTATGGAAGAGAATTTTCTTCTCCAAACAGAACCCGACAGCTTTGAAATATGTTCAGCATTGGAAAGCCCTCTGTGAGGGAAAGCGGCAGTAGAAGCCACATCTCAAGGAGTGGTTAACAGAGAAATGCACAGAGACCCTTTTTAAGATAAACATATGTTCTTTTTCCAGAGAGAGAAGAAGCCGGTATCCCATTCCACAGATAACCCTGCCATTTTTGTAGGCTTCTAAAGAGAATGGAATACAGATGGATTATGAAATGGCTGTTCCACATGAAGTCTCAGGTTTTCATTCTTTTGTTATAGATATTTACATTAAACAGAGTGATCACACTCATAAAGCAGTAACGCTACTTCCTCAATTCCAGCTGGGATTTCAGCTCCAATGAGTATGCATCAGTTATATCATTCTATCTTCAAAGATAAGGCTGTATTTTTCTGTCTTCAAAAATAACCAAAATTTGGAAATAGCACAGAAACCACATGAATATACTGAAGTCATGTAGATGAATTATGCCTCAAATGAGCAATTGCTTATCAAATGTGGTTACATAGCAGGAATGTCACGGCTGGCCCATTTTTCTTTGCACATTTTCTTTGTACCCCAGGGAAGGGATGGAACCCAGGTTAGCTTGTATTTTCAAATACAGGAAAACTTTAATTAGGTATAAATGAGTTTGATCAATGAATAATTAACTTCTATTAAACTTTAAGTAGATTGCCTGACCTGACCACTCTATTTTGGAATTAATCTGGTATGGGTCTGATAATTAGTGTTAAAGGAATTGATGCAAAAGGCTGTCCTAGGCCTCCTACTGAGAAGAGCTGAGTCAGGTAAAAAGTTAATTTTGGAGTCAGTGTCTCAGGCTTAGCATCCTAGAGTGTGATTTTTACCAGAAAATGTGATGTTCAAAAGGTTGACTATTGTTTGCATTGGGGTCTACTCTCCTTATGGAGAGGCAATGATGCCTTGAGAGTCCCTCATGGCCATGTTCCTTGTGTTCTCAAGTGCTCTCACTTGAGATCTGCTAAGCAATGGTCCAAACATTCATTGATATATCCATTCCCTTTTGCCTCACACCTCTAATAGATTAAAAATTAGCTGCCAGGGATAAAAAGACGAACCAATGCTGTGGGATAATGCTCTTGTACACTGTACAGATTTTTCACTCATGTTAGTTTAATAAAATGTTGATTGGCCAGTAGCCATGCAAGAAGTGTAGGCAAGGACCAGACTAGGAAGACTCTGGGAAGAGAAAAGGCCGAGAGTCAGTCTCCAGCAGGATACAGAGGAAGCAAGATGGGAATGTCTCACTGAGAAAAGGTACCAAGCCACGTGGCTAAACATAGACAAGAATTATGGGTTAATTTAAGTTGTATGAGCTAGTTAGTAATAAGTCTGAGCAAAAGGGCAAACAGTTTAAAATTACTATCAGCCTCTGTATGTTTACTTGGGACTGAATGACAGCGGGACTGGGTGGGACAAAAACTCTTGTTTATAAACCAAGCCCTGTTTTAGGTCTTAGAGGAACCCACAGAGCAATAGAAAACCTAAGTGCAATATATCAAGTGGTGTATTAAGGTTCACAAAACATGAAGGAAGTGCAAAAGTGCACTTCTCACCACCCCAGATCATGAGTGATAGGTAGGTACTATTAGTACATCTTTCCTACTGGTACTCAGTCACATGGAAGAGAAAAGTATTGGTAAGTCTCCCTGGGATACACGGGTGGGTAGCATGGACAGATCTGAGACACGTTTGTGTCTGAGATAGTCAGTATGGGTGGAGTGTGTAAAAGTGTTCTCATCTGCACACTTGGTATATTGTTTTCCATATTTGAGTTAAATGATTTAAAATGAATAGTTACTTCAGCACAAACAAGACAAAGGTGAACTGAGATGATACTTGGCTGCTGCATCTCCCTCTGTTTTCTTCTCTGTCCTCCTCTTTCCCCTCCTCCTCCAAGTCTACCCCTGTTTTGTATTATTGTCTTCAGGCAGGCTTTATTTACTAAAATACAAATAAAATATCACTACAAAAATCCATTTGGTTTATGATGTCTATTAGCTATAGTTTTTCTTTAATTTAGTTTTTGCTTGGATGACCTCTCTATTGGTAAGAGTGGGGTATTGAGGTCTCGCAATATCTGTGTGTGAGGGTCAATATGTAATTTAAGATATAGCAGGGCTCCTTTTACAAACTTGGGTGTTCTTGTGTTTGGGGCATAAATGTTAAGACTTGAAATGTCATTTTGGTGGAGTTTTTTTTTTTTGATGACTAAGTAATGTAATGTCCTTCCCTAACCTTTATGTTTAGTTTTGATTTGAAATCTGCTTTGTTAGGTGTTAAAATGGCCACACCAGCTTGTTTCTTAGGTCCATTTGTCTGAAATATCTTTTCTCAACCTTTTACCCTGAGGTTATGTCTATCCTTGATGTTGAGGTGTGCTTGTTGGATGCAGGAAAAGAATGGATCCTGATTTCACATCCATTCTGTTAGTCTGTAGGTTTTTTGGGGGGCATTGAGACTGTTGATAACCAAGAGATATCAATGGCAAATCATTGCTAGATGATTTTTTGTTGTTATTGTTGTTGTTGATGGTGGTTGTATGTGTATGCATGTGTGGTATGCTTGTGTGTGTGTGTGGTGTGCTTGTATGTGTGTGATATATTCATTCATGTGGTGTGTGTGGTGTGTAGTATGGGTGTGTGTTTCTCCTTCTTTAAATCATAAATAACATCACGTGTAATCATGAGGTTGTAGCCACAGAGAAAAGCCTTGAGAATATTAAGTGGGTAACAGGAAAGGGGTTCCTGTGTCTCTACAAGGAGGGAAGGCCTTTCAGGGGAATCCACCTTGAGGGGAGCTATTCATGATTTGGGTGGGGTTGTTGCTGTCTGTGTTGCTGTAGGACAATTGATGTTGCACGGCGAAGCAGGTAGTGACAATTGGAGACTGGGAACACATAGGTAACATTTTAATCCTGGTCAAGTTGGGTTGAGCCCAGGGATGTCTCAATTGCTCCCTCCCTCTCAGCATTCACTACAGGGAACCTTGAAGGACATTCATGGTGAAAGGGATGTTGACAGAGGTTCTAACCCAGCAGACACTGTCACAGAAAATACTGTTGGACACATGACATTGCCTACAGGGTGGTAAGGTCGTCCCTCCTGAAGTATCTCCACCATAGACTTACTTCATCTGAGTTCCATGGGCACACAGACAAAAAGCAGGGAGATAGAGTTCTCAATTCCAGGCAGAGCAGAGATGGGTTGTCAGTGGCTTGCTATGCTCAGCCTTCATTGGGTCTGGGCACACCCCGTGATCTTCTGAAGGCAGCCGTGGAGAAGCACTTGCCTAAGAAATCAAAACAAAACACTTCTGTGGGAGCCCCTGGTGAATGGCAAGGCAAGTGTGGCACTAACTACCACCGGGCAGAACCTGCCCCCAGGCAGGGTGTCTATGGGGGAATCTAGGTCAGGGGAGCCTTTGCCAATGGCAGATGGGCAGGAGGTGGGAAAGTGAGCAGGGAACAGGGCAGAGCCTTTCACAAGGAGTGATGCAGACACTTCTGTGTGGGTAGGTGAGAGCTAGAATGGGCTGCTCTACCAGTGTGGTCAGTCTCTGCTGAGGGGAACCACCTGGGATTGGAGGCTTTCTATTTTCCAGGCAGCCATTACAAGTGCAGGGAACGTGTGCCTTCCCATGTGTTCCCATTTTCAACACCGGACACTCTGTTCCGGATAAAATCCTTGTCATGGCAAAGTGGAGAATGCTCTATCTACAATCCTGCCTGTATGGAATGTCAGAAAATTCACACTGGAGACCTTGATAGTGTAGATAAAGAATATGCTTTCTTCTCTCTCAACCAGCTTGGACACTTGCCTTCATGATGGAGCAATAGGGCCATGCTTGAGATTGCCCACCCAAGAGGAACCTCTCTACCAAGTAGGTGTGTCAGCTCTCTGCAGCTGTTTGGGCTGTTTGTGAGTTCCCAGGCTTCATAGCTCTCAGGGCTTGAGGTAAATTGTCATGGCTGTCTAGCTGCTGGCAGCTCTCAGATGCTGGAATTAGCCCTCAAAGTGTTTTCATGCAGATAACCGTTCACCCTTACAGCTCCCCACAGAGGATCCGCTTACTCTGAACCTGACTGGCAGTGCTCACAAGGTCTCGTCTTTTGTACAGAAACACTGTGGGTGTCATCAGAGGGTGACTGTGCTGCGGCACACAGAACGATGGTGTCTATTTCCAAGTGTGTCCGTAGGAGTCCCCATAAATGTGGCTTTGCAGGACCAAGCGTTTGCAGGAAGCATCAGTGCCTTCACACTGGTGCTTCTTCTACACCCAATATTTCCGGCAGAGCCAATAATCCAAGCCCTTCCCTGGTAATTGCAGCCTCTAGTGAGGATTTTTCCCTGCTTCACAGGAAGAAAGAGAAGGCAAAGGGAAGCAGATTTCATTGCCCAGGGAGGTGACATTTTACATCCCCTACTGGAATTTCAGTGAAGGTGGCCCTGGACTTCATTGCTTAGTCGTCATTTCTATGAAAGCTGAAGACAGAGCTGGTGAAGATGGGTTAACAAATCTTCAGTTTTTCTAAGATCAGAGTGACTTCATATTTCCACACGTAATAATTTCCATGATTCTCTGCGGCAAAGCTAACATACTGATGCCATCTAGGCAGGCTTAACAGCCTGATCAGATACAACAGTTAGTCTTTATGGCCAGCTGAACTGTTTGGGATCACACTAGGAGACAAATTTCAACTCATGTGTGTCAGAGGGTCCTGGTTGGATTTCTACTGCTGTGATGAAATACCATGACCAAAAGCATGCTGGGAAGGAAAGGGTTTATTTGCCTTATGCTTACTTCAGTATTGATGTCCATAACCAAAGGAAGTAAAGACAGGAACTCAAGCAGGGCAGGAATCTGCAGGCATGAGCTGACCCAGAGGCCATGGAGGGGTGCTGTTACTGACTTGTTTCCCATGGTTTGCTCATTCTGCTTTCTTATAGTATCCAAGACCACCAACCCAGAGGTGGACCCACATACAATGGGCTGGGCCCTACCCTATCAATCACTACTTAAGAAAATGCCCTTGGGGCTGGAGAGATGGCTCAGCTGTTAAGAGCATTGCCTGCTCTTCCAAAGGTCCTGAGTTCAATTCCCAGCAACCACATGGTGGCTCACAACCATCTGTAATGGTGCCCTCTTCTGGCCTGCAGGCATACACACAGAAAGAATATTGCATAAATAAATAAATAAATAAATAAATAAATAAATAAATATTAAAAAAAAAAAGAAAATGCCCTTGCCTACATCCTGATAGAGTGGAGGCATGTTCTCAGGTGAGGCTCCCTTCACTCTGGTGACTCTAGATTGTCTCAAGCTGTCATCTCTGTAGCCAACACAGGGAGTTTCCAGAGAAATGGAAGATGAAAAGCCACCCTGGATGTGGGTGTCACTGTGCCTGGGCTGAGGTCCCAGATTCAATCAACAGGAGCAAAGGAAGAAGAGCACTAGGGTTTCTCTCAGCCTCCTGACTGAACACCTGTGACCAGCTCCTGCCACCGTGCTGTCTTCTAAGCAGTGATGGCCTGCATCCTTGCCCTGTGGTCCATGATAAACCCTACCTTCCTAAGCTGCTTTTGTGGCAGCAGTGAGGAAAGCGATGGACACATCCATGTGCACATCCAATGCAGGTTTGTAAATCCTAAAACATGTGCACATAGGAAACCCACATCAAAATCACAATAATAAGCAAATCCATCACCCCTGAAGCTGTTCTGGACTCTCCTGAATCCCTCCCCGGCCTCCCCAGCCCTGGGAAACTGCCATTGCTAGCCTTTGTCTCCTCTAGAAGCTTATCACCATTAAATCTAATTTCACCTGATCTCTTGGGCAGAGCAGAGCTATGTTAATGTTCTCTTTTGCAACACGAATGGAGAGTTTATCCAGTTTGTTGCTGAGTAGCCTTCTATGAAACGAATGTAAACATGCTTGGTGTTTACCAACTCACATGGTTTCCATGAAGAAAGCTGGCTCGACATAACTGTGCATGCTGACCCCAATAGGGCTCTGCTTTGCCACTGGTGTGTAGGAAGGCAGTGTCTTCACCAGAAGGAACATGAAGGTTTGCAGGTTTACATTTTTTTCTTTTAGCCTAACTGCTGAACATCTTTTGAAAGTATTTGTACTGCTGTGTGCTTGCAGTGGTAGTGTGGTACAGGCACAATTGCCAAACATTCTCACTGAAAGTGTCGTAGTAGATGTGTTTTTATTTGTCACTCTGATGTATGTCTGTGAGCACATCATGGTTGATTTCACGGGCACTTTCCTGCCTCTGTGAGAGTTGAGGATTTTGTCTGTGGATGCTTGCCCAATATATTGACTCTTTGGTGAGCAGTAAGTCTATCCATTTAGCTATACCTATTTGAATACATATTAATGTTACTTTTCAGTAAGAAGAGAACAGGGATATAGTAAGGAAATGTTTGAACGCTAGTCATCCCTTGGTGATGTCAAGGGCATTTTTCTCAATCATATAATAGAAAAGTATTTTATCATTGTTTTTGACTTCTTACAATGTAAAGCTACAGAGGCGGCAGACATTTGAAATTCAAATAGGTAATCTCCATTACTTTAGACTGTGAATCAAACTCTTGAAAAACATGAAATTAAGGCCCATTTGGCTGTTCAGCATTTGCTGTGTGTGAGGGTGTAGAGGTGTGGGTGATGGCGTGCTTCCTGCTGTGGTTTGAGACTGAGATGTTCCTTGAAGCCTCCCGTGTTAGTGCTAAAAGTTTGGATGTCAGTAATGCACTTTGCAAAAACTAATTGGACTACAAGGGCTCTAATTTTATACATGGTGAGATTCATGATGCCATGGTATGGCTGGCAGTTGGCAGACTCTAGAAGGCAGAGCCTAATTGGAAGATGTAGGTCATTGAGGGCATGCCCTGAAAAGGTATATGTGTATCCTCCCTCTCTCTCTCTCCCTCCCTCCCTCCCTCCCTCCTTCTGTTTCTCCTTCCGTCCATCCCTCCCTCCCTCCATCCCTCTCCATCCCTCCCTCCTTTCTTTCCTTCCTTCCCTCCCTCCCTCCTTCCTTCCTTCCTTCCTTCCTTCCTTCCTTCCTTCCTTCCTTCCTTCCTTCTCTCTCTCCCTTCTTGTCTCCATCCATCCATCCATCCATCCATCCATCCATCCATCCATCCATCCCTTCCTTCTTCCCTTCCCCCTCCTATCCCCTCACACTCATCCGTTCTCATCTCCCATACAGAAAGAGTCAGTATGGAGGGTAAGATGAATGAATTCAGAACTGACAAGGCAGGGGCTTTTATGATTTACTAGATACATCTTTGAAGGATTTTTTTTCCTTTATAGAATGATTTACATTGTGTAGGGTTAACATTGAATACCATTAGCTAGTCAAATTCTGTGAAAAATCTCACATTGCCTGTCTTGGAGAACACTGGACTCTCTCAGTGGCTTGTCAGGGGGGTTTGCTCATATCCTAGGTCCTGGTTTCAGTCTCACCATGTGGATGTAGAGGACACTTTAGCCTGTAAACTGGGACAAAAATAGGGTTCCTAAGGCAGGGAGATATCACCCCAAAGGTTCAATAATCAGAGCTCTCAGGGCCTTTGAAGATGTTTTTATTACGATTCATGTATATTTTCCTGTGAAAGCTATGACCATAAAAATGACGAGAAAAGAAAACACAGAAGAAAGGGAATCTTTGACTGTGTGTGTTATGAATTACACAGAACTCAGAACAGTTGCTACTTAAAAAATATTAATATTGTAAACCACATGATGCATCAATTCCAATTCTGAGCAAATATTCAAGAAGGTTATTAAATCAGTATGAGAAAGAGATGTTTGATTTTCATGCTAATTGCAAAATTGTTCTCAGTAGTTGAGGTATGGGAACATGTACAATGTCCCTGGGCAGACAGATGGAACGGTGGGGGCAGAAGACTGTCCCACAGATAAGAAGAGGAAGGAAATCTCTTAGTGCAACTGGGGTGAACCCAGGAAAGGTCATTTGAGGGAACTAAGCAAACCAGAAAGACAGGCACCCCATAATCTCACTAATATGTTTAGTTTATAAAAGTCCACTTCAGGGGTATCCCTTGGAGAATTTGACAAGAGAGTGTGGGTGAATATGATAAGAAGTATATTGTTTACATGTATGAACATTTGCAAAAATAATAATACTCAACAACAGCTTCAACAAATCAAAAGTCCAATGCATGCAAAAGGAGAGCAGAATGGGGACTGATGTACAGAGGCCGGGGAAGAGGGAGGGATTACGTATCCAGGTAGAGTGCGAAGTTTCAGTTAGACAGATGGGGTAGATCCTGAAGACTTACAATACTATAGAAGAACTGCAGTTTCTAGTAGACTTCATACTCGCAATTGTTAAGATGTCACATGGACATCCTAAATGTTCTCAATTCAAGGTATATGCAAGGTGTATATTTGCTAATTATCTTGATTTAATCCTACATGCATATGCAAACAACACATGTATTTATGTACACACATATCATAGTCTTGAAAGTTATATGTTAATGAAGCTGGGTTAAAACTAAAATCTCTCTCACTGTAAGATAGGGAAAATAGGAGCAAAAAAATAGGCTAGAGGAGAAAATGATACTATCCAGGCAGAATGGATGAGACAAACAGGTCCTACACAGCATAATGTATCAATGATAACAGTATCAGAAAGGAGGTGAGGCCAGAGTGAGAATGCAGGGAGTGAAATAAGATGATTTCTGGTGCTCACAGGTCAGAGAACTGAGAACAAAGTCCTCCCTGCCACTCACTGGTCAGTGGATTACCTCCTCCTTCTGTGTCTGATCCCTCTCCTGTTGAAAGGAGTGCTTTCGTTTGTTTCCCGGCTACCTGGCAGCTCAGACCTACCTGAAATAATCACATAGAAACTATATTATTTAAAACACTGCTTGGCCCATTAGCTCTAGCTTCTTATTAGCTAACACTTATACCTTAATTTAACCCATTTTTAGTAATCTGTGTATCACCATGTGGCTATGGCTTACAGGGTAAAATTCCCAGAGACTGTCTCCAGCAGGCTACATGGCTTCTCCCTGACTCCACCTCCTTTCTCCCAGAATTCAGTTTAGTTTTCCTCACCTACTTAAGTTCTGCCCCATCAACAGGCTAAAGCAGTTTCTTTATTCACCAATGGTATTCACAGCATACAGAGGGGAATCCCACATCACTCTCCCTTTTCAGATTACACTGCAGATGTAATTCTCCAAGGAGGACTTGGCTGATCTCACTGATGAGATACTTCCACCGTGTGCATGTATCTGATTATACATTTATCTGATTCAGCACAGTAGCCTGCATGTGCCCATGGGTTCTGAAGCCATGAATTCGAATGCATGGATCCAAAGTGATAAAATGTGTCTACACTGTACATGGATGGGCTCCTGCTTGCTGTCTTTTCCCAGGTGAAATGGTTGTACTGACATAGCATCTGTATTTTACTGGGCTTTGAAAGTTGTCCTGGAGAGTCTTATGTCAACTTGACACAAGCTACAGTTATCTGAAAGGAGGGAACTTCAATTGAGAAAATACCTCCATAACATCCAGCTGTAAGGTGTTTTCTTAATTAGTGATGGGGGGGGCGGGCAGCCAAGCTGCGGCTCCTGGGTTCTGTAAAAAAGCAGGCAGAGCAAGAAGTAAGCAGCACCCCTCTATGGCTTCTGTGACAGCTCCTTCCTCCAATTTTCTGTTCTGTTTCAGTTCCTGTCCTGACTTCCTTAGATAACAAACAGTACCATGGAAGTGGAAGCCAAATAAACCCTTTCCTCCCCAAATTGCATTGGTCATGGTGCCTTATTGTAGTAAGGGGTGAGCAGGCCTGCTTTTTGTCCTGCCCAGCTCCTGCACGGCTAGCTTTACACCTGAAATAATAACACAGAAACTGTATTCTTTTAAACACTGCTTGGCCCATTAGCTCTAGCCTCTTCTTGGCTAACTCTCACATCTTGCTTGACCCATTTCTAATAATCTGTATAGCATCACGAAGTGGTGGCTTACCGGGAAAGAATCAGCATGTCTGACCTGGTGTCTGGCTCCATTCCATCTGCCCTGGAGAGGAGAGGCATGGCATCTGACCCCATTTCCCTTCTTCCCAGCATTCTGTTCTGTCTACTCTACCCACCTAAGGGCTGGCCTATCAAATGGCCAAGGCAGTTTCTTTATTAACCAATGAAATGAAGACCCTCCCATATCACCTTATCATGGCAATAGTAACCCTAACAAAGACAAAAGTCATCCAGAAATATCAACAACAATGAATACAGTGATGGTCTTACCCAATGATAGGAATATTTTATAGGAGGGACTTGGATTTTGAAAGTGATCCATGAACTTTTGAGACTGACAGTCATCATCTCCTCTCTAGATGATAGCCTGCAGTGACTTTATCTACTTCACTTGTCTCTGTGTGACTTGGGCCTGACACCTTGACCTCCACCAAGGAGCCTTGGACATGTGCCTATCTAATGAACCCACCCTAAGCTCTGGCTTCAGGCTGCTTATCGTGACCATATCCACATAATGACACAATATAACTAGATGGGTTCCTACACACTGCAAGACATGTGTGTCACGTGTCGCAGATTCATGCCTATTGCCTTGCTTCATGGCACATGCAGAGGCACAAGAACACATCCACACAGCCTAGTCAGGATTACAGCTTGGTCTGCCGAATCTGGCTTTATGTAGGTCTAGCTACAGTGAATGTGAGTCCCTGTGACTGTCCTTCCTGGAGAAGCGTCCGGGGCACAGCGTTCCATGGCAGTTCAATGCTGTCTCATTGCTTAAGAGTCTAATAAGTCTTTCCATTTAAATGCGGCAGTCTGTGTGGCAGAGTTCTTCATTCCTCAGAACATAGCTCCCTGGGGAGAGATTCCTTTCAGTGACACACTTTCGCATCACCGATGTCCTTTTATGACTTCTCTTCCTCTTCTGGCCACATTTTTACTCTGTCTTTGTTTTGGAGAAAGCAAGGTGTTTGCTTGCTGCATCTTGTATGTCTCAAGCATACATTTTATACTTACAATTGAGTTCCATGCTATCTCAATCTTCAGGCAAGGACACTCCCAAGAAGGAAGAGCTTCACTGAGATGGTCAAGAATACGTTTCTGCATTATGTTGTAACCTACACATATGAATGCTCACTTCCAAGAAAGACTACAAGGAAGGAGTGTAATAGGGACTCACTGGGGCCGCCCTCCAGACTTCCTCTTGTGGTCTCTTGGGCGCTAGAAAACTGTCAATATGTACTTGTTCTCTTGTTTGTCTATTTTTGTCTTTTTATTTAGATTTATTTATTTTGTTCTGTATGTTTGAGTGCTTTGCTCGCCTGTGTGTCTGAACCATGTACATGTTTGATTTCAGTGGAAGATAGAAGAGGGTGTCAGAACCCTGGAACTAGGGTAACGGGTGGTTTTGAGCCACCACCACTGGGTCCTCCGCAAGGGCAGCAATTGCTCTTAACCGCTGAGCTCTCCCTCCAGTCCCCATTTTGCCTTTTTATGAACTCAAGAATAAATAGTGGTTTCTAATCATCCTGATGGCGATGGAAATGAAACTGTATTTTCCTTCATTTTGTCTCCTGAGCTTGTCTGGACATTCCACTGAAGTTTCCACACTTACCGTTTTTTCCCTTTCAGAGATTTCTGCCTTGTGCTCTTCATTTATGCCTCAGGTACATAAGGTAAATATTGAAATATAAATGGATCTAAAATTCTCATATAAAATGCTTTCTATAAATGAATAATGTAAATCTGTGCTGGCTGCCCAGACAGATCCATAATATTTACTAAAGGGTGGAATTTTAGTTTGAAAGATTTAAATTCTCAGACTCCTTCTGTTCGGAATGAAGTTATCCACCCAGGCTAGTTACTTCAGCTAAAGGTATTTCCAGGCGTGATTTTGTGTTAACTGCCTCGCTGAGGTTTGAGAGGCCATGTGCATGGGAGATAGGAAAGACAAGAGGGGGGCAGGGGTGCAGGAAGCTTGCCTGTCCTGGCTGGGGTAGGAAAGCATGACAGCAGCAAGCGGCCATGACCACAGGGCGAGACACACCAGGAAGAGGGCTTAATTCATTCTGACTGTGGGAGGGCATGGAAGGACGAAAGGGTTTTTGAACGGAAATATTTGCCACGCTTTAGTTGAGAAGGCAAAGTGGCCAAAGATCATGGAAAAGTAGCCACCTCCGTCTGTATAGTCAGGATCAGAAAAACTATTGTGTCCATGGCCAAGCAAATATGTAACCAACAGACACTTATTTGATTGTAAAGGTCTTTTTGTAATTACAAAGGTCTTCCCATTGATTATCTTCTGGAATAGTTCATGTAGGAGACCCTGATTGGAACCTACTTAGGATCCAGCGAATGAAGCTTCCCAAAGGATTCAATGAAAATCCATAAACAATGAGGGGCATCTATTGGATGAAACATGAGTAGGGGGTTGTGGGGGGTTGGGGCTTGTGGGTGATGGGGGTTGTGGGTGATGGGGATTGTAGGGGCTGGGGGTTGTGGGGGGTGGAGCTTGTGGGGATTGGGGACTGTTGGGGGTAGACAGTGTGATCTGGAGACACAGGCTGGAGCTTGGGGTTTGAGAGTATAATGAGAATAGAAAAGATGCTTGAGTTGTCCCTGATCAGACAGTCCATTTATACATAACAGAATTCAAAATTTCAAACTAACTTATAAAAGGTAAATTTTTGCCTCAACATCAGAAAGACCTAGTGTCAAATATGTCTCCAAGAACCTGTCTTTCTGCACCTGGCTCTGCTTACCTCAATAGAAGCTTTATCTCTCCTCAAGCATTCTTTCTGAGATGAGGGGGGAAATATCTTAACAGCTCCAGTCACATAAAGCTCATACTCTGAAATCTAAGAAAGAAATAAGTTTACTCAGATCAGCCATTCCAGGTTTTACAAAGAGGTGAAGACTGACTGGCAACAAGGCCCTCAAAGGTGGTTCTTCACAAATAATCACCGACCATCAGATTTTTCTGGAACACAGTCTTGAGTTTGAAAACGTCAGGCCAGTGGAGGCTGCTGTACCATGGAGGGCGGTGTAAAGAGCTCACTGCTGTTACAGACCGACCGGTGATTGATGATCTGCCTTGAGAATTACAGGGCCATGGCCACAAATCAGAGCCTAGTCAAGTTTTACTTCTGTGTGTGTGATTTTTTTTTTATCAGCCATTTCAATTGCTACACTGCCAAAGTCATGGCTTTTTGTTTTTAACATGTTTGATAATAATTTTGACATTTTGTTCTTTCAAGGAAGGGATGTCATCTTGGTTTTCTGGCGCTTTGATAAATGGTAGTTATTATGCATGATAAAATCCCCAGAAGGATGAAAAAAAATAAAAGTTTCAAATAAGCTGTTGGGTCAGAATGACTTTTGTAGCATGGGTTCAGATAGCAGAAAGAAGCCCATTACCCATGGAAGAGACTGTTTGCTACTGGAACATTCTAGCCTTCATTCATTGTTATGATTGACTGTGTCATTATTCACTGATTGTTGAAATCTTCAGAACAGCAGCCAGCTCTCTGTGAGTTAAATTTCTCAGGGTACTGACTGTTCTTTCCTCACTTGTTAGGCTGTCTACTCTTGGCTTTCAGTAGTGCCAAATGAGTCGCTGCTGAGCCTGTCTCTGTCATGGTGCTGGTTACAGGAAGAGAGGAGGTGAGGGAGGTGGATGACATGCGCAATGGTCCCAAGATCTGAGCTAAAATCCTAACTCTGCCACCAAGAAGTGTAACCTGAGCCGTTCACGCCACTGTTCTGTGATGTAGGCTGTTGTTGACCTGTGAAATAAGTAGGTTGCCCAAGTACACCACAGTACTCATTGAGTGTAAAGTATAGATACTTCATGTAAAAAAAAAATCAGATTCTATTTTTTCCCAGTGGAATATGCTGAGTTACATTTCTGAGACATTCTTGTGGGAATGTCTTAGAACATAAAATAAACCACTGTAGCTTAGGATTCAAAGTGAAGTCCCATGGATTGTAAACAGACAGTGGTATAATTCCAGGAAAAAGCAGCTGATGGGGGCTGTCAGGGTTAAATCTCTCCAGCAGCGCCGAGCATCTGAGTGTCCTGTGTGTACAGGCTATGCGCTGACTCTCGCTCCGGGCTGGAACCTGTGTATCTATGAGCAGGTGTGTGGTGTGTACTTCTTCCTCCTGTGCTTTCCCACATAGAGTCTGCTGTCTTTGTCCCTCAGCATCTTCTCCCCAGATGAGTGACTCAGCCTTCCTTGGGGACCGCTTCTGTCTATTGAGCTCAGGACTGCTGTCCATCGTAAGCAATACAGACTGGGGATCGTCTCTGCTAATAGTAGAACAAGCTCCCCGCCTTGACACTGAGATGCATCTTCCTCTGCTTTCTAAGTACCAAAGGCAACATTCGGTGACTAATTTATCTCATTTCTGTATTTTTCAAGTGATATTGGGAGGCAGGCAGGAAAAGGGGTATGATTCATGGATACCCCAGTACTGCAAGATTGTGTGTGTTTGTGTGTAGGATGATGGAAGTGACCTATTATCAGGATAAATGGATGCCCAATGCCACTGTTCACCTGCTAGTCTGTGGATCTTGCCTGTGTAGCAGGCTGCTTTTGCTTCTGAGACTGCTTTTGTGTGACGAGAAAGATTCTTTGAGCACAGGGATGACCACATTGAAATCTTTAAATTTTAATAGGAACCAAACATGTAAAGCAAAGGAATTATTTAATGATGTGTTCGATGTTAGATGGATGTGTACTTGGTTATTTTGGGGATGAACAGCCACCTCAAGACCCTCATCGGCATGTTAGGTGGACAGGTAAAATATGTACGGTACTCCTGGAAGTTACGTTAGCCAGCAGCCTTAGCCGTTGATGTGATCAGCATGTTTGACTACAAAATAAACAGTTTTAATAGGAGAAGGATGATACCCAACACTTGGATAGCGATGCCGTCACAAAATGTAGACCGGTTGGTACAGTGCAGTCGGAGGTTGTGAGGATGTTTCCGCTTCTCTTCTATTGCCTTCAAAGGGCAAGACTGAGTGTAAATTGACAAACTAAAATTCCTTGTTTCTATGTGTTTTGTGTGCCTGCATGAGGTTATGTGCACTACGTGTGTGCACAGATGCCCGAGGAAGCCAGAGGGCACCAGGTGCTCTGGAACTGGAGTCACGTGTGGTTGTGATCTGCCTGGTGTGAATGCTGAGACTGAACTGGGGCTTCTTCCAGTTGACGGAGAACTCTTATCTTCTAAAGTATGTCTGTGGTCACACCTGCTCTAATTTCATAATTGTTTGCTCTTGCCAGAACCAGGACATTATCAGAAAAGAAACCAGCAGCAGAGTTCTTGCTTTGTGCTGTTTCTCTTTCTCCCTGTGTAGGAAGGAGGTTTACAACCACCTTCCCCGCATCTGACCCTTCAATTTAAGAGAACTAATTGGACTAATTAGCTAATTAAGTGGCAGGGAAACGATGGTATAAAAGGCTTTAAAGCCAAGCTCTGGGTTTGGTGTAGCTCAGCAGTAGAGTGCTTGCTTAGCAAGCAAAGGATCTGGGTCAAACACCGACATCCACCACCACTGCAAGAACACAGCCAAGTACACACAAGACAGCAGTAAAACAAGCCAGTCCTCTGCACCCTCTGAAGGACTGTTTGGGGAACATGTCTTCCATACTAGGGGAACCCAGGGTGACATCCTTAGCTCAAAATGACAATTTTCTGAGCCACTCAATAGCTGCTTCACTTATGTCAGAGGCCCTTTCTAAGTAATTTAGCATGGGCAGTTTTCATCTTTGAGAAAATCATCTTGTTTCCTGTAGGATTCCGACTGCTTTGCATTTGGATCTTGTTAGTTCCAGAGCGAGGAGTGTTGTACACACTGCAGAGATGGAGGCTGAGGGGCTTCTGGCTCGGGCGCTCCATAGGATCCACACATTTGCACAAATGAGAACTGCCCGCACAACAGAAAACGTGACCGCTGGATAGTGAGTCATGAATCAGTATGGGGCGGTACATCACAGCCACATGCACCTCCACGTGCACCTTTACTATCTTAGTATAGTGCTAGACTATTCCCCATAGCAAGCTGGTAGTTAGGCAAATGGTTTAATTTCAATACGCAAAATTGATATTTTTAATCTAGCCAATTTTGAGCTAAGGGGCTTTATTACCAGGGAACTAGATAATTGAAATCATCAAGGTAAAAGCCTCTACAGTTTTATAAAATGCCATTTATTAGATACATTCTTCATTCTTCAATAGCATTCAATCGGTTATATACATTTCATAATGTGAAGGCCGTCACCAGAACGTCTCCAGTGGTTTCAGATTCTTGTGATGAGGGCTGCGCAGGACCTAGTAAACTTCTGTGTCTGTCTGTGTCTGGCTCAGGTTACTTCCTAGCCTGAGAAGCAAGCCAAGGGTTTTCTTACCTGTTTATGAGGCAGACAAGAAGGAAAGACAAGAGGAAAACTTCTACCGACTTAATGAGGACCAGGGAGATCGGCGGGGACACAAGGGAAAGAGAGGCTCCCTGGCACCATCAGTGTGCTCCATGCCGGGGTAGTGTATGCGTCCTTCCTCTTTCAGTGATGAATCGATGCCTTCAGAATAACTGAAACAGGACGAGACTTTTATTTCTCCCACGTCTTGGATGACTGTTATAAGCACACACTACCATACACTAGCTTTGCCTCCTAAAGACTTCTCTTCTGTCCTCGGACTCATTTCTCCTGTGATAAAAAAGAGGGGCAAATTTAAGGTTACTTATACCTGTGCTGATTTTCCTATGAAATACTTTGGGTAATATCATATTGATTGAATTTGTCTCTGCTACTTACCTGTATTATTGAAGAGGTTGAAAGAACATTTATTGCTTCATCTTTCATCTCAGCAAGAGAAAGGAAAAGCAGCGTTTGCCAGAAATTAAAGAGTGCGTGGAGGAAGCCAGAACAATATCTCAAGTCCCAAAGATCCCAATTTCTTTCCAAAATAAGCCTTTAAGTTTTGTCTCCGTCTGCATCAGACCCCAGCTTTATTGAGCTGCACACCTCCTTTCCCCCACGCTCTCACTACACTGAACTACACTGGCTGGAGAAGGCATTTCTACCTTCTAATTGTGAGGAGATGCTCTTGGGTCTCCAGTTGCCGTCAGCCTTTTCCGATAAGCTCACCACTTCTCCCTGCTCCCATTCTTCCACCTCACACCTTTCTCTCATTGCTCTGATGTCCACGTGCGTCAGCTCTACCTCAGTGGCCAAGGCTAGACCCGCTGTCTTCATGGAGATTCCTACTAGATAGGCGTTCATTCCCACCAAACCTGTGAAAACACCTCTCCGCCCTTCTCCAGATTCTCTTCTTTCCTGGTCATCTGGAAAGCACACGTTCTGAAGTGGGGGGGGGGGCATTGCTGCAGCTTTGAGCCTTGCAAAATGTGAAAGCCTAGGTTCAGAGAGCATCCCTCCCTGCAAGGACCATTCTAGAAGGTCCCAGGACAAGGTCTGCTCGGTTCTGCTCACCAGGGTCTCTGTTCATGTCAGAAACAGCAGGATATTAGACAGGCAAATGAGGCAAGGGGTCTCTGTGGACACCCCATACAGTCATCTGAAGTATATGGTTCGTGAGACTCATTGTCTGACTGTATCATTTAGAACTTTTGGTTTTCTGTTGTTCTGTCCTATGTGCACCACACTTACAGCCCATTCTCATGGTCTATGCTGCCATGCTTCCGATTTTATCTAGGTCTTTTTCCTGAGGGGATATAGATCCGTAGGCTGCATTGTGCAGTTCTCAAAGGCGCAGTCGGGTGAGTATAGATGGGGTGTAATCGGCACCTTCACAAGGGTCAGAGCATTTCCATTACCCTGGAAAGTTTATTCATGCCTGTTTTCATCCAGTTCCAGCAAGAATAATCAGTCTTCTGAGATTTGCTTCATTTCACATAAATACTGGTCTGTGTTGAGTTGTGATGTCTCAGTCAGTGATTGGTGATACATGTGATGGTGACATCAAATTGTGTTGCCTGTTGGTGGGCTTGCCATGTTGGATTGTGGGAGCATGTGCTAAGATTTTCATACAACGGTGATGTGGTGGATAGGAAAGAAGCACCTTGCCCGTGGGTGATGTGAGACCACAGGATCACATCATGTGTACCCTCCTTGTAAGTACCACCTTTTTCCACTCTGTGTGATAATTTGAAACTGATTCCCATGCTTGAGCCAAGCATTGGCTTGCTGACATGCTGCTGAGTGTGTCTTGGTGACTCTTCTCCTTGGTGCTCATTACGTGTTGTCTATGTACAGGACCAGGGCAGAACCTACAAGTCAGCGAACACAAAACTAACCCCACGTTTTACCACACACAATCTGACAGTGCCTAGAGCCAGCTTGTCCTTTTATTGACAGTGGTAATTTTGTTCACTTTGCCAAAGCTTGGTCTCCTGGGTCTGACTGTTATAAGGTTATGGTTCTGGCTTGCTAATCAGTATCTTGACTGGACGTTCCTGAAAGTTGGGTTAAGCTGCCATTTCTGCTGAGATGTCCCAGCCACTGTTTTGAGTATGTTGGTGATTCTGTCTGAATGAATGACTCTAGGTGGTTAGTACGGGAGACTTTTTAATATGAGTCTATTCTTTGAGATACTATGATAAAAATTGCCTTCTTACTGTGATATAGAGCTGTACATTTCAGACTTAACATACCACCTTGAACTGGTGGGAGCCATTAGTAGTGGTTTTCTCTGTGCTTTCCCCCGGCCTCATCATTGTTCAACACTTAATTCTTGCATGAGAATGCATTTTGGTCTCTCTTTGTACTGTCTGGTGCCAGGCCTAGAACTGGTGTTTTCTCTATTTGTAAATAATGCTATTCGCAAATGCAGAGTTAGGAAGTGAGGGTTCCCACTCCACTGCAGGCCACTACTTCATTTAAACAGAGAATTCCAGAAAGGGCACCAGAATATCAGTAATACCTTTAAATTTCAGTATGCAAATGTACATCTTCCTGTCAAACTATAGATTCATGCTGACTGTCCAATTTCAACCCAAAAGATTTATTTTATCCTGTTTCTCTATATAATAGTTATTGAAAGTCCAGGCTTTATCTACCTTTATTTACCTAATATACTGATCTCTCTGTCTGTCTATCTGTCTGTCTATCTATCTGTCTATCTATCTATCTATCTATCTATCTATCTATCTATCTATCTATCTTCATCCTCATCATCTACACATGTTTATATATACACACATATAGACATTAAAACATACAAACACATTTTAGTGCTTGAGGCCCAGTCCTGGTCCTTACACACACATTCCCTCCATCTCTGCATCTACTTTCTTATGTTTTTAATCCTGAAGCTGAGAGTCATATTAAAACCCCCAATCTCTTCTAATGAGGAAGAAGACAAACTCCTGAACAGCAAAGTTCATTTGCTTACATTCCCTTTCATGGTCCATTCTGAGGACATGTTATAAAAATAAACGAGCTATAGTTTTCCTTGGTCAGCTACGACCCCTTTGCCAATGTGGTTACCTCCCCCCCCTCTACTAGAAATAAAATCGTACTGATTTCAGTTTGTGTTTTAGGCTTAAATTTGACTTTATAATTTTTATAGATTGTATCTATAAAATCAGATGCTGCAAAACAGCACCCTAGGTAGATGCCCCATTCCACCCCCATTTCTTAACTACTTCCTGGTCTTGCCATCTAACTTGATAAGCTCTCCCTTCCCCACGTTGGGGATAGCTTGCACTCTATCATTGTGTCTCATCCCTGCCCACCCTCAATTATCTCTGCATGAGTGACTAGACTCTCTTCATTTTCTTAATTCTACGTCTGATATTAAAGATCACAAAGCTACAGATGCACATATTCTCATTGCACCCACTCTTAGCAACACACCTTGGAACTCCTTCATACACCTGCTTCTCCTCTCTTCCCGAGCTGCACACACACTCAGCAGAGGACACACCACTCCCCGCTCCAACTGCCGTGTGTGGGGAATTGCTTGTCTCTAATAATTGGCAATTATAAATAATGTTTCAGTGAGTAATTTTGTGCATATGTATGTTGAGGGGTGTCTTCAGGGTAAATTCCCAGGCTCAGGAGTGCTAAGCCGGAAGATAAATGCTAAGTGGGACTGGTAAATATTGCATGAACCAATTTGCATTTCTAGCAGAAATATATGAAAGTGTGCTTCCCTGCAGCCTCAACCAAAATGTGTTACCACACTCTAAAAGATGTTGACACTCTAGTAGGTGAAAAATAACACTGGCGCTATTGTCGAAAGTTTTATTGTGATTATAATTTACATTTAATGTATTACACACATTTTAATTGCATGGTTTGATGACTTTAAAATGGTGCTACTTCAATAGAATTTTATCTATTTATTGTATGTGCCTGTGTTAACCCATGCCAAAGTACATAGGGAGGTCAAAGGGTTACAGAAATTAGTTCCTTCTATGACATGAGCCTCAGGAATCGAACCCAGGTCTGTAGGCTTGGCAGAAAGTGCCTTTCCCCACTGAGCCTTGCTGACCCAGTGGGATGACTTTCAGGCACCTTGAGAATTGAGTGACAAGCGTATTCTACCCCAGAAATCTGTGCATACCCCTTCTGTGTTCTTTGCCACCCTAAGGTCTAGCACCTGTGTGCCTTTCTGAGCTCACCTTTCCTGTGCACAGAATCACAACATTACTATCTCAGAAGTGACCACCATTGGACACACTGCTTCATATCCATCTAAGCAGAGCTCATAAGTGTTGCTGATTAACTATAGAAACTATTGCATGTGGACATGTCATGATGGGTTCATGATCTGGCCACCTGGGCATGGGTATTTGTATAGTTAAGTTTGGTCTAGGAGAACAAACACTACAAGCACTTATATAAAAGTTGTCATATAGGTCACGCTTGGTGGCACACCTGTGTGACCTCAGCCCTACTATGGCTGAAGTTGATGGGTCATGAGTGAGAGGTCAGCAGTCTACATAATGAGATACGGTTTGATTAAAAACATGTGTGAACATGTATCCAATATAGGAATGATTGGATGGGAGAGATTCGTGTCTTGTCAAGAACGGTCAAACTGCCTTCTAAAACATACAAGATGTGTGGAGATGGTCTCCCCACAGGCTCGGTACCCTCCTAGACACTGGCTAGGACCCTTCAAAGTTTCCTGTCTGGAGTGTGTCATTGAGACTTTAATTTGTATTTCAGCATCTTTCGCAGATGCTCTGACTGGTTTCACAGATTCTTTTTAACCACTTAAAAAATTATGCCTGTTTATGCTGTGGGACAATGGTCTATACCCTGTCACTTGTATGCTGACTGGCTAGTAGCCAGGCAGGAAGTAGAGGCAATGAGAATTCTAGGAAGAGGGAAATTTCAGTCTGCAGTCTTCACCCAGACAAAGAGGATGCCAGACATACTAAGCAAGATGTGACTGCCTTGACGAAAAAGGTACCAAGCAATGTGCCTAACACAGACAAGTATTATGGGCTGATATAAGTTATAAGAGTTAATAAGAAGCATGAGCTACTAGGCCAATCAGGTTATAATTAATGTAGACCTCTGCATATTTCTTTGGGACTGAATGGATGCAGGACAGAAACCTCGGTCAGCATGTTTACACTGAGGTTTTAATCTTATTTTGTGCACTAAGAGGTTGATCTGTGACGTTTTTGAATGGATTGTTCTGTCAGAGAGATAAATTTTTAAATATTTATGCATGTCTGTGGCTTGAATGTTCAAGATTTTCACATATTCTTTGAAGGACAAAGGTTTAAAGCATTGATCTAATGACAGGAAAAAGGAAGGAAAGAAAAGGCTACTATCTAATAAAGAAAAATGTCTTGAGTTTTTGAAGCATAAATCATAGGCAAAATTGATTAATCATGCATAAGTAAAATATTTTTGTTTATTAAGTGATACAATAAGCGCAGTTACTAGGGGATAACCCAGAGAGAGCCTTACAGTGAGTAAGTCTACCAAGACGTCACTATTCTTAGTCACTTGTCATTTGCTGTCTTTAACACAATTTTATTGACTTTTGCACATCTTTTAAAACAGAATTTTCTACTGTTACTATGTGAGTTTTTGCATTAGTCTTAACTACTGCCAGGCAGGCCACATTCTGGTACACCTTATGTACCAAATAGGTTCTTCTGGACTTACAGAAGATGTGGTAGCTGCATTGGGTCTATACAAGGCTGAACCTGGCTACATCCAGTCAGTCATGGGGTTAAAATGGGGCTCATAGTACCCAGCCCTTCCTGATGAACTGTTGACAACTGGTAAATTTTGGGGAAAGAGATACATTGTCTTCCATTGTATACTCACTGCAAAGCCCACTAGGTTCCATCAGATAGTTCCACAACAATGGGATTGTCATACAGATGGTCCAGGTTAAACTCAGAGGGTTACAAAATAAAAGGCAGAAATATAGGAAAGCATCCGGAGGAAGAAGAGTTTATAAGTATAGAAGCAAGATAATGGGATTTGAGAGTAATCAGAACACACTATATATGTATGAAATTGTCAATAACCAAATTTATTTTAAAAAAAAGCTTCATGATGGAGAGATGCAGCTCTTGCCCTGTTTGCACATAACTCTAAATTTATATTCCAATCCCACAAAAACTAATTTCATGAATCAGAAAAAAATGCATGTATTGTTTCTATGGGAAACATTGACAGTTATTAGAGCATTTTTCTAAAACTTACATTACCTATAGGTTTGTGACCAAGGATGGATTGTGTGCAATCTCCACTAATGGGTCTAGTAGCTGTGGGGATTAGCATGCCTATGTCTAATTAATGCTGCCTCTGACCTTGTGAATGTGGCTTCATAATACAGATATCCAGGGCATGATTTCATTGCCTTTAATCCTGAGGAAATTACCTATAAACATATTATAATAGATGAGCTAAGTGGAAGCGAAAATGCTATGCTTGAAATAAAGATGCAAGCGGAAGGCTGGAGTTGGAGAGAAAGTGTTCTAGAGACTGCGCATCGGACATGCCCTGCTTCAGATGTAGCTCACGTTATCAGCAAACCTATTGGAGCTCTGCTTTGTAGATCAATCTCTCAGAAATTAGGTCATGATAAATCATTTTGGCGGAACTTGGTCAGCTCTGGGTAAGCCGATTAAAAACCAGAATTACCGTCTCATAATCTTAAAGATTTTTCTTTGAAATCTATACCATTTCTCTACAAGGAAATGAAGTCAGTGGCCTCTGGGCTGTAGGGCCTGCACTTACCATCTGGTCACTTAGGTCCCCAAGGGCTGATGCTGCTGTGGCCCTGGGGACTGTCATTATACAGGGCTAGCACGGTGCTGTGTGGGAAAAGCTGGGAAGGCTCTTCCAGTACAGTTACTAGTGGGCCTGACCGTTGCAGGCAGCCCCTTGGAGGGCTTTATTTATTAACAAATCAGTTGTTATACCACTTACCATCCATGTTTAGCACCAAGGAGCCAAATGCTGAGGTACGGTAGTATGGTACTCTTGATTCCTAAAGTAATTAATTCATTGTTTTCAAAATATTCACTTTGACTCAGAAAATGGCTGAAGTTGTCCCATAATTTTTAAGGATAATGTGCTCATTCACGCCCCAGGGATATTCTAAAAGCTGAAATAGCTTTTCTCATTCTAAACAAGTAATTTGCTCTTCCAAAGTGTGTTAGCAAATGTGTCTGCTTTGAGGGCAATGTTCATTTTACTCCAACCTCACGAGACTTGACATGCAATATTTTATATGATATATTATATATATTATACATAAAGAAAACAAACTAAAAACCATTGTAATGATCTAACTTGGAGAAACTTTGCAGGCTTGTCCTTAAGCCGCCAGTGTCTACCGCTCTTCCTCCATGGCATCTGCCTCTAGGTACCTGTCTTGAGTTCCTGCCCTGATGTCTTAGTCACTGTCCTATTGCTGTGAAGAGACACCTTGATCAAGGCAGCTCTTATGAAACAAAGCATTTAAATAAGGCTTGCTTACAGTTTCAGAGGTTTAGTCTATTCTTTACATGACTGGGAACATGGCGGCTTGCAGGCAGGTGCTGGAGCAGTGTCTGGGAGCTACATCCTAAAGTGTAAGCAGACAACAGAGGGTGGGGGGGGGGAGAAAAGAAAGACTGGGCCTAGCATTTGAAACCTCAAAACCCAAGATGGCCCAATGATGCACTTCCTCCAACAAGGTCACATATCCTAATCCTTATAATTCTTTCAAATAGTGCCATTTCCTGGTAACTAAGCATTCAAATCTATGAGCCCATGGGGACCATTCTTAGTCAAACCACTTAGAATTAACCGAAGTCTACAGTTAAGTTCAGGCCCACTCTTAGCAATATAGATTCCACAAAGGTTTGAGAATGTGTGATTTAAAACCTGTACTCCCATGGAGACGGGCAAGTGTTCTCTCAGCTCTAAGTCACCTCCAGCATTTGGTGTCACTGGTGGTCACAGAACAGTATTTATCTGTTTTGAGATAGTTTTCTAGTTCCGACACAGTGCTAAGTATCTTTTCATGCTATTTTTCACTTGACTTTCTTTGTTGACTGAGGAAGTTGGCATTTTAATTAGGTTGCTTCTTTTCTTGTTGATTAAGAGTTGGTTGTAGAAGTTTTGAATAAACACCTTTGATGAGACAGATACTTTGCTGTTTGTCTATTATTTATTTATTTTTTAAACAAGGTCTCTATATAGCCCTGGCTGTCTGGAACTCACTAGGTAGACCAGGCAGACCTTGAAATCAGAGAAATCTGCTTACCCTGCCTCCCAAGGCCTGGGATTAAGGGGTGTGCCATCACGCCTAGAAGGTAAATATTCCCTTAATACAATACGTATTTGCCAGTGAGTATCGGGAGATTGTGTTCCTAAAGAGTTGGTATATTTCATTAAATTTGTTAATGTGGATTTTTCATTTCTTCTTATAGTGCGAGGAATCAAGCCAGGACCTCATGCATGCCAGAGAGCACCCCGTCTCTGCGCTGTACCCCAATGCTTGCAGTTGTCAGTTTTATTGTATTATCTTTTGAATATCCCTGAGACATTTGTGATGATCTTTAATATCTGATATAATAACTTTTCTACTTCCCCTGCTTTTTTTCTCAGTAGCCTGGCTAGGTGCTTATTGATCTTATTGTTGTCCCACTCCCCCCCAAAACTAGATTTGAGTTTTGTTGAATTTTTTTTTTCAGTTTCATTGATTTCTGCTGTGGTTGCCATTATTTCTCTGCTTACTTTGGATTTAATTTGCTCTCTTTTTATCTAGTTCCCTAAAGTATGAGCTCTTTAATATTAATTTGGGATCTTCCTGTTTTACCAAGCGCACATTCAATATTGTCGATTACCATCCAAGCAATGCCTTAGCTGTGCACTGTGGCCTTGGTTGAGTTTTGTGATTTCAGTTTCATTTAACTAATTTCTGTTGAGACGTTTCACCCGCGCCTTCCATGGAAGCCCCTTATTCAATCCTGGTGTATTTTCTGACTGCTTTTCTGTTATGATCTGTAGTTTAATTCTTTTGTGTCTTAAGACCAGCCAGGGAGTGATTTCTGTTGAACCTGCTATGGGGCCGGGATGTAGGCTGCTAGCTCAGTGGCAGGGTACCTGCTGTGCACACATATTCCCAGGGCCTTGGCCTCAGTCCCCAGCATGAAAAGAAGCCACCCAACTATGTTTCTGAAGGTTTGCTCGATTGCCCTGCATGCTGCGTGTGCTCTGCACTCCCCGTGAACTTGCACAAGCACAGAGGCACGTACCATGTGCTCCGCTGTGTCTAGGTGATGCTTTCCATGGACGTGTACAACGGACTGGTGGTGTAGTTGAGCCTCCAGTGAGGTGTCCGCTGCCGTTTACTGTCCGCCTCCACACACCTGCTCTGCCCAGTCCCTCTGCCCACTGGCCATTTCCTCCTGTTTACTGCCAACCTTTGCCCTGTACCCTCTCTTTGGAGGCGTTTCTACATAAGAAGAGCTGGGTTTTCTGTTTTTCATGTTCTCGTCTGTGTCACCTACATGATGCTCAAGCTGGTGCTTATTTAAACAAGCTCACGAGAAAATATTTAATACAAAATATCATTGCTCAGAATGGGCCCAAGTGAGAGAGTCAACTGACCCCTCTTTCAATTTTTCATAAAATAAACAAATTATAAGGAAAATGGGTATTCAATAGGGTTTATTAAGATGCAGAGAATAAAACTGTGAGAGTTATAGTAAACTGCTAAATGTTTTACAGGTCAATCTGATACATTTATGCTAACTTATAAATATTTCATATAGTATTTCAGTAAAAAATCCTTCTTGTGTTTAAAAAATTGATTTTTAAATTATTTATCTTAAAAAAGAAAACCAGTAGTAAAATTTTAAAGTGTCTACAAGAACTTACTTAATCCCTAAATATTTTACCTTCCGACCAAGAGGACTGGTGTACAAATGACATTTTTCAAGTCACTTTCTACCTAACTTGAGAGTTCCTGGCTTCAGGGAGGAAATTTTAAATATTCTGTAATAAATGTCCCTCACCACAGAGTGCTGAGAGTGTGACGAAAGCATTCAGATTGCTTTTGATTTTGTGTGTAACAGAAGGGTTTTAATTTATGAAACCTTATTAGAGGACTCATTTGTTTTCTAAATAAACATCCACAGGAGTCTAATCAATCCAAGATTTTCATACATTTAACTAAGGAATTCTGTTTTGGATGATTTTTCTCTTTTTGACTCTTGGATGCAAATCTTAGGTGTATTTTGTTCGATACAATTTCAGGGGCCATCACTCAGGGATTCTAAGGTGTAGGGCATTTCCAGTCTATGCCAGAAATATGACCCTGCCTGAAAATTAGAATGCGTGTACACTTTTGTGTGTGTGAGTATGTGTGGTCAGGTGCACACGTGTGTAGGCGTGCAGGTATACATATATTCATGTATATGAAGACCAATGGTCAACTTCAGATGATGTTGCCAAGGTGACACCCATTTTCTTTTATGAAACCAGCTCTTCCATTGGCCTAAAGCTTGCAAAGTTAGCTAGATGAGCTGTCCAGAGGGTCCCAGAATCCTCCTTTTTCCACACCTCCAGCTTTGGGATCACACACATGCCATCATGCCTGGCCTTTGCATCAGTTCTGGGAGCAGAGGAGGTCAAATTTGAGCCTTTGTGTTTGCTTGACAAGTACTCTACAAATGGAGTCATCGCATAGCCCTGCATGCTCTTGTTTCACAGGCGTTCCAATCACCTGGATACCTGCCCTGAGCCATAATCAGTGGCTAGCTAGAGGGGATGTAGGGATGTAGGGGTGCAGAGGTACAGGATGCAGGGATGCAAGAATACATGGATGCAGGGGTTCAAGGATGCATGATGCAGGCATGCAGGGGTGCAGAGTTGCAGGTGTGCAGCAATGCAGGGATGCAGGGGCTCAGGGGTGCAGGAGTACAGGGATTCAAGAATGCAGGTATACAGGGGTTCAGGGGTTCAGGGACTCAGGGGTTCAGGATGCAGGGATGCAAGAATGCATGGATGCAGGGGTGCTGGATGCAGGCATGAAGGGGTGCAGGATGCAGGCATGCAGGGTGCAGGGATGCAGGCATGCAGGGATTCAGAGGTGCAGGGACACATGGAGGGAAGCCATGGTTGGCTGTACATTTTTTCCTTGGTATGTATTGCACTTCTACAGAAAGATGGGCCACATTATTAAGCAAGTTTGAAATTTGCCCGCTGCCTTTTTTCATTTCTCCCATCTTTTTCCGGCAGTCCTCAGGAAGATGAACATGGTTGAGTTAATTGTCTTATAGTCTATATAGCCCGTGACTACATGTGTCCTCATTTCTGTGAGTGAATGATTGAGCAGTTATATCGCTAAAACTATTAGATTTGGAGAGCTCATTGATTTGGAGTCTTGGAACAAAAGTGGTCAATACGCTGTTTGGTATTTTTAGTTCATTTAGATTCAAAAATTCCTGCAGAAGCTGGAGTCTGAGGTTCTTCTTTTGAATTAAAGATCATAATGGCTGAGCAATTTCACAGAAGCCCCGGGTTTTCCCTTTCTGGAGTTTAGGAGATAATGCTGGCGGGTCCATCTGTGCATATGATTAAGCACATATACAGAGGCTTATTGACATCAACTCCTCGATATGAGCATCTCTGGCTCATATAATTTGAATCTTGAGAAATTGTGCCTTACGGTAATTGACAACTTGAATAATCTTGGTCATAATTTACTCAGCCTGATAAAGTCAGTATATTCCCCAGCTAAGCTTAGAATTGATCATCTGACCATCATTAGCAGGAAGAATTGATGGTTTTAAAATCAATCAACAGTTATTGAATGCCTACAAGCAGCAGGGAGCTCTGGTCAGAATCATCCAGTGTCGCTGGAAATCGGGTTAGCTTTGCAAATGATTCTGAAAGATTTAAAGTAGAATTAAATTTGAATTGCTAATTTCTATCCAGAATGGAAATGACATTCAGCTTGGCTGTGCTGGACACCTGGCCCTAGGTTTTAGGAAAAGGACCAAGTCAAACCAACTGGATATGGGGCAGAACAGAATGCTGTGCTGGAGAAGGCCCAAACTGAATGAGTGTTATCAGTCTTTAATTTATGGAGCTCTGGTGGTCTGAATTCCTCTAAGCCCCGGAAGAATTTTAACCAGTTTAACGCTGCCCATATGCCAGCAGGCTTCAGAGCTCCAACTGGCAGAGGGAAACACTCAGGCTGATGGTCACATGAGCTACAGGACCATGATGAGTGCAGAAGCTACTACACAACCCAGCCATGAATATGCAGTCTTTAGACCTGCTTCTTACTATCTATTACTGATACTCTGGGAAGGGGTTGGAGGGCCAAGGTGGGGCTCTGGGCTGATAATGTTAATTTTTGATGGTTTTCAAAACTCCTGTGTATATAGGAGGTTTTTTGTTGAACGTTGTTATCTCTCCAAGGGAAACATGATTTTGTGTGAAAAGAACATGTCTTAGAAGGTGTTAGCAAAATGGATTTTCCTTCCAAGTAGAAACTGAATCCAAGTGAATCTCTTCAAGGCTCAACACAGTCCCTGTATTTTCGGTTGGCTCTGGTTCCAGTCATGGCTGATAACATCTGGTTCTAGATGATTCCTTTGAGTATGGCTTGAATAGGATCTACATCTGCTGATGGTCTATGAGAGCCCATAGCATTTGCATGTCTATCTAAGACAATCTAGGGGATGCAGCAGGATGCTCAGGTAATAGTAGGAAAAAACAGAAAAATGCTTGGTGGCCTCAAACTATAGCATCTTTATCATCTGTGTTCTTGCTTCTTGATCCAGTTTCTCAAGACCCACAACACTTGATTTTCTCGGTCCATTTCACATTCACTCTTGAAAGCCAGGCCCATTACTTTTAAGATCTTCTGAAAAGAATAATCAGTTCTTAGTGATAGCATAACCATGCAAACAAGGAGAGCTTTGATGCCATGGAGCTGTGTGGTTAGGAAGATGGAGCAGCTAACCCAATCTAGTGTCAATGCAAAGCCAAGTGTAAGATGATGCAAGCCCTCCATTATCTATGTAGATCTGGGACCAGTTTTCTCTTTTGAGGCTGAAACGATGTATCCACTGTTAGCCCATCCAGTACATTCTTTGGAAAAGTCTCTTTATTTAGATGAAAACTGACATACCTAGAGGTTTCTAGGTTAGAGCCTAGAGGATTCTTAAGGCAGTGAAACTTTGATATGATAGATAGATGCCATTAGACATTTATTCAAACCCAGAGACTGCTCAACCACAAGAGCGAACCTGGCTGGAAGCTCAATCTGGGTGCTAGGCTGCTATTCAGTAGCAGCAGCTATGGCCTTGAAGATGCCTAGTGGGCTTTGGGCCAGTGAAGAAGTGTATGTGTGTGTTTGTGCGCCTGTGTGCCTGTGTGTATGTGTGTGCGCGTGTGTGTGTGTTGGAGGGTATAATAGAAGACTTCTGTGCCTTGCTCTTGTTCCAGATGTGTACCCACTGCTGAGATAATAATAAACTCTAAGAAAAAAAAAGTGACTTTCCAGGCAGCTCAGAAACAAAAGGGCACTGACTCTTGACTTTTGATGGACAGGCTCCAGGTGAAGCAGAACGTCCTTTGTCTAGAACTTTCCCTACAAATGTCCCACGCAGAAAGAGTGAGACAACTTCATGACCTAAATGCCTCTCCAAGCCTCTGCATGGGGAGTTTGCTAAAGTGAGTGTGCTTCCCTTTACACACTCAGAAACAAACACCAAAACCTCCCCGGAAAAAAAAAATAAAAAAAAAATTAAAAAAAAAAACAAAAAAACAAACCTCCCCGGAGGTGTAACTTGTGCGAGGTGAGCAAAAGCATTTAATTACCCAGGGTATAGAGGCATGAAAGGCCGTGCGCGCACGCGTGGGTACACACACACACACACACACACACACACATACACACACACACACCCCAATTCTCTTTTAACATAAAAAGTATATTTCTGGGAAATTTTGCTTTCTTTTTAAAATAATTGTGTTTTTGTGCTTCATGCATGTGGACAAACATGTGGGGGTGTGTGCTACATGCATGTGGACACATGTGGGTGTGTGCTACATGTGGGTGTGTGCCTGTACACATACAGAAACCAATGAAGGACATCATGTGTCCTGCTGTGCCGCACTTTACTTTGTTCCCTTGAGAAAGGGTCTCTCCTAAATCTGTAGCTCAGTTTCTGCTGGGTCATCAGCCAGTTACACTTCCCAACTATGCCCCCTGCCCTGCGTTGATGTTATGGGCATGTGGCAATGACATGTTTTTGCAAAGGTACTGCAGATTCAAACTCAAACCCTCATACCAGTTACAGCAAGTGTCCTTGTCCTCTGAGCCAGCTGTAGGTAACCTCACCTGAAAGCATCTATGTTTTTGTCAGCTTCCAGTTCCTCTGTGATGGATTCCTGACCTTCCTTATTTTCTAGTTGTTACAGGTAGATAGACACTTTTCACATCCTGGACAGTGGTTCCCTTAACGTATGGACCCCATTACTGAGAGGAACCCTGCCTTTCACACTCCTTTTTCTGGTGTGCTGTCTCTCGGAGTAGAAACCCCTACACTCCCCAGTTCTGTGCACAGGTTCCTCTAAAGATGAAACCTGTAATATGTAGAGTCCTGGGATGTCCCTTCCCCTTCAAAGAGTGGACAGAGTCAGTGAACATGGTGGAGCCCACAATATGATGACTTTGCCTTATAGGACAAAGGCAAAGAGAATTTTGCTTATATGGTTAGGATCACAAATCAAATATTTGTGCCTGGCCTCCCAGATAGGTTTGCTAGAAGCTTCGCGAGGTCTTCTTGTTCTTGGTTGCTGGTCTGGAAGTACCTGGAGTTCTACGGAGGCTAGGGAAGGCATGGCACCTGCAGAGCCACGAGCTTAGGTACAGAGGACTTTGAGTTTCAAATGAGGCCCTCCAGGAGACACCATTAAGTTTTGCCCAGACTTTGTTGCCATAGAAACCATGAATGGATCTTATATAAACTTGTTTCCCAGTAGTGGACACTAGTACAGCTCACCCATGGGTCCCAGCTTCAAAAAGTCACATCGAATTTTTGACAAAACATTGTTGGAGACTTCAGCCTGCACATAATTGAGTCTTTGGTGGCCATTCCATGCTTCTGTGAGGCAAACAGCCTCTGCACGCAGCAGAGTGAGTGAGTCCACGGGCCCCCACCATTGAGGCTTCTCTCCTATTGGAAAATAAAAATAAAAAGTGTTTTTTGGCAGCTCTGCTAAGTTATGGGATACGGTGGCAGCAATCCCAGCATGCCTCAGCCCGGGATGGCGCTTCTGGCAGCACCCAGAGAGGGAAGGCACATTTATATCCAGATAATTGTGCTCTCTGTGAGGAACAAAACACAGGCTCCAAATGTAATCAAGCTGCCACAGGTGGCTGGCCATGCTTCCCAGGACCTACGCCACATGGAGGCTGGCAGAGTAGACGGTTGGTAGAGTCCATAACCAGATGAGCCATGGTGAAGAGTCAGCTGTCAGGTCCCACACAGGCCTGTTCCCTGCTGCCATTGCCATTTCTCATACAAGCCTCGGCAAACACAGGCTTGACACACATGGACAGCATTCCCAGGTCCTCAGAATGTCTGCTCACTTCCTGATAGCCTTTTGTGGGGGAGCATTCCTCACTGAGTGGTGGTCACACAGGTTTTCCACTATGCCCATTTGGGGGTCCATCTGTGTGCCATTCTTCCCCCCCCCCATTTCTGTCCATTGGGGAAAAGTGTTCTGTGTACTATTAGTCAGATTATACCCATGTCGGCTGTGGATGGAATATCTGTATGGCTCCAGATCTCACATGGTGAACTATAACTCCATATGGTATCATGAGCTGATATCTTTAGGGGGTGATTGGGTATTGGATCATGGGTGCAATGCATATGACTGATACTAGAGTCTTCACAGAAAGATTCTAGAGAACTCTGTAGCTATCTGCCTGCCATGTAAGAATACCAGAAGGTGACCATTAGGAACTGTCCCCCTTGGGAGGTTGACTCCTTGATTTTAGATTTCCCAACATCCACACCTCTCAGAAATCCATCTTTACTAATTTTACACAAACACAGCCCATGGTGGTTTTGTTTCTGATGGCGTCTGTCTGTCTTTAGTTCTGGAAAGTTAATAGGTCCAATGAGGGCAGCAGAATGTACTGTGGTGATCATCTGCGGGTGGATGCCTTCTGTAGGTGGCATCTAGAGTACCTCTGTGTCGGTGAGCAGGGGTTTGGGGAATGACGAGCTGCCTGTGTAGTTCATCTGTACTTCTGGGATTGGCCACAGTCTCTTGCATGCACGTCTATCTTAAGATGTTCAAGTTTCTGCCCCTTGTTGACTCCCAGGTCCAGTCAGCACAAATAATATCCCCAATATAGTGAACAGCATGGTTGATACCCCTATTTCCCGAGGTTATGGGTGGGAGCATCCAAGGTGTGACATTTCTGTCGGGCAGTGCCGCAGTTTGTGCAGGAAGTGTCCCTTCCCTCCCCAAAGAGCCTCGTGTGTTGAAGGTTTGGCCAGTGAAGCATTGAGAGGATCAGCTTTCAGAAAATGGTTCCTCATAAGGACTCAGACCTAATCAATGCGTTGAACCTTGCTTGTATTTCTAATTTGATGACATCATTGGACAAGGCTGTGGTAGAAATGAGGAGGTGGGAGGTGTAGATCCAAGGGCATGTCTTCGAAGCATGTATTTCCCCTGACTCTCTCTTTCTTCTTCTTCTGTTCTCTGCCATATCCTTTTACTGAGGTGCTTGCCTCACCATGCCTAGAAACAAGGGAGCCAGCCACTCTGAAGAGAAACTCTGCCAATTGACACACTAGCAATTTCCTCCTTTAAGTGAATTTTCCCAGTCTTCCCGTCACAACGGTAAACAGCTGACTCACAGAGACAGCAAAGCACACCGTGTCTTTGCCAGTGGAAGACACATCAAAGCTATCAGACAGAGCTAGACAGCTGTGAGGAAGATGCTTTGCCAGGCGAATAGCACTCACTAACAGTCAGGCTTAATTGCTGAGGGAGACGATCCCATCCAGGCAGGTAGGCAGCCTCCAATCCTGACAGTTATACTCGCTGCTTTCCATAGTGACTCTCCCAAAGTTTCCCACTGTCTGAAAAGTATCTAGCAGGTAAATTACAGGAGAATTTGGTATGAATAGTGACCCCAGGACTTTTTGGGTACTCCACCGTGACAGTAATATCTGCAGTCCGCCAGGTAGGTGGCATAGCTCCTGCCAATATAGTCTAGAATTTAGAGGTATTTCAGAGGCTTTTGACTAAGGTCTTCCCAATATGCTAGTTCTCATTTCACAGGTCAGGGAGCCAGAGAAGAAGTCTCCTGGCCATCCGTGGTGCTGCAACTATGGAGCTGGGGTTCACAGAGTCCCTGGGTTCACTGTGAGTTGTAGTTGGACCAAAGCAATTTCTTCCCCAACTTCCTCAAACCTTCATGGAACCAGTGAGAATATTGACGGTTTTAGGGTCCCAGGCACTCAATGGCATCTTAGCCCTGCCCGAAGCCCCTGTCTAATGGTCACTACAATGGTTAGACAGTTTTCTTTTTCTTTCACAAGATTGTTTCAAGTTGATAAATGGGAAAATGCAAAGGAAACTAGATAGTACCAGCCACAGTACCAGCACCATTCTCTGGTCAAGGAAAGTCAGCCATTACAGGGCTGCTACTCACTCAGACCCAGCAGGAACCATGGCTTCTTGTGATATGGAAGCCCACTGTGCCGTTCCAGTTTATGCTCGTATAGATGAAGGAAATGTTTCAACAAGAGGTTGGTTGTCTCATTCCAGGGACAATTTTGCCCTGCCAGGACATGAGGATCTGACAGCTGTTCAGCTACAATGTCCATTTGTGGCAATAAACAATGGCATAGTCTTCTTCAGCCATCCCCTGTTGAACCAGAGAATCCCTCCCCTCAAAATCAGGCAGGAGCTTTTCAGAGGAGACTTCACAATCTGCCCTGGTAGCATGGATATCCTTTTCCCATCTCCAGACTCTCTGTCTATCCCAGTCAATATCTGGACTTTTTTTTAAGAACTTACATGATATGTGATAAGTTCAAATCACTTTACAATCACATAACAGTAATATTAAAGTTCTGGCATGATTTCAAGTTACATAGTGGTGTTGATAGGATTAGATGCTTCACAGACTAACTGCCTTAGTCTCTAATTGTACCTTGATCTGGGAGTGTAAAGTGCTGAGGTGTTTTGTTTATTATGCTTGCAAGTAGTTGATATATTCTGTGGTTTTAGAATATACCAACTTGTGATGAACCATGCTTCTCTCCAATCATTTTTAAGTGTACAGTTCAGTAGCACTAGGCACAAAGACAGATTAAATCTCAGTTTTCATCAAATAAAACTGCAGTCATGTGACCTGCAGTTTTATGTTCTAGGTGCCCCCTCTGGTCAGAGGCAGTGATTCTCTCTTTCACTGGGCTTCTTTCCCAGATCATCAACAGTGAGTTTGCCAGTGTCTGCCCCTCCTTCTGGGGATGAGGTCAAGTCTTCCAGTTGTCTCAGGTCACATGACCAATCCCAGGGTCAGGTGGAAGGAAACGTGGCTGTTACCTGTGTTACACAGTCAGTGTAATAGACAGATTCCCACCATGAGCAGGTCAGAAAGCAGACTTCCTGCTTGGGCTAGCAGAAGACCCTAGCTTGCTTCACACAGTAGTGAGTATAGCCATCATCGTGGTTTGGGGAGAGCGTAGCCACCTCCACAGCTGTTTCACTGAGCCAAACCCAAGTGCCCAGAGTTCCAGAGATAGTTTTGGAAAACACTAGTGGACACTACTGTGTGGCATGGTTGTGACTCTGTAGTCATTGCCATTGTGGGTTCTGTCACCACCAGGGAGGTGAAAGTTCACAACAGGTTGTCACTTCCTCCTGACAAGGACAGACCTTCCTTTCTCTGGCCTTCCCACTCTCCTGCCTCCTTGCTTCTTTCCCTTTCTTCTTTCTTTCATTCCTTTCTTTGTTCCATTGTTCTTCCTTCCTTCCCTCCCTCCTTTCCTTCCTTTGTTCATTTCTCCTTTCCTTCCCCCCCCCTCTCCCACCTTCTCCCATCCTCTTGAGGGGAAATCTATGTGGTTAGCGAGTAGCTTGCCCTTCCTTAGCTTCTTTAGGAACGAGCAGTTTTCAACTGTGAGCAGAGCAGAACCCGTGAGAGGCTGTGTGGCCTCTGGGAGGCAGGAAGGAGGAAGAGAGGTCAAGGTCAAGGTCAAGGATTTGGACAGAAAGGCTCACTTCCAAACCAGACTCTGACCTTCACAGACTGACTTAAATGGGGTCCTTGCTAAAAATGGATCAACAGGAAAGTATGATGCATGATTAATAAAAACTCCGAGAGTGAAATTGGGGTTCAACCTGAAGGTCAGAAAACCAAAACAGCCAGCCACTGGCTCTTACCTCAGTCTGAAATGGCGATCTTGCCTCTAGGAATCTCAGACTGAGACTACTGTGTCAGAGATCTGACCCCTCCTATTTTATAATCCTCTCTAGGGCTATGATTAAAGGTGTGCACTACTAGGATTAATGGTTTCTATGGCAACTAGTGTGGCTACTGGGATTAAAGGTGTGTGTCACCACTCCCTGGTCTGTAAGGGTGACCAATAGGGCTGTTTTACTCTCTGATCTTCAGGCAAGCTTTATTTATTAAAGTACAATTGGAACATTACTACAAAAATGCACAGCTTTCTTGTTGGAGAATCTTCAAGAGTCAGGCAGTTTGCCAGACAAGGAGCTGCCACTGGTCATTTTTTTTTTTAAATAATTTGAGCTCATCAAACCTATCAAACTTCTTTTGACTTCTTATCAAACTTATTTTATTTTATTATTTATTGATATGTGTGTATGTGTGTTTGTATGCGTGTGTGTGTGTGTGTGTTTTATGCACATGCTTGCATTCTACTGAGGAGACAACAGGAGGGTTTTGACTCCCTTTGGGCTCAAATTATAGGCAGTTAGGAGCCACCTGGTGTGGGTGCTGGGAACTGAACCTGAGTCTTCAGGAAGCACATTGGTGTTCCTACACTGAGCCCTTTCTCCACCACCTCCTGTCAAGATCTTCTCATTGGCTAATCCTTCCATTTCCAGTTTAAGTACATTCTGCAGGGTTTGAGAAGGAGAGGGAGGATGCGTCCCAACCATGTCAGCTGGACACTGGTCTGAGTCTCCTCTCTATCTGTGCTGAGTGTATTCATTTTGTAGCACCTGCGATCTGAGTTCTGTTGTTTATACCTAACCTCTCCATCTTCCTCCGCACACCTAGGGAGAGCCCCTTTGCACACTCACAGTGCACATGGCTGTTCTCTGCAGGGGCTCCCGTGCTCCCAGGTAGATTTCCTGGGATGGTCAGAGATGGTCCTGCTGACACTCAGGAGCCTTCAGACCTCGTGTGGAGGGGAAGGTCAGGGTCAGAGAAATCAAAATGTTATTGCTGCACCATGGAGGGAATTTGTCCTTAAACCGAGGGCTTGCGCTTGCAGTTATAAATTGTTATAGACACATATCATATAGATCTTGGGGATAAATATGGGGGGATAAGAGGAGAGGAGAGCAGGGAGAGAGAGAGGGCAAGAGAAAGAGGACGGGGTTGTACAGATAATGTTCTTGTGAGACTGTGAGTTAGCAAGTTTTCTTTGGACCTCACAGCCACATATCACCTACTCAGACCACACACAGACAGAGGCTACCATTGGGTATTTGGATATGACTTTGTCAGCTCATGTAACTTAAATTTTAATTTAAGAGCACCGAGGCTTAATCAGATTTCATTTTTCATCCTCAGTGTGAAAGGAGAAACAAGCTCCCCCCTTTCCCTGCCGGTTTTGTTGAGCCGTATTCAACAACTCAAAATATCACTTGAATAATTTGCTAAATTGTGTGAGAATTAGCTCATTTGTTGCCTTGCATGATTAATTATCTGTACGTACATGTGTCAAGGACTCTTTGCATCTGGTGCCTTAGCCATCTTCGGGTGCTAGAGTTTAGCCTACTTCCTTGCTGTGTGGTAGACCCCAGAACTTGCTCAGAGGGCTGATTCCATTGGGATTTTATGAGCAGAAGCATTTGATAAAGACCCCCTGTGCTGGGTCTTTGAGTAGACACCACAACTGTGTGAGCAGGACAAAGTAGTGAATCTAGTCTGCATGCGAGCTTCCCTGTCTTTCTCTTCATTCCTAAGCTGCTTTCTCAAGCGTCTTTCCTTACATTTTATTTGACAATCTGGTCACATATAATGCATGTTCCTAATTTTGGAACACCCTAAATATTGCATGGCTTTAATACACTTGCCGGACAGACCGTTTCGATCCACCCGCGTTAAGATGATTGAGAAGCATTCTGAATGCCAAGCAGCTCTCAGTCTCTTCCAGGCTGATGTGAGGGACACTTACCCAGTAATCTCACGGCTGGAGGTGCAATTTGCACGCACACAGAGGTTAATATTACAGGGCTCTTGGGCCAAGCAGCTGACAGCTTTTCCTGCACTTGAATTTTGATTTTCCTTCCCAAGGACCCTACGTTTTCATTAGGGCTGATGCATATTTCACAGGCATAAGTGAGGAGCCCCAGGCGGTGGTGGGGGAAGTGGTTCTTCTCTGATTTCGTCGTCTTACTCATTCCAGAGAAAATGTTCCCTCTCTGTGCAGATTTTAACATGAAATCCAGCAGCCGACACCCTCTTAAATAAGGTAGACCTGCATCTCAGAACAGTTCCAAGATCTTAGAGAAACTTTTTGTTATACTTCTCATCCATTTCTAGAGAGAGCACGAGCAAGGAACTCAGGACCGCGAGGGGTGCACCCACACACTGAGACAATGGGGATGTTCTATCGGGAACTCACCAAGGCCAGCTGACCTGGGTCTGAAAAAGCCTGGGTTAAAACCGGTCTCGCTGAACATAGCGGACAATGAGGGCTACTGAGAACTCAAGAACAATGGCAATGGGTTTTTGATCCTACTGCATCTACTGGCTTTGTGGGAGCCTAGGCAGTTTGGATGCTCACCTTACTAGACCTGGATGGAGGTGGGAGATCCTTGGAACTTCCCACAGGGCAGGGAACCCTGATTGCTCTTTGGGCTGACGAGGGAGGGGGACTTGACTGGGGGAGGGGGAGGGAAATGGGAGGTGGTGGCAGGGAGGAGGCAGAAATCTTAAATAAATAAATAAATAAATAAATAATAAAAAAAATCTTAGAGAAATTCTGAACCAAGTTACTTTTCTGACTGAGTTATTCATGAAGGCAATAAAACTACAATTACATATTAAATGGGGGAACAATTCAAATAAAATTATATTTGGTCTTGTCCCAGCCACCCTGCCACCCTTCTCATAGTCCTATCCCTCCTTTTAACTCTGTAATTCACTGTCCTTTAACAATGAGCATTGTTCATTGCTTTACCGAACTTCTCTTGACAAAATCCAGTCCACGCCAGAGCCCACAACACCTCCCAGGTCCCAGCTTCTCCAGAGGGCTGGTACTAATCTCACAGGATGTGGCTTTTCAGAGAACTCACACATCTGACTAGCAAAGGTGGGGCAACTTTCTCCTTTCAGTGTGGACCACACTGACACATCAGCAGACCACGGAGTCGGGGCATATTCAGAAACGTCATGATGCTTGCTTCTTGGCTGCCACAAGTGCATTCAAGTTTCGCTGCAGATTGTGACCCTGGGAGTCAAGCAGCGTGCCCTCCAGGTGAGTGCATAACAGGGCCAGGGGCGCAGTAGCAAAGGGAGTGCATTCCCAGCACTGTGTCTACACTACCCCTGCTCATCTGCAAGATCTGCTAAAATTTCTCCCAAAGAAGAAAAGGTACATCTATGAGGATATTTCCCATGATGTAATTAATAAACCACCTGTTTAAGGAATTCAGTTTTATCTAAGAATTCAAAATTCAGTATCATGGCCAAGCCCCAACATGTGGCCTCAGTGAGAAAAACAGTTCCAATAGACAGGAAAAACTTAGTTCTTGCCTGGCTGGTGACACGAAATGGCTTCCTGATGTCCACCAGACCACCCTTTGTGGATAGAAGGTGGTGATGACTCGGGGTAGCTTCCCAGGCTTGATGTTTGCTGACGATGCCTAGAACAAACCCTTCGATCCCGTGAATCTAAAGTGCTGCACACTACACCACGTGATGTCACCCCAGGGAACTCACTTTGAATGCTAAACTTTCGCTCGCATTGAACTCAAATAACAAGTTTATGTGTGTGAGCTTGAGTGTGTGTGTGCGTGCACACACACATGTGCATCTGCTGCAATATGCATGTAGAACGTGGAACATCCTTGGTGTCTGTCCTGACCTCTCACACTATCTGAGGCCTAGTATTATTCATCACTGTATTGCTGACTAGTTGTCCCTGGAGCTTCTAAGGTTTCTCCCACCTCAATCTCCTATCTCACCACAGGGCTATGTAGATTCTAATTCAGACTCTTCTGCTAACACTGTATTCTCCCCAGCCCCCAAACAGCAAGATCTTAATGGCAAAACATATCGGACCGGTGATGACCAAACCAGTGTAAAGGAGTTTGAGGGGCCCGTGCAGATTTAGAACGCCATGGACAACACACATTTACACTTATTAGAGAGATGGTAAGAACATGGCTTCTTGACTTGCACAGGCTGCCTTCATATATGTGATTTATTACCCTCCTGGTAAAAGTAGAGTTTAATACAAAGAATGTGTCTTGGGACCATGGCATTGAGAAGGTACACAAAATGAGTTTTTGATTCCCTTAATCTATCAAAAATATAAATAGAAAATGTAATTTCTTCTGGGCATGAGTCATATTTGTCTCTCGACATATCTGGTACTTTTTTTTGCTGTGTACTGTAAATCTGAAATTGTTGAATGTCTGAATAGGTTACCACCCGATAGAGTGGTCTGTGCTTGATTCTTTTTAAGCAGGAAAATTATTTATGGTGTAGTTGGAGTCCTTGGAGAATTGTGTCGGTTTGTGATGGAGCAGCCTCAGCAAAGCCTGTAATGCAGACACCACATGCATGTGTCCTGAAATGTGTGTTGTGGGGGACCTTTGCTGAATCAAGTGGTGTCTCATTCTCTCACCTCTGGTGGATGGAAACTGGAGAAATCTCTGATGTGCCATTTAGCTAGGAACTCTACAGCTATTCTCCTGTGGTCTTGTAGAGAATCTCCCACAGTCTACCACTGCACACACATAGCCAAGCCTCAGTGGAGTCTTCATGTGTTCTTCTGGAGAGTTCATTGTAGGTGATACACTCTCTCACCTTCAGCATTCTGGATTTTTCATAAACATTGAGTTGCTCAAAATTCTCCCTGAGATCTCTCCACCCAAAGATAACATCACCTCACATGATACTCTTTTGAGGACAGAAAAAAAATCTTATTTGTATTCTTTCCATCTCAAAGGCGTCATGGTTTGAGGTGACTGACTTCAGAACGTGCGCATCCATGGGTGTTGTTCATGTGAGAAATGGAAAGGTAAATCTGCATCTTCCTCCACAACACTGGTCCCTGGACTTACCTCCCTTCCTTCCATTGGGAAGTCAGTGATGGTTTGAGGAGGGATAGAGCCACTGTTAGGTTCCTGCATCATCGCTTTCTGTTGCTGTGATAAAATACCGTGACCAATGGCAACCTAAGAAAGAGAGTTCGTTTTGACTTAGGATTACATAGATAAGTTTTCATCTTGGAAGGGGGCATAGTGGCAAGCATGGTAGTAAGAGGGGCAAACTGAGAGATTCCATGTTTGACAGCAAGCACAGAGCAGAGAAAGTAACTAGAAATAGGATACAGCTATATAATCTCAAACCCTACCCTCACTGACCTACTGCCTCCAACAAGACTGGACTATATAAAACTCCCTAAGCAGCACCACCATTGGGGATCAAGTGTTCAAGTATGAACACCTATGGGGGACAGCTAACATTCCAATCACTGCAGTTGCCCAGGCTCTAGTACACAGCTCCCTCCCATGCTCAGGCAGGCAACTCCAATTAAAGTCTGTAGGTAAAAAAAATAAGCATGGAAAAAGGAAAAGAAAAGAAAAGGCTGAGACTTTGTCAAGTGACCCTACTGCAGGTCCTTTGCCGTGGCTGAGTAATCAAAGAGGTAATATACAGCAAGAACGATACATGTGTAATCCCTGACCACGGCATTAGGTGAGAAGCTGTAGAGTTACCATGAAGATTATAGGCAAGGAACAGCAATGGCCTCATTCCTCAGACAGGCTACCAGAAAATCTTTGTCCACCATTCTTTTTTAGATCTATAAAGAGGCATTTATTAAATGCCCTCTGGACATCAATTTGGCAATGAATACATATTTAAAATACAATAAGCCTTCTTCTCTGTAACAGTTCCTCTAACATACTGGGAAAGGAAAATGCTACAGGGATACAATTTAACAGAGAAAACCACATGTGTTAGACAGTCATTAAAATTTGTATATTGGAAAATATAAATGCGTTCCACTGAATACTTAACCAAGATTAATTAAAAAGAAATCCCACACAGCTTCTCGCTGGCTTACTGGTTTGTAGACACAATATAGGATTCTAGAACTGAGCACGATCTCAGCGTCTCTACATGGCAGATCCCCTAGTCCTGATATTGGACTATCAATTTTCCACATAACTGAGAAGGTTTAAAAAGAAGGGGGGTTTCAGCACAGCATGGTGGATTCCTGCTACCATACACAGAGGTATCTCCAAGCCACAAAGCACGCTGCATTGTGGATTTAGCTTTTACTCATATAGACAAAAATGGTTTATGGGCAGCATGTTACAAGCTGCTTGGTGGCATCAGAGTTGGAATAGTGAGCATGTTTCCCAGAGCTGTCAGTGAACACACACTGCCATGTTGGAAGGCCATAGAGAACAGAAGCAACAGTCAAAGCCATGCCTGCTTAGCATTTTAAAAACTCTCTTGGTTAGAAAATGATTACAGATATGTATAAAAGCAGATTCAGACAAAAAGAAACTTCTAAAGGGTTGAAACTTCTAAAGGTGTTGAAAAAAATGTACATAGGCTTAAGAAAAAAAGAAAATGGGTATAGCCAGTTATAGAAAGAGATAGTTTTAAAGAACAAAAGTATTTAAGAGGCAATAAAAGTAATGACATTTGATTGTGGGTTGTGTTAAGCTAAATCAATGCAAAGAAATCTTGACTTAAAATTTTTGGTCTAAGGATATGTTGCTTTGGAAAAGAGGTTCTGCTTCTGTTTCCATAGAAGATGAGAAGCTGTGGATTCCTTCCAGGCTAATGTGGTTTTATCAAGCAAGAGTCCCTAGGGGTCTCCAATGGGAGCAATGGCCCACGTGACCCAGCATCCAGAACAGCTTCCAGCCTATTGGCTAAGATGGACCAACCACACAAAATACTGCAGTCAGGACCTGATCACAATTGTTAATTTTCTCAGATCCCCCATGATATTATTACCAGTGTCTCCAACCGTCGGGAAATAGTATAGAAAACTACACTTAAATTCACCAAATATTGTTTATGAATGTTTGCTTTCATTTAAAGGGGTCGTAGCCAGTCACTTTCTAAAGAAAAAAAGGGTATATGATATAGAAATGATGAAAGAATGTCTAAAAAAACAACTATTAATCTTAACATAGTTTACATTGGTATGGATTTTAATTAACTGATATAAATTTAAGGTTAATTTTATGCTGTATGCATTATTTCTACTCTTGCTTAAGGTATTATTTTATATAGCTCATTTAAAATGTAACATATATTAAAATATAAATTAATAGTTATCTTTAATATTTAAACTTATATTCATGTTGCTTAGATTTTCTAGATATGCAGAGACATATTCTATAGGTCTTTGACGTGTTTGAAGATTGCATATCCATCTGAGATATGTCTTAAGAACTTAGACTTTTCTCAACAGTGAAAACAGCAAATTGTACTAGGGAACAGGTAACAAGCCATGTGGCAATTCACATATGATTAGACATGGGTAGATTTAAATGTAAGAGCTAGCCAGTGATAGCCTGAGCCATTGGCCAAGCAATTATAATTAATATTAAGCCTCTCAATGATTATTTACAGGCAGCTGTCAGGACCAGCAGACAGGAGAGAAAATAGTTCAGTGAGCTGGATGGGACAAAGAAACTTCCAACTACAATGTCCAGCTTTATTTTTAATTGAGATTTGCTCTGTTTTAAGATGTTATGCTTTTACATCCTTCAGATGAGGATTCAAGATTGGGTTACATTCACTGTAGACTACTCATCCTTGTCATGCACAGTTATACCTAGGCTTTTATAGGGAACTGGTTCCAAGGCATCTTGGCCTTGAGATTCCAAATTGACCATATTCTCAAGTGTCTTACATGAAGTGATCAAACATTTTCATATAAACCAAGAAAATTCTCATTGACTTTAAATCATCTCTCAGTTATGTGGAGTGCATCACACCGTATGGCTGCTATGTGCATGGCCATTGCTGCTCATATAGTTCTGGGAACAGCAAACAAAGGTCTGTATGTGGGCAGTCTGTTGACTGAGGTTTCTGTCCTGCCTGGTTCCCACAGTTGTTAAGTCCCAAAGAAATCACACAGAAGTCTACATTAATTATAAACTGATTGGTCTAGTATCTTATTAACTCTTATATAATATATAAAGCCCATAATTCTTGTCTGTGTTAGCCATGTGGCTTGGATACCTTTTTTGGCGAAGCAGTCACATCTTGCTTGCTCTGTGTCTGGCTTCCTCTCTGTCTGGGTGATGACTGTAGACTGAATCTTTTCTCTTCCCAGAATTCTTGTTGCCTTGCTTCTACTTCCTGCCTGGTCACCCCACCTATACTTCCTGCCTGGGTACTAGCCAATCAGCATTTATTTAAAACACAAGTGACAGGGTTCAGACCATTGTCCCACAGCAGGCAGTCCATAAGGCTTACCCTTGAGTGTTTTCTACCCATGGTTAATTGACCCCATGGTTCTAAAGGTCCCACTCTACTTGAAAAATATACAGCACTACTCTATAATACCAAATTTTCATGCTGCATCAGAGGTAGAAATGATAAAAGATCATGAAAGGTCCTTGGAAAACACCACAAACAAGGAGAGAAACGAATGAGGGAATCTTAGTGCTATGGCTGTGGTTGCCACTTCATGGCTTCTCCCAAAGATAGATTCATTTCTATTATTTGCAGGAGAGGAAAACAAGGAATGGATTCCATTTCAGAAAGAAGATGTGCACTTTTGTTTTTTTGTAGGTGGAAAGAGCTAGTGTCCCTCAGTGGGTAGATGGCTGGGCAGAAGCTGAGAAGCTGACCCTACACTTTACTGTGAACTCTGGCTCAGAATGCCAGTGGGGATGTGGACACCATGCTTTGGGGGAAATGTCTCTTTTGCTGAAGTCCTGGGAGTCCGATGCACTGGCAATGCTGTGTCCAAAAGCAGGCATTGGGAGTGTGAGCATCAGGAACGGGTCACTGAACTCTCCACAAGGATGTCACCCTCATCAGCAGCTTGGATGGAGATGCTACAGAATGCAGGCACACAGCCACAGCTCCCCTGCCGTGTTTATCGTGCGGCTCATTTTCATCACTAATGAGTGGTGACATTTCCCTGTTGTGGCGTCCAGAGAGGCAGAGTCATGCAGGCAGCCTCCTCCTGAAGGCGTCTCACTGTAGACCCAGTTCTTTGGGAAACTGACACTCCTGGAGGCTTTCAGTCTATGCTGGAATGGAAATAGTTCACTTCTCAGTGAGAAACCACCAGAAATGGAGAGAGCTTACCACGCTCATCTTCAGTTTCACTTTCTGGAAGAAACTGGCCTTTCACCAGCAGAGGGACGAACCAGGATTGAGGTTACATTATCCAGAGGCAGGGACGTGTGTGAGCCTATATATATATGTAAGTTAGGTACATCTGTGTTCCTCTGAGTATGTGTACCTATGTGTGTATATGCATGTCTACATCCATCGCTGTGTTTCAGTCTATGGGTGCACATCTATGAACAAGTATGCAAACATATGTGTGAATGTGTGCTTATGTGAGCATACATCTGTTTGTATAAATATATGTCTGTCTCTGTGTGAGTATTACATACATGTGTGAATATGTTTTTGTATGTGCAGGTATGTACATGTGTCTTATGCATGCTTATACATGTGTATGCACAAGACATGAATTGTGTGAGATGAAAAGAGTCACATGGGAATGTGCAGAGCTATGTGTGTGAGGGAATGTTTACACAGGTATGTGGGTACATGAGCACCTGTGGGAATTGTGCATACTTGATTGTGTGAGGGCATGGGCATATATGCAGTGAGCACATATCACTCTAGTGCTGTGGAGATTCACTTGAGGTTGCCTTTGGTATGCTAAAGTCACACTCTGGAGTCAAGTGTGCCCTTGGCACCTGAGAAGGCTATTCATCCCCTGAAGCCAAGTCCTTGTGAGGCAGAATTTCTGTCCTTTGATTCTTTTGCTTGTCTTTCTAGGAATGGGAAGGGAAAAGACGGGGTCACCATGAGAGAGGGCTCCATGGACCTCTTTGGCAATTATGCTTTCCAGAGGAACGATTTGAATCATTTAATGCTCCTTGACTGATGGCCAAATGTCGAAATGGCACTTGCTAATAATTGTCTCCTGCTTCAGAGCTGGGGAGCTGCCCAACAGCAAGGGCTCTTTATTCTCCATTGTGTTTCATCTGTTTCTCCTTCCCTTGACACCTAGCACAAAGCCACTTCCAAATGGATGCTTCAGATGACCTTAGCCCATGTTTATTGTTCCCTATCTGTCAATCAGTCTGCTGGGAACAGAGGTCCCAACCCTGAAAAGACGAGAGTCCTTTGGGATGAGTTGTAGTAAAATCTATAACTGACAACTTCTGCTTCTGAATTGCACGAGGTCCCTTAGAGAACCTGAGGGCAGCCTTCTAGAGTTAACATTGGAATTGTAAGTGGGGACTTTAGAAACATGAACAAAAGAAAAATTTGAATTTAAGATTAGACAGATCAAGAGGTAGTAGCAAGAAAGGATTTTTAAAAAAAGAATTCGGTATATGGTACCAACGAATCAGTATAAACTATTTGTCTCTCATCTGTTATTTTCAAATCTGGTCAGTATTTGGTCTTTATTAATACTGTTTTCAAAGGCTGGCATCCAAAGATTATAGTTTCAACTTACTCTGCAGATAGGAAGGAGCCATTTATGATATTCATTCAGAAGGAGGGGAGATTGTATCATCAGGTCTGTGCTTTGGCAAAGATATCCCATTGTGGACTCAAAAGCAAGGCTTGGTAAATAAGTTGCTAAAAGGTGAATCTCACCAAATTTTCAGGGGTATAGGTTTGGACAGCAAAGCCCAAGTCTGAGTAGGAGAGAATGGGCAAGGGTGTTGCCGAGGGAAGTGGTATAGGAAAAAATCACTTAATTCAGCAGAGGCCAGGGGAGAAGTGTTGGTAATCCAGTGACTTCATGAGAAAAAGAGAGGAAGCAGGGAGAAGGAGGTGCAAGGAGGAGGCAAACCTATCCTGTCCAGTGGTGCAGACAGAGCAAGGTGCAAGGAAGCAAGAAGATACTGGGTCCTCTGCAAATGCCTGAGGAGCTCCTCCAGAGAGTGGGGGGAATGGCTGAAACAGGTGGCAAGCAAATGGGCATCGGAAAAGATGATCTGATCAGGATGGAGGAGGATGATCTGATCAGGATGGAGGATGGAGGAAGATGTTCTGACCAGGATGGAGGAGGATGATCTGATCAGGATGGAGGATGGAGGAAGATGGTCTGACTAGGATGGAGGAAGATGATCTGATCAGGATGGAGGATGGAGGAAGATGATCTGATCAGGATGGAGGATGGAGGAAGATGATCTGACCAGGATGGAGGAGGATGATCTGATCAGGATGGAGGATGGAGGAAGATGGTCTGACCAGGATGGAGGAGGATGATCTGATCAGGATGGAGGATGGAGGAAGATTATCTGATCCTGCTGATTGACGCAGGAAGGAAGGACATACAAGGGCAACCAGAACACACATCTCTAAATCCAAAAGGAATTCTCCAGTCACCCGAGTCCTTAAGTAAGGAAGTTGAAGCAACTGAGAGACAGTGTTTTCTTTACAGACGTGTTGTAAATCCATTTATGACTAAGCTTTTTTTTTTCTTTTTAAATATACAGATCTCGGGACTTCTCATGAGGGTCTGCCACAGTGAGCTCCACAAAAATTTTAGGACCGTTTCATTAACCAAAAAGAGTCCCTTTATCTTTTAGGGCAATGGTTTCTCATTGAATGTGTGTAGAATGCATTTTCCAGCCATGAATGGCATAGTGTGTCCTTATTTTCTAAACAACAAGTGTAAATCCTGAAAGGGTATATTTTACCAAGTACAAACCATATTTTATTAAACCTCATAGATAATTTTCAAATAGATGAGTTTTATTCCATAAATTAGAAAACAAGGCAAGATAACAAAACACGAACAATTGTTTTTATTCAGTAAAACACTGTAATTTAAATTATTCTGATTATAACTTATGAAATATTTCTATGGAGGCAAACATTTTAAAGCAAATGGTTAAGTGTGTTGCCTGTTCCTAAGAAGTTACATTCACTATTAAACAATGCTCTTTTTTAGTGCACATAGTGTGAACATCACATAGCTTTTCCTGGGGTAGAGAGTGAAACATCTGGTCTCTCCAAGTAGAGAGGACAATGGCAGACCAACGCAAAGACTGTCCAAGTCCCTTGTGCTGAAACCATGAGTTTCCTGGGGTCACTTACAGGAGCTAGGGTAACTCACAGGGCGCTGTACTACCAAGATGTCCCTCTCAGGCAACTTTCTGTAGAGTTGGAGCCTGAAGGAGGGAAAAGTCTTTGGAGGTCTTAATGATAAAGTAGATATAAATATTGTAAACTGTAATTCTTGTTTGAAAACTGTTTTGTTATATGTAATTTTACTATGTTAAAGTGAAAGCCTTTTTTTTTTAAACAGAAAAAGGGAAAATGATGTAGGTGGGGCTTCTTTCTATGTGTTGCTTTCATTGGTTAATTAAAGAAACTGCTTGGCCTTGGTCCTGGAGCTTTCCAGATTAGGATTGCATTGTTACAAGCGGTGGGAGCTTGCTTTCTATGACCAGATCACTGCAGGCTACTCCTACGTTTTGTCTGTGACGTCTCTGTAGATTTATTTTTATCTTCTCACACTGTGAGCCTTGAAGACCTGTAACTGGGTTACGGTCTCAATCTCCATCACACATGCAGGTCACGGTTCTCAATGTACAGGTAAGGAGTCCCATTTGACAAGGCACAACCAGCCCTGAATCCGATTAATATTGAGTTGTCCTGACCATTTCAGAACAAATTGCCACTGATATCAGACCCCCAAGGAAATGACTGTGCGGCATCCACACAAAATTCTTGTTTTCACTTTTGAGACTTCAAACTAAACTTGCTTTATCATCATCAACTAACCAAATATTTAGGTCCTTGGGGCTATTGTATAATCCTGGGCCCCTCCTCTCAAAATGTGTCTTAGTTGGTAACCAAATTTTGTATGCATGTGATTTTCATCTTAGCTTTGCAATGTCAAATTAATTCTTATGTCTTGAGACTGTGGCGGGGAGGATAGAAGTTTCCTCGCACCAGATATTGCAGATGTCTTGGTGTTAAATTTTGGGGAATTATCTTTAAAGAGACAGAACCTGACTCCCCATAGGACTGCAACCAGCTTCTTCGAAATTATATAGCTCATCGGGAGAGAACAATAGAGTCACTTCACCATGGAGAAGTGTCTAAACAAGGAAGTTACTTAACAGGAAGTTCATCAGCCTGAAGGCCAAGAGCAGCATCAGCAGGTAGTCAGGCAGGCCAGTAGGGAGCATCCCTTCTTGGTGATGCTCTCTTGAGAAGCCCACATCCTCATCTCCTGGGTTCTAACAGTCTGTTTTCTAAGCCCCCTTCTTGGTCTTAAGTCATGTCTTTGTTTCACCCGAAAAGAGGCCCCATTTGTTGAAACTCCAATTTATTAAACTTTGTAGTCTAGCCTAACCCATGTAATTATTGACTGATAATAAATAGTTTATCATTAGTGTTATCGCTTCAGGTACTGGCTTTCCTTCCTCATTGATACTAATTAACCTCATTTGCTGTTTTCTCAAATGAGAGCAAAGTTTCTTCAAGAGGAAATAGAAGCTAAAGGAATGTGTCCTTCAACTGATGAATTCTTTTTATAGGTGGTTATTTTCTCTTAAAGAGCTTTGTAGATTGAGAAATTGTGTCATTGTCTGTAATGACTTTGCTCATGTTTCTGTTTTTAATATAGAACAATTCTCACAAAGCTTAAAATAATCCAGTTCTTGTGCATTCTGTGTAAAGTTGACATTTGTTGATAATTGACACAAAGAAGTTATTTAGAGCAGAAAGCTGCAAGTTAGCTCTTCCACAGTCCTGAGGCTCTCCTGCCTCTGTGGAGCAGGCTCACGGGCCTTGGCCTCCAGGGCCTATTCAGTGCATGAGCTATCTTTACTGTATGGTGGACATACACCTTGAATAAATGATTTAGGGTCAGAGGTTCTCTGCTGTTACAAGAAAAGAATGGTTTCAAGGACGAGCAGTGTGTCAGGGAGTTGTGCCAGCAGCTCTCACAACTCCTCATTTGTGCAGGTTTCTGTGTGTAAACCAAGTAGTCATGTGCCTTGTGGACCACAGGAGAGGACAGGGTTTGCTGACCAGGTAGGCTTTTCATGGGAGACTGTTCGATTTCTGACTAACTGGATGCTCACAGGGAATGGAGAGGGTTCTAGGAAATCTTCTCTTTTGCACACCCCAGACTCAGGAAGATGACTGGCACCCCGGAGAGTCTTCCAGACCCACCTACTTGTGACCCAGGAATAAAACTACCTGCATAGACAATGGACTGCAGGCTGGGGACATTTGCATCTTGCTTTCTAGATGTCTGACTTTCTATAGAAAGTTTAAATGCCCCTTTAATATCAGAACTCCTTAAACTTCACTCTAGTGTGTGCAGGTTTAGCATCTCTAGGTCCTAACCAGCTCTCCGCCATTTTAAAGCCTGTGGCCTTCTAGAGTTCTCTAGCTAGGGTTTGGAAAACTGATTTATTTATTTATTTATTTATTTATTTATTTATTTATTTTTTGCTGCCATTTTAACAGACACCAACTTAGGGGCCTAGAGCAGCAGGCCTTTGCTGCCTGCTTCTGCAGGGAGCGTCCATGACGTAGCTGCTAGCAGGGCCATGGGCTTCATGGCTTCCCTTTTGGAGACATCTTCACATCTTCTGCCCTTCACACCTATGACCCAGCTGTGTTTGCCTCTGCTAGGATAGTGGGGTCTCATTTGGACCCCAACTGGGTAGCCCAGGTTATTCCTCTATCTGAAAATTCCCAGTGTCCTCAGCTCTGTAAGTACCATGATCATGTGAGTTCTCTCTCATCTACAGGTTCAGTGGGGGATATAGACTTTTGGGGTAGAATTCATTGTGTCCCACCACGGGCTCCAAGATACTCCTTTTCATTTGTTTTCTGCTTGCTTTTTCTCTCTACTTCCAGATACTTTCTCTTGATACTCCTCTTATTTAGGATTTAACCTCAAAGCACCTTCACCCACAGGCCGCTGGCATTTCCTCAGTGCATGTTTCAGCCTCAGGAAAACCTCTTGTTTTCTACATTTCCTGATTTCAGTTGTTTCTACTTCCTCCTCCCGTCATCCACACAGACAGGCACATCCCATTAGGAGACCCGAGGGAGGGAAAAGGGAAGTGGAGGAGGAAGGACAGGAGAGTGTAAAGGAGGGAGGGATGAAGATGGGCAGAAGAGCCTGACCTCCTGCCAGCTCTGCCAAGCACTTGCCCAGCCTTTTTGTCTGTTTGGAATGAGAGGAGGGGGAAAAGTGGGGGAAAGGTGGGGGAAAGGGCTCCTCTCCACCTTGGAAGTGCTGCATCTGAATGCAAAGAAAGACTGCCCTGGTCAACTGATATTTGCTTCAAGGGCAAAAGTGGAAGAGCAACCTGGACCTCACAGGCCATTGCAATGATGAGTGGCGTGGACAACGCTGTGCTGACCCTACGTTGTCATTGTGATGTGGGAGTGTCATATATCAATCTGTTGATTTCATTGGTTAAGCAATAAAGAAACTCCTTGGCCCTGATAGGTTAAAACATAGGTGGGAGGAGTAAACAGAACAGGACGCTGGGAGGAAGAGGAAGTGAGCTCAGACTCCACAGCTCTGCTCTCTAGAGCAGAGGCCCTGCTTTGCTCTCCTGGGCATATGCGATGAAGCTCCGACCTAGGATGGACATAGGCTAGAATCTTCCCGGTAAGCGCACCTAGCGGTGCTACATAGATGATAAGAAATGGGCTAAATTAATATGTTAGAATTAGCCTAGAAGAGGCTAGATAGAAATGGGCCAAGCAGTGTTTAAATGAATACAGTTTGTGTGTTGTTATTTCGGGCATAAGCTAGCCATGTGGCCGGGGTGCTGGGGATGCAGCCCTGCCTCTCCTATTACTACATCATTGTTTCTGCACAGATAGCAAGAGGCTTATGGGGTCCTGCATTGTTGCCTATGATTTTTCTCCCCCACTCTGGGATTGGCTATGACAAAGCCAGCTGAGACTGAATGGGAAACACGTCTCTTTTTTTCTCTTAATCCAAGGGGACAGAGTTCTGAAGGCACTGTTTAATTTTAATGAAACAGCAGTGGATTGACCTCTGCTTGATTATTTTGCCACAGGGATACGCAAGCCTGACCTCAATGAGGCAATTGATTTTTTCATACTTTCTTAGGAAGCCCATTACGGGATTTTCACCGTAGAGTCAGGTCTGCGTGGAGAGCCATTGGCCCATTTTATGAGAGGCAGCATAAACAGGTTTCTTAGCTTCCAGTGTCTACACATAGCAGGTGGCCGAGGGGCAGCACAGGTCCCAGGAACAGTTATTTTCTTCTTGCTCATTAGCACCTTGTAATGGGCAGCAAATCAGCCTCCCTCCTTTGCTGTAGACTCCACTCTCAGGGGACACACCTGCACAAGGGCACGGCCATCTTCTCCTCATCTCAGTATGGCTGTGAAATGCCTACAGAGGTACAGGTTGGGATATGAAGGTCAACTGGCTCCAATTTGACAGCTACAATCTTTGTGCCCCATGTCACTGAGAAATGTTTTGAACTGGATGGCAACGGCTGTGGATGACTTTGTTTAAATATTTTGCAAATAAAGGATGACTGGGTGCTCTATAGCTTAACTTATATTTTCCTAAATGGAAGATGAGATATTAAAATCAGAAGCCTCTACATTTTGGAAAAAGCACTCTGCTTTCCCTGTTCCTCTAGAGAAGCCTGCTAACACAGGTGTGGGTTGTGTTATAAAATTGGGTGGAGCATCTGGAATCTCTAAGACATACCCTATTGTCTCCAGTTATGTCATTTCTTCTTCTCCAGTCCTTCCTCTTTGTTCTTTGTTATCTCCGCATCATTGTGGTACACATCCCACAATGGAAGGATACAGGGCAGTGCAGACTCGAGGTTGTGACTTTGGCTTCATTTTTCAGTCAGTGGCAAGCACTCAGACATGCTTCCTTGATGTGGGGGATGATGATGTATGCTGTGAATATGTTTTATTGCCATTGGTTAATAAAGAGGCTGCTTTCAGCCAATGACTTAACAGAATATAGCCAGGCTGGAATATATATATATATACATATATATATATATATATAGAGAGAGAGAGACAGAGAGAGACAGAGAGAGACAGAGAGACAGAGAGATGGTAGGCGGAGTCAGGGAGAAGCCATGTAGCTGCCACAGGAGATAGATGTCTCTGCTAGAGCCTGCCAAAACTTATCAGTCGGCCACAACCTTGTGGTAATGCACAGATTAGTAGAGATGGGTTAGTTGAGGATCTAAGAGCTAACTAGAAAATCATTTAAGCTATTGGCCAAACAGTATTGCAAATAATATAGTTCCTGTGTGATTATTTTGGGTCTGAGGAGCCAGGAACGAATGAACAGCCTCTGCCAACACTTCCTAACCTTGGGTGACCTTCTTGTCCTCTGTGTATAGACTTGCTTGTGGTTCAGTGATGATGGTCTCAGCACCATTGGTCTTTAAAACATAATTATATGTCTGTCTTTCTTTCTTTCTTTCTTTCTTTCTTTCTTTCTTTCTTTCTTTCTTTCTTTCTTTCTTTCTCGTGGGTGTGGCACCCATACCTCATTCCACAGGTGGAAGTCAGAGGACAAGTTGAAGGAACCAGTTCTCTTCTTCCACCATATGCATCCCAGATCCCAAGGATTCATCTTGGTGGCAAGTTTCTTATTTGCTGAGCCATCTTGCTAGTCCCGCTGTCTTGGAACACCACAGTAAACATGTTGTAAAGCGAAGCCCAGACATGGAAACTCCATAGAGAATTAGATTTTTGTCTATTTATTTCTCTGGGAGATACACACCTCTCAGTTTATTGGTGCTGCCGAGGATGAGTGTGTTGAAGTATTAGGTGCACACCGCCGACTGTGAGACCAGCTAACATTCTCTAGAAAGGCCAGTTCTCGCCGTACACAGAACAGTAGGTGTCAGTCACATCTATGCTCACACAAAGTGTCTTTCTGAAAGTATTTTGGTAAAACCTTTCCCTTTGTCAATCATCATAACTTCAATCTGCTTGTCTGCTCATTGCTTTCAGAAGATCCAGATGCTTGGCACACATCTGCTTTTTCCTCAGTATCCAGTGTCCATGTGTATTGGCCTGCTTCTGTTAATAGCAACAGTATATATAGCCAGCATCGGGCTCTCACAATAGCCAACATCATATGGAAAATATGTCCCCCTCCCCAGATTTAATTTTCATGTCACCCTGTTTGCGCTTATCTCTGAAGGGTTAAATGGGTTTTGAGTTTTGCACTCTCTTAGACCACTGCCCCCAAGATTCTGCCTGTCTGTGGAAGCCCTAGGTGGGGAGTATTTTTGCATCCTAAGAAATGGTTAGAATTCAGCCAGGTTTGCTGTTTCTCTTCATTTGGAATTACTAAGGAGGACCTTTCTGTTGGAATTTTCTCAAAATGTTACTCACTCAGAACAACTGTTTCAAATACTCGTTTGAGTTTAAAAGACCAAGAGGCTGTGAGAAAATTCACAAGTTTAAAGTAGGAAGTTTAGAGTTTTGCCATTTGTATGTCTGTGTTCATGTCTGTGATGAGCCTGGGCCAGTCAGTGTGTCCCAATATCTGTCTGAGGGTTTGTCGCCATTGCTTGTACCTGGGAATTGCTAGAATTGAAAACTGCATAAATATTTCCAAAACCCCAATGTTGACTATTAATTTGCATTACTACCCAAATGTGGTTTTTAGGATGCAGTTAAGTCATCTTTTATTCATTTACTAATGTTCAAAAAGCATTTACAAAATACCCAGTTATTAGAAATCTTTAATAAATAAATAAATAAATATAAAAAATACCCACAGTTACTCTTTTTTTTTGGTTTTTCGAAACAGGGTTTCTCTGTGGTTTTGGAGCCTGTCCTGAAACTAGCTCTTGTAGACCAGGCTGGTCTCGAACTCACAGAGATCCTCCTGCCTCTGGCTCCCCAAGTGCTGGGATTAAAGACGTGCGCCACCACCGCCCGGCTCCCAGTTATTCTTAATAGACCATCATGCTCCCCGCACCCTCATTGAGTTTCAATTCTGCTTTGGGACCTGGGCCTTGGGCTTGGTTCCAGTGTTCAGATGACATTTGGGGATGCTGCTTTGAAAGTTTTCTGTAGAATAGATGAGTGGATATCATTGACCAGAGTTTCTTGAGATCCAGGTCAAAGTTGATCTCTACTTGGCAGGGCCCGGGAAGGGCACCACATTAATCCAGAGGAGCCCGGGAGCCAGGAGTGTGGTCTATTCAGGGTGAACATTGTCATTAACTTTTTTCTTGTTTTTCTAGCAGACATTAGAGGTATGTTCTACTTTACAACAAACATTTACTTCATTCCATTACAGAGGGAATGTGTCTTCTTCTTTGCTGGTTTCTTTAGATATTATAGATTATGTGGTAATGCATGGCATTAACATTGTGGTTTGTAGACATTAGTCTTGTGATCTTTGTAGGCACTTTTCAATTACAATTCAATTTTTCAGTTATGTTTTAGTTTGAGGGTAGATTTTTGTTTTTGTTTTTGAAGCAGGACCTGAAACCTAGTTTCCCATAACCCAGATTCATCCGTGACATATTTAGCAGCATTTAAAAATCTTAGCATACAATTAGGCTTTCTATTATTATTTTCTTTTCTTCTATGCTTGGGGACTCATTGTTTTTGAGAAGTTATGGAATGATGTTGGCAGGATTTCCAGATAGTAACGTTTTATTTTCTATTGATGCTGGTCCTTGGTTCCTCTTAGAATGACTTTCTGCTATGGCTGGAGAGGATTGGGTTCGGCAATTAAAAGCGCTTATTACTCTTCCAGAGATCCCAGGTTCAAACCCCAAAACCCACTAGCAATTAGCACTGTGGATTTGACACCCTCTTTTGGCCTCTGCTGGCATTGCATACATGTGGTGCACATAAACTACACATAGCCAAAACACCCAAACCCATGACATAAAAATTAAAACCGAGGATATTTTACTAAGACTAGATTTTGCAACCAAGCCAGTTTTAAACGTATAAGACTATGTGGTCTTACTTTCTGTGTGACGAGATATCTAGTCAAGATGAGATTAATGTCTTTTTTTGTTTTTATTTATTTATTTGTTTATTTATTTATTATGTGTACAACATTCTGCTTCCCACACACCAGAAGAGGGCGCCAGATCTCATTACAGATGGTTGTGAGCCATCATGTGGTTGCTGGGAATTGAACTCAGGACCTCTGGAAGAGCAGTCAGTGCTCTTAACCTCTGAGCCATCTCTCCAGTCCCGAGATTAATGTCTTTAAAGAGAAAAAGTTGGCATTAAAGAAAGAGTGATTCTTACCTTTTAGGCCTTCTTATGAGGGATGTTTGAAATGATGTGTGTAAAACACACAGTGGGATGTAGGGTTTGACATGGAAACATATTTGTTCCTTTGTTCTGACAAAGTGAGCTCTGCTGATGGGATGTTCCAGTGATTCAGTTGACAATCTAATTGTTCAAAAGAACCTTGGTATTGTTATAAAGCTCGGAAGTTTTGCCTTCAATAATTTTTCTTTGAAGAACATACTGGTCATTTCTTGAATTTCTCAACCTGCTGTACACACAACACAGGCCTCTACCACATGCAAACGTGTAATCATGGCTTCAAAGCCCCAATCTTGTGCATTCTGCATTGGGGCATGGCTCCTTGTGGGGTTCCATGGGAGCCTGTCACGTGACAGTGAGCATCCCCAGTGGGTGCTGTTACTATTCTACCTTAATCCATCAAATGTGATATTGAGAAAGGGCAAAGTTCAGCCCAGGTGATTGGCATTCCCGCTGCACCAAAGCACCGTGCTGGGTTTTGGTTCATAGTGAAAAATCACCCTGAGAAATAATTTTCCATGCTGGTGAAAGTCACGTGTCACTAGCTGGGCTGTTTACCGTAACAGAGAAACTGCGAGTGACAGACAAAACTTAGCGGCCAGGCACACAGAGATAAAAGCTGCTCACCCACAATAACTTACGTGCTTGAGCCACTGACAAGGATTTTCTTGTTATTAAGTGCTAATTAATTTGTCCACTAGTTTATAGACCTGCTGGACGTTCCCTCCTCATGCATATTTTATGACTTTGGTTAAGTAATTAAAGTTTCTCGGATAGCTTGTGTTTCTGCTGTGCATGTGGCTAATCTCTTCTGGGGACTCTGTCACAGAAAATGCAGTCTGCGCTGAGAGAAGGCCCCTGGCTCCCCAGCTGGCTTCCTCTATCCAACCTAGGGAGCAAGGAAGCTGGTCTGCTGTGGAGGAGCTCAGATGAGACTGAGGCCCAAATTCTTCCTGGTGCTTCATCTACGGAGCCTGTCTAGAAACTCTCCCTGTGTACTGACACAAGCCTCACAAGGCCCAGGCAGGGACACGACATTGCAGAGAGGGCTCCCCTGGGCTCTGGAGATGGCAGCAGAGGACATTCATGCATATGTGATTCCCCTCATTAACCTCATGTTAGTGTATTTGAATGTGTTAATGTCCTTCAAGCAGACCATGGTCTCACGCTCTTGATCAGCTGCTGCTTCTGGAAACCGAACCTGGGGCCTGAGCACAAGGCGGTCCCCCCTGGGCACCTCAGGGTGGCAGCTGCTGCTTGGTGGTGATGCTTCCCACTGCATCTCCACACAGGAGCCACTGGCTCCCGTCACTCCACTGGTCACACCATCACTTCATTTGCCTGGAGAATTTTACCTAAGCCAGTTAGCAAGCCCGTCATCATCTCTTAGTGCCAACCCGCCTCCCTTCCTCTTCCTGTCCTTATACGATGGTGCTGCAACTATTTCTAGGATGAGATTCCTGGCTTCACAAACAGGTTTCATGGGTGCCTTTCCTGTCACTTATTTCAAAATCCTGTCACTTCATATTCTCCTGAAACATTCCCTTTCTTCTGTAAAAAAATACAGAGAAAGCTGCTACCACGGTCCTACTATCGTTGATAATGCCAGGTGGTCACTAAAATATACCTGAGGACAACACACTTGAAGAAGAGCTGGCAGAATGCTATGCCCTTGCTGCTTTGAATTCTAAGTTGACATTAAGACTGTGCTTGCTTCTCATTGTATGGAATTTTTGTTGAGTAACCTGCTCCCGGAAGCTGGGCTGTGTGATTGCTGGCAGCTGCTTCCTCACACATATCTGTTAAGAGTGTTTTCCTTGAAGAAAGAAAGTTTAGAGTCCTTTAAACTATTGCCTTGTTGTTTTTAGTTTATCTGTGGAACTTACGTGCCAGTACTGAAGACAAATCTAATAGGACAGGGGGGCGAACATAGATTTCTCCAAGAACAGTCTATGAAATGTACCCAACGTGTTTAGATAATGGATGAAAATCAGAATTAAAAGGAGGAAATCACCCCATACCCCTAAGAATGAATATGGAAAAAAAAGACCTCATGATTAGGATGGAGAATAGGATCCCAGATGTCCCTGAAGGATTTTAGGAAGTAAAGTAGCTATAAAAACAGCTGGGGAGTTTTTTTTTTTCTCCATTGATAAACACACTTACTATTTGAGCTAGAATCCTATCCCTGTAAGAATTTATCAAAAAGAGAGTTGATAACACATCTTTGCACAAAACAGTCTGAACAAGAATGAACCCCACCACCTCAGATGGGAGTCAAAGCTAGAACCCCCTTGGATCTGTACTGACTGAGCAGAGCATACACCGAGGGTACTGAATCCCTAGATGGAGTATTACTCTGCCATGAAAATGATGTGCAGGCATGCACTGTGTCACAGGTAGGACTCAAAGGCTGTGTACGCAATACAAGTCAGAAAATCGCAAATAATGTAAGCTTCTGTGTCCAGGGCTAGGGGTGGACGGCTGGCTGAGAGACGGCTAATGGGTGAAGAACTCGCTTTAGGAAATAGTGTTCTAAATAGAGAGAGTTATTAAGCTGCCACATCCTCCCCCACTGTATCCTTTAATAAGCAGGTTTTATGGCGTGTGAATTATGCTGTAATAAAACTGTTATTTTAAAAAGTGAAATTAGAATTCTGTCACCAGCACACAGAAGTGCTTATAATTTCCCCTTCGTGGATTGGACTGTTTATTGGAAATTGCACTACATACACATCCTGCTTTCTGATACCGTTGAGCGCCGAGGTAGCCCGCACAAGACTGTGCATATTTACCGGCAGTTGGTAGGCACAGACAGACACTGTATGTGTGCACACAGCTCTGAGCACTGTATTTCCCACCCATTACCACTCAGAGAGTTAAACCCACAAAAGGAATAACCAGGTTGATGAGTAAGAGCTGCTGGCTTCACAGAGCTGAGCCCATACTCTCCACTGCTATTTCAGGTATGTTAACTTGACATGACTGCTACCCATAAGCCTCCTCAGTTTGCCCTTGACAAGATAATAGTAAGCTGAGGAAGCATTTCTGGGAGTGAGTATCTGTGTCCTCACATCTTGGGCATCAAGGCTGCCACTGCTTTAGTGTGGCTTGTGGGGCTTTGTGGGTAGAGCCGTGATGTCATGAGCTCCCAGTTCAATTTCAGACACAGTGACCCTTGTTCAGCAGGTAGACTGGTCATCTGGTCTACCAGCAGAATAATGTGTGCATAATAAGGGACAGGGAAAAGAACACAGTGGATAAAGATGAAGGGCTTGCCTTGCAAGCCCGAGGACCTGAGCCCGGATCACCTGCATCCAGATGAAAGCGCGGCCCACGGTGTGTGTTTATAATTCTAACATTGGGAGGGTCCCTGCGGCTCAGCCGTCTGCCAGCTTTGGCTCTTACAGATCCAGGCCTTTAAGAGACTCTGCCTCAAGCAAAAGGTGAAAAGCTTCTGAGGACAACACTGAGATTGTTGTTTGGTCTGCACATTCACACACAGAGATGCATGCATGCACCCATATGAATAGGGCCATCATGAAGACCAGGTGTCCTTTCAGGGCTGGAAGACCTTTGGCTTGATGCCGAGGGAGACAGCAGCGTTTGAAGGAGTATTCATGAATCCCAGGGCTGCAGGGTGAGGGTTGTGTCTGGAAATGGCATTGCTGTCAACAGTTCTGCACACCTTTATCTAACAGCGACTGTGTGCTTGGAATGTAGAATATGATATTAGCGGCCCCTGGTGCCTGTTCCCCAGAAGCTCAGAGCAGAGAACATAGGCTCAACCTGGTCCTCAAGGCAATGACCTGCAGTGAGTATTCCAACCAGGAAGCATGTGAGGAGCCAGGCAGATTGAAGCTATGAACAATTAGCCCTTGGTAGGTTTGTATCAAGAGCTACCTAGCAGGAAGAAGTGATATTGGATGGGTGGTCCACAGATGGACAGATGGGGAGGATGCTCTCATTAGAGAGTAGCTGGGGCAGAGCCGGGCAAGCCAGAGGTGCTTGTGATGGCCTGGGGGACAAGTCAGGGGTATCACTAAGTCACCAAAAGCTCTGTTTTACTTAGAGATTCTCTAACTTACCATCCATCTGTACTTTTTTATAATTGAGTAAAACTACAGTATCACACAAACAGAGGAAAAAGCACTGTATGTTAACAACATAGACCCAGACATGAACAGCTTCCTCTTGATTTATCTACATAGGCACGGGCTCACACATAAACATGTTTCTCTATCTTGAAGGCTTTTTTTAAAAACGAAGGCAAAAAAAAGTATCAGCCAATTTTACTCAAAAATATTTTGATGTGAACCCCCACAGGTACAAGCTCTGGAAAGCCATAACAATTTTATTGTCTCATCCAAATCAAGGGAAATCATGGAAATTTCCACAGCAGTAGCAGCGTCATTCACGGGCATGACTTTCTGATTTCCCTTTGGGATTTTGCATCGTGCTGGAGAGGGTGCTGCAGCAGACAGGATTTCTTGTCTAAACTCAATCACTTGCCAGTCGTGTATCCTAACTTAGTCACTGTGGTTTGGATAGATGTCCCATGAGGGGACCATGGTAAAGCACGGTCCCTATGGCCTTCAGAAGGGGGTCTCATGAAACGTTCTTAAGTCAGTGGTATACATCTTTGTGTGACGTTGTCCTTCTAATTTGTCTCTCTGGTCTTGTTTGTCTGTCAAGCTGATACAAGCTGAGGTGATCTGGGAAGAGGAAACCTCAGTTCTATCAAATTTGCCTGCAGGCAAGCTGGTAGGGTTTTTTGTTTTTCTTTTCCTTTTTTCCTTCCCTTCCCTTCCCTTCCCTTCCCTTCCCTTCCCTTCCCTTCCCTTCCCTTCCCTTCCCTTCCCTTCCCTTCCCTTCCCTTCCCTTCCCTTCCCTTCCCTTCCCTTCCCTTCCCTTCCCTTCCCTTCCCTTCCCTTCCCTTCCCTTCCCTTCCCTTTCCTTTCCTTTTTCTTTTTTCCTTCCCTTCCCTTCTTCCCCCCTGCCCTTCCCTTCTCTTCCCCCTCCCCTCCCTTCCCTCCCCCCCTTTCTTTCCTTTGATTAATTAATGATGTGGGAGGGCCCAACTCACTGTGGGTGGTGCCAACTCTGGTCAGGTGCTCCTGGATTGTATAAGAAAACAGGCTTAGCAAGTCGGGCAGGGTGGGACGAAGCAAGCCAGTGAGCATGGTTCCTCCAGAGCTCCTGCTTCAGTTCCTGCCGTGAGTTCCTGCCATGACTTCCCTGGATGGCAGACTATGAGCTGTGAGATGAAATGAGCCCTTTCCTCCTCAAGTTACTTTGGTTGTGGTGTTTATCCCAGCAACTGAAAGCAAATTAGGACACTCTGTTCATTCTTCGCTCACTGATCCATGAGATGGAAGGTTGACTCTGCCAGGTCTCCTCCTCCCATGATGGCCTGCTTTCTGGAAGCACAGACCACTTCCTCATGGACTGAAGTCTTCTAGACCATGAGCTAGGATGGCCCTTGCCTCTTCATAAGTTAATTAATGGTTTAGTCGACAGTTTCAGTGACAAAAGGTAAATTGACACAATCACCTCACTCCATTGAAGGCCTAAGGTGTTTTTTCCTTCCAGTCTACGAAACTGAGAACAGCGTTTGTCTAAGCGACTCTGACGGGCCCATGTTGTACACTAAGGGCACAGTTTGTCCACGACAGAATATGGTAACCATAGCCGCCGTATTCTACCCTAACTCATATTCCTGTTTGCCAACATCTTAGGTAGGTGAGGTTAATACAGATCTGCCTCATGTCCTGAAGTCCACTGCTCTGGGATGTGGTGTGGTCGGGTTACAACACAGCTGTGACTGATGGGTGGTGGTGTCTTTCCATCCAGGGTCATGTATGTAGTTCTCCATAGTCAGAAAACACATGGGACCTACCCCTGTCTGCCAGGGGACTGACTTCTGAAATGTAGTTTCTAAATTAAATCCTAAGAGACATTGGATTCTTTGCTCACATCCTTGTTATGGATATGCGTCTGCCCTTGCAAATACACATGTACACAGAAGACTGTCTATTCCTCCTTCCAAGAAATTGTGAAGGAATTCTTCCTTTGATAATTGCTCCTCATGCAAACATTGTTCCAAGTCCTAGAATTACATAGAAAGTCTGTCCATATGTACACATCCCAGATTAGAGTTCCATTCTATTGAAAGAAAATGACCCACACTGTTTCCAAGAGACTTTTGTATCCTCTCATCCCTTTGGCCCCGTGGGGAATGTTTATGGTCCTCAGTGTGGGGAGAGCTGTCATCTCCAGCTTCCCTTCCCATAACTTCAGTCTGCAGTGATGTTAACTTTTAGGAGTTGACAATACTCCCCTCCTTGCCTTTGTTGTCCTTTGGGAAGACTCAGCAGCTGTTCAGTAATGACAGTGTCTTCTCTCTGCATTCCATATTTTCACAAAAAGGAACAGTCCTAGTTTTGCTTTCTGTTGCTATAATAAAACACTGACCAAAAGCAGCTTGGGGAGGAAAGGGTTTCTTCAGCTAATATTGATGAAAGTTGGGGTAGAAACTCAAAACCAAAGCTTGACACAGAGGCCCTGTGGGAGCATTGCTTACTATTTTGTGTTGGAAGGAAGTCACTTCTTTGTTCCTGGCTGCTTAGCCCTGAAATAATCACATAGAAACTATATTAATTAAATCACTGCTTGACCCATTAGCTCTAACTTCTTATTAGCTAACTTTTGCACATTAACTTAACTCATTTCTATTAATCTTTCTATGGCCGTATGGCTGTGGCTTACTGGCTAAACTTCCCAGCATCTGTCTCTGGTGGCTTCTCCCTGACTCTGCCCTTCTTTTTCCCAGCATTCAGCTTAGCTTTCCCTGCCTACCAAAGTTATGCCTTGCTATAGGTTCAAAACAGTTTCTTTATTCATTAATGGTAATCACAGCACACAGAGGGGACTCCCACATCGGTTTTGTGACCTTAAGGCTCATGCTCTGTTTGCTTTCTGATATAATCTAGGACCACGTGCCTGGGGATGGTACTGCCTGCAGTGGTCTTGCTAGACAAACGATGGGGTCATGGGAAATGATTTCTTTAGATTATTCTGGGTTCACACTTTATGTTACCTGGCATGTCACTAGGGCTGCTACACAGGAAAATAAATAGCCGTTTGTCTATATTTTGAAGTTTACCATTGCTCCCATCTCAGGACTATCCAAGCACAGTGCTGCCAGAAAGTGTACATTAGGGTTGGAAATACCTACTAGAGAAGAAATATGGGTACCATGAGGCCAGTGGTAACTCCAGCACGCTCTCTGTGGTGGCATCCGCTCCATCCTGTACTCCCATCTCAGTGATTTTGTTAGTAAGCCACACAATTTTTGAAGCATTTACAAATTAATATTTCAATGTTTACCAATAAATGCCATTTTTAATAAGACTAAACATTCTGTCAGATGCACTTTGAACCAAAGGGTTCCGTTCCACTAGGCTGACAGCAGGGTCTCACTCTCAAGGGTCAGAAAGAATGCAGAGGCTCTTCCAGGCTAGAGAAAGGAGCGAGGCTGTTCCGTCTCAGCAGATTCTCACCCAGAGGTCGCAGCAGCAGCCTGCACAGCTCAGCACAGGTAAACAGCCCACGGTCCACAGAGAACAGCTGTGTATCTCGTCAACCCCCAGGGAGGACGGCTGACACCTGGCTCCTCCTCCTCTTTTGCTGGCATTATGTAACTGGAAATTGATTTTTCCGGGAGGGAGCCGAAGCGACAGGGCATTATCTTTTCGATCCCAATGATCTCCTCCTTTTCATCCTTCCAGATAATCTCCCCCAACATTGTGTGTCCTTGCAGAGGTTGTTCAAAGCCAGAGATAGTCCTGATAATCAAGGCAATTTGTCGTTGGATTATCATATGCTTAGCAGAGGATAGTGGCTCATAACGGCTTCCCTTGGATTGTCAGAGACAGCTTGATGACTCTATTTCATCTATTCCTCTGAGAACCCTAGCACGGAGGCTGCTGAAGGACTGGGGAAGCTCCACATCCATTTTATCAGGCCAAGCATCACCTGAGCTATTGGAAACATCAGTAAACAGATTATCCTTGACTGATATTAAATGTTTGTCCCAGAATAACTGAGTATGAGACGGAAAATTATGTCTTCTAGATCCCCATGTGCACGTGATGTGGTTTTAATCTAGCAAGTTTTTGGAGGAGCCTCTTCAGTTGAGCACGTGGTAAGCGCTGACTGTTGGATGCCTAAGAGAAAGTGCGTCCTGTGTTTATTTTATATCTATGGATGTTTTGCCTGCTCATACATCTTTGCACACACAGAGGTTGGATTCCCTTGAATTAGAGTTACAGATTGTTGTGAGCTGTGGTGTGGGTGCTGGGAATTGAACCATGGTCCAACAGCTAGGGCTTTGGAGCCATTTCTCCAGTCAACAAAGGGGTCTGCTTTCCTGATGTCATTCCTATAACCACATGACTTCAAGCAGCATTCACTACACTTTCCACCTACTCTTCAAAAGTGAAGAGTCTTAGCTCTGAAAGTACTGGCCATCCCCTCTTGATATAAGTGCTCTAATGACTGTTCTTCTGTCACTTGTGACCTCAGGTCTGATGGGGACTCACAGGTAGAAGCTAGACACGATTACATTTTGTTAATAGTGTGTATGTTGGCTTTTGTATCAGAAAAGACAGCAATCTCAGTTCTACACAAATGATGGTTCTATTGTGGGTTATTGATTTTGCTCACTTTGATAGACTAATCACAGTTATATAAAAAATATAAACTTTGCTTTTTGCTTTTAATACCGTGGCTACGACTCTCTTCCTAAAAAGGCTGTGGTGCTTCAGTACTTCATTTTGTGCTTGGCCATCTCTCCTTCACTTGACCATTTCACGGGACTTAACAGTTGTCAGTTTGCTTTTATCATCCAACACTTTAGCCTTTATTTCATTAGGCCCGTGTGGCTTCTGGAGAAACCCCGTCCCATTTGTATCTGGGGCCTTGGTGGGCGTGGTGTTTTACCCCTCTGGACTATTGCAGAATTTCCCCTTTATGTCATGTCTGTGATTTCAACACGAATGGGCTTCTGGGGTCTGTGGCATGGTGTGCATGGCATCAGCATTGATTTGAATGAGAAACATCCCCCATAGGTTTTGGTCCTTGAACACCTGGTCCCCAGTTGGTGGTGTTGATGAGAGAGAGTTCAGGAGGCGGGGTCTAGCTGAAGGAAGGACATCCCTGAGGGTGAGCTTTGAGAGCTCCCAGCCCTATCCCACTTCCAGTCCTCTCTCTGCTTTATGTTCGCTGCTGAGAGTATGGTTTCTCAGCTCCCCACTGTTGATGCTCAGCCTGCTGCTTGCTGCCAAGCTTCCTGTCTGAGACGGACTCTATCTCTGTGGAGTCACAGGTCAACCTAGACTTTCTTCCACGTCTGTTCTCCCGCATAGTGTTTCATCACAGTGGCAGAAAGGTCACTTACACAGTACCTATCACCCATTTTCCCAGGCCTACAGCTGCTAGCAGCTCACCATTCTCCCCGCCTCTCTTTCTGGAGCACTCTGCTTAAATAGAGTCTGTCTATGTAATTGGCCCCAGTTGTTTCAAATTCTGCTCCAAATTCTTTCTTTCTTTCTTTTTTTTTTTTTTTTTTGGTTTTTCGAGACAGGGTTTCTCTGTGGCTTTGGAGCCTGTCCTGGAACTAGCTCTGTAGACCAGGCTGGTCTCGAACTCACAGAGATCCGCCTGCCTCTGCCTCCTGAGTGCTGGGATTAAAGGCGTGCGCCACCATCGCCCGGCTCTGCTCCAAATTCTTTTTATTCTCTCTACTCTTTGCTTCTTGATTTTAGAGGTTTCCCTGGCCATATCTTCACCCAAAGACATTTTCACATCTGTGTGTTTCCATATCTAGGATTTCCTTTTGGTTCCTCCTTAGAGTTAGAAGTTTTTCTTCAAAAATATGAATTTTGTCATGTGTGTGCATGTGTGTGTGCATGTGACAGTGTGTCTATGTGTGTGTGTGTACACGGGTGTGCAGTGCACATTCCTACAGGCTTTCTGGATATTTTACTTGTTCAAGGGATACTTGACAAGACAGTAGAGTAGAAATATTTTTTCTTATCTGTCAGAATCTTATTAAGTCAAGGTAGTGCTGTCGCTATTTTAAAAACTATGCTCAAATTACTTGCTTATGTACATGTATGTGAGCATCTTTATGGTGGCAAGAGAACAAGATGGTTCTCTCCTTCCACTGTGTGGGTCCCAGGGACCAAGCTCCTGTCATCAGTCTTGGTGGCAATTGCCTTTACCTACTAAGCCACCTTACTGGCCCCTTCTTCAGAGTTTCTGTCTCTTTGCGTGCATTGCTGACATTTCCGCATGTGCTATTTCCTGTTCCTGTCCATAGAATATTAATTGAAAGTCTTCTGATATCCGGTACAACAGCTTAAAAACCTCTGCTTCATGAGAGCCTGGCTCTGGCTCTTGAGTTGTCGCATCAGAATCATGCTTCAGCACGACTTGTGATCCTAAACACCTTTTACAGCAAGGTTGTATTTACCTGGGCAGAGTCACCTTCACTTCACATGTGTATCAATCTGGTTTTATATAGCTATTGTTTCTATATTTATTTCACATACCAACACTTGTAGGAAGGAAGTGAATTCTAAGAGATGTAGATCAATACAGATTTTACATATGCTAAGTTGAACATACAAGCCTGAAGTCTTGTTCTTTTTCAACCTGACATTTCTATTAGTGTTTTCTCAGAAGTGGCCTAATCTGATGCTAAGCAGAATTTGGATCCAAATACACCACGGAGGAAGCTTTGCATCTGACACACAAGCCACACGCTCTCTGTGCACCTCCATCCCTCATTTCTTCAGCAGTGACACAGTCTTTGATGTGTTCCAGGTAACAGCATGTGGAGCACACAGGGCAGAGTTTCCCGTGTGCCAGGACTGTTGAGTGTGAGCGCACAGGGCAGGCAGCAGCGTCTGGTGTCAATGTTCTCTGTGACTGTGACTTCTTCCCTTTATTTCTTTACTGTTGTTTGATTGATGTCATACATGCTTACATTTTTGAAACATTAGAAAACACAACAGAACACACGCTCCCAGGCTGCCCAGAGCTTCTGGTTCCTGTTGTTTCCTGGTGGCTTCTTGACCACTTCCCGAGGTCTGCAGTCATCATGTCCCTGACTCTCTGCTGTTTCTTTCCACCTGGGAGGACAGAGAGAGCCAACTGAATGGCTTGTCTGCCCTCATAAATTATTTTGTTTTCTAAATCAAGTCCACAAAGATTAAAAGATGTAATGAACATTAATAACGGTTCAGTGAGTTAGTGTTTTACACTCTGGGAAAGGGCAAATTATTTGGTCATTTTTTATTGCTGTGTTGCTTGGCTTTTGAAACAGGGTCTGAAATTACAAGCCAGACTAACCTGGAACTCACTGGTAGTTCAGGCTGACCTTCAACTGTCTTTTGCCGTAACTTTCTGAGCACTAGAATTGCAGGCTTGTACCATCATGCTTATCCTATTTCTTTTGTGAAAATGCATTTGGGTTTTACACACACACACACATACAGGGTTTTACACACACACACACACACATGCACACACACGTACGCATATACGCACACACACAAACCATTAAAGTAGTAACACTGATACCAGCATTTCTACAGTTGAGAATGGAGCCTAGAAAAATATGAATGTGAACCAATATTGATATAAGTCATATTTATTATTGATAATAGAAGAAATATAGCACATGTCCTTAGGCCCAAATATTAGGTAATATCAAAACACATACACGCGCGCACACACACACACATATGCACACACCTTCATCATGAGAAATGGCAGCCTTCTAAAGGTAATATATGAGGAAATACAGACACAGCCCATGTATCAACATTTCTCACACATGTATCTTGCATAACAAGTTCATGTAGAAAAACTAAGATAAGAAAATACTGTTCTAGGTGGACTTCAGCTAGGATTCTTTTGTCTTTACCCATTTCTCTAATTTTCCATTTTATGATTCTGATACAAGTAAGTATGAACATACCAGGGGCAAAAGGGGTAGCCTCTCATTTTGAAAGTACCATTTTCAAGAGGCCACCTGCTCTTCAGCAAACAGGGACCGTGCTGTCCAGCAGGTGGCGTGTCTCTAGGGCTCTTACTTTAGAGCCTGATTTTGTCCCGCTGAGACCACACAGTGGGCAGAACAGCTCAAAGTCAGCGGGCACAGCGCACCCAGAGCTCCTGGATTCTCTGCCCAGGATCCCCATCTCCATTGTGCTCTATGGATCTCTGCAGCCACCTTAGAGTATTCCTGGCTGCTCTCCTTCCCATGTCCCTTTGCAGCCGGGTCGCTGTCCCCTGGACCTCTCTGATAACAGGAAGAGGGCGCCCAACATCTGCTCCTAGAGCCTGTACGCGCAGGAAAGGGGTCCCATCCGCTTAGATCTATTGTTATTTTTCACTTTCTCTGAGGAAGAAGGCTCAGAATGTGTGCAGAAGTACCTCACAGTTTCCAGGCTGGTGGCTGTAACGTCGCGGTCTGAAAATTCGGGGGTTAACAGGCATCAAGGCCAAGGAAAGTAGTGAGCGCCCTGACATCACAGGGGATGCAAGGCTGCTTTGCCCTGTGGGATTCATGAGCTCCTATTCCTGCTCTGCTCCACCCAGAGCGCATAAACAGCAGACGCCTCTGCATCCATTGAATGGCGTCTGCGTTTGCACACCACAGTCTCTTTCACCTCTGAGGCCTGGGAGCCATAGCTCCCCCGTGGTTGCTCACTGTCTGGCTTTTGGAGCCCCCAGAGAGCTGTAGGTCTCTCACAGGAACGTTGCTGTGAGTCAGAGGCTGCCTTGTCTCATCCAGATGCTTCTAGGATCCTGAGCATGTCTGCTGGCTTCCGAAGAGTGCAGCGCATCAGCCCAGCTTCTGTGCGGCTCTGCTTTGCGAATCTGCTTTCCGGACTTGTCTTGACTCACAACCCAAAATTAGCTTAATGCACTACGGAAATCTCAGCTAGACCTAGAGGCAGCAGAAGCAAGGAGAAACAGAACTCCGAGTCAGTTAGAGACGGGGAGAGGAGGGAGACAAAAGAAACATTATCTCAAATTTATATTCTGCACCCTTGGGATTGCAAGCTGAAAAGCGATGGTGGCTCTCCGCGCCAAGCAGCTTGGGTTGCGTGAGGCTGTTTACTGGGAGAGTGACTGGAGCGTCTTGGATTTTAGCTACAATAAACCAAATCCACGTAAAACCGCGAAGGATGAATTGATTGAACATGCGAGGGCAAAGTTAAGGGATGGGGTAGCAACGGCCAATAACTACCTCAAATATACCACTGATTTGCTCTCTACATCATTCCCTAGCTCATGCACGGAGCATTTAAATTTATCCATCAATTTAAACAGGGCGCTAGGTCCGTTCCGCCTTCCACCTGTGCTCTCAATGTTTCCTTGTGTGCCTGCCAGTTTGTGGAATGCCTGCAGCTAAGATGAATCAGAAAACGGAGAGGGCTAACTGACAGGTCCGTGGAAGCCCAAGGTGAGCTGTGACCTAAAATGAGGCGAGATCTTAAGAGAGACAGATCGTGCATGCCACACGTGCTCGAGATCTGTCTGGGCCAGCAGATGGCAGCAGAGCCTCGGGCTCACACCACCGGGGCCCTCGGTTCCCCTATCGGAGCAATCCTGTGTGTCCTCTATGGCCTCATTTCATCTATAAACACGCATGGCTACCATCTCTCCCCTTTACCGCAAATCTATGACGTTGATTCAAGAGGGCGCCATTCCCTGGAAGGGTTAGCTAGCTTACCTTAAACATATTTGTGTGGGGCAATCACACAGGGAAAAAAAAATCGGGGGACTTTGTGTTCCTTCCCTTTCTTCGAACTTTTCACAGTCTGTTTCACCCCATAATAAAAGTGGAATTGTTTTGGTTAAATGTGTATTTGTAACTGGTTCCTAGTGAGAGGTAGTACACACTCTTAATCTCATCACTGGGAGGCAGAGACAGGAGATCTCTGTGAGTTCAAAGTCAGTCTGGATAACATAGTGAGTTCCAAGTCAGTCAGACCCTGCCTATCAACAAAAAAAAACCAAACACTTCTTGCTTAGTTGGTCACTCAGTTTCCCCATCTTTAATAAGATTATATCCCCTGAAATCCCCTCCCAACATAGTATAATTAGAGATGGAAGTGCCCAGAACCAATTTCACACAGTTCTTCATTCCCCAGGTCTTTGCTGCTGCATTTTAATGACTTAAAGCTTCTTTAAAGTAGAGGAGTTTGGGAAATGACAGGATGTAGCAAATTGATGGGTGCTGTCTTCGCGCAGGTCTAATTAAATTAGGGTTAAATTGATGAGATGAAAGGGGGTGAGGTGAGTAGAATTTTTCCCCTCTGCATTCTGGAATCATAAATGAGGGTTTGGAAGGCCAGAAAGAGTGTCATAATATCCCAAGACTCTAGATGGTGCTGCAGAGTCACCATGAAATTTCCATACCAGCTTTAAGGCTCTTTGATCCTAAGTTATTATATGGTTGGTTTTTTTTTTTTCCCGGTTTCTGGAGAGCTTGCATCGGAAAAATATACCAAAAAGAGCAGATATTTTTAAAAACGCAGTATTGTCAATGAAATCATGGAAATTGACGTCTGAGAAAGATGAGATAGGGACGCTTATGCGTGTTTAAATTTAGATTCCATATTTAGATTAATTTTCAACCAAGTATAACAGTCTAAAGTGCCCTGGAAATACTTAATGGCCTTTTGCTGCAGCATTAATGAATTGCATGAAATTGAAATGAGATTTGCTTGGACTGTACCATCCAGTGGAAGCAGGCACAGCTTGTCCTAAATAGACGTTAAGGATATTTCACCAGTGAGGGTCGCCTCTGGAATGTGCTTGCTGTAGGTGTGTGTGTCTCCACCTCCTCTAATGGACAAATGTGTTCTAGCGTGAGGAAAGAGGCTTCAAGCCAGGTGCACAGCTCTGTGCCCACCCACACCTGGGCCAGACTCTGGCATCACTCACTTGACACATGGACTATTTAGGAAAGCATGGTGATGTCTGGCAAGAGCAGAGTAGCTAAGATGCCCCCCTCCCCATTCCCCATGCTGAACAATGAGGCATGGGAGAGAAGGGTAGATATGAGGTCGAAACTGGTGACTTCTATGGGAAATTTCATGTGACTATTTAGAGATATTCAGCCAGAGAGAGGCCCTTGTTTATGAATTACAAGTCCCGGGCTTGGGGGAAAAAGATTTCCTCTTTTAAACTCATTCAGTGCAGGGTGAGCAAGGCACTGTGTGCAGGGGTGGTCTCTAACAAGGGCAGCTAAACTCTTCTTCCAGCTTCTTCATTGTTCTCAGCGCCCCTCTCCTATCAGCCTCCAATAGTTGTCTCACTTTCCATTCAACACACGAGGGCTTTCTTTCCAAGCTCAAAATACATGCATGCATATACATGCACACACATACATGCACACACACATGCACACACATACATGCATGCATATACATGCACACACATACATGCACACACACAGCACCACTGTCTGCTCTGTGGGAAATGCCTGCCGTGGAAACATAGTATCCCAAGTCTGACTTTAACCCCCACACAATTCCTACTCAGATCTGGCTTCCACCTTACCAATGAAAACATCAGGATTCTGAGAGTGTGAGCAACCCTGCCCATGGTACCTGAGACATAAAAACAAGATAAATAAAATCCTCACCCCATCTGATCCTTAATCTTGTGCTGCTAACAACTGTCAGAGGCCTCATTATGGTGCATGAAAATCAGCTCTACCAAAGAGCATGCTAGCAAAATTCTAGCAAGCTAAAACACCTTACGTGGATGCAGCTTTCCCTCCATCTATTATGCCTCCTTAGTGTGGCTGATCCATTATCAACATCTCTTTGGGAGCTGGCTTCCTGTCAGCCACTGTTTTCGGGGAGCTTCCAACTTAAGGGAGAGAAACTTTCTGATCTGATGTAGCTGTCAGTTGTATGTCTGTGTACTGAGGAAGCCCTGAATACATGTTGCTACACTGTTTTGTTCACATGGAAGTTTCATGGGTATACTTATGATTAAATTTAGAAGATGTGTGTGTGTGTGTGTGTGTGTGTGTGTGTGTGTGTGTGTGTGTGTGTCTTTCAGAAAATGTGCAATGGGTTCGGTTCCTGACTGAGTCATGGCATGCAAACCTCAGAATGGACTCTTGGACTCAGGTCACCGGTTTGGCCCCTGCAGACCCAGCCTTTATGCTAGCCCTTCAGGTGTGGGTTCCAGATTTGACAAGGGACAAACCAGGTCCTGTGGCCCAGGAATCCATGATGGTGGCATCTGCGGACTGAGCCTCTGTGGGTACCTTGGTATTGTGTAGGGTTCAGTAGTATAAGGCTCTAACCTTGTCCCTCTGACTTAGTCTCCAGTCATGCCCAGCACTGAGATGACCCCACTGCAGAATGGGGTGTAACCTCTGAGGTCCTCAGGCCAGCAACTATCTTCCAACCTCAAGAAAGCCTCTGCAGTACAAAGTACATTCCACTCTGAGCTGAGTAAGTCCCTGTGACCTGAACTTTATGTCTGCAGTGTCAAGTCTACAGCATTGTCCTCAAACAATCTGGTATGTGTGGACTCAAGGACTGGCCAGTGTTGGGACATTCCCTAGAGGCTCACACTCTGTTCCCTGCACCTTTATGTCCCAGGAGACTTGGGTCCAGAACGTCTCAATAAACTCAATAACTGATCAGACCCTTATGTTTCCTGGTTCTAAGACCAAAGTCCCAGGTTCCAGGCTGCTCTATTATAGTCTAGAGTCCAGAACAATCCTCTCAGTTCTGGCTTCTCAAACACTAACACCCAGCTTCTAGACCACATTAATGGGAACAGACTGCGTAGTTCTCCACAGCCTTGGGTTCCAGGGAAACACTACTGGGTTCAGGCACTAGGGCACCACCTCTGACTCTAGGTTCCAGACTACCCCTTCTGGCTCTACACCTCATCATGGACCTAGCAGGAGGCTAGTCCCAAATATAGAATGATGTCCCCAACTTCAGGTTCTAGAGGGTCAAGTTCTGACTTATTTCAGGAGATCTAGGGTCTAGGGAAGTGTCATGACCCCTTTGGGGCTTAAGTCACCCTTTCTTGGGGGTTACTTAAGACCATTGGAAAACATTTCATTATGACATAACAGTAGCAAAATTACAATTAGGAAGTAGCAGTGAAAATAATTTTATGGTTGGGGTCACCACAGCATGAGGTACTGTATTAAAGCGTCACAGCATTAGGAAGGTTGAGAACCACTGCAACCAAGCAGGCCTTGGTGACAGGCCAGCTCATACAGATCCAGAACTGTAATTGTTACCACAAATTCAGGCTTTCAGCCCATGCCAGTGATTTCTGTTTTCATTTCCACCCCAAACCCAGTACAGCCTCTGGGAATTCAGATACTGGGTCCTCTCTGTAGAGTCAGATATCAGAGAAATCCTAAGGTCACCAAGATTGGGCTCAAGACCCAACACTGTGCCAGACCAAATCTAGAAATACAGGTTACAGACTAGACCACAGAGACACAAGTTTCAGTGGCCTTCATGGACCCAACCTCTAGGCTAGCCCTCAGGGAATCGATGAACAGCTAGTCCAGCAGGTCCCATCATCAGGTCTAAAGATAAGAACCAAGCACAATGACCTAAAACCTGCTGACCCATTCCTCAGGCAGCCTAGCCAACAGCCTAGCATCAAATGCATTCTCAGACCATGCCAGATGGTCTGCCAGCATCTGTGGATGGAATGACTGGGAAGGACTCCACTCAGACAGAGCAAGCTGTCACAGACTAAAGCAACCCCCCACTCCTCCATACACAGACGACATTGTTAGGAAACAAAAACTCGAAAAACAAGGAAATGTACCAACAGAGATATCCCATTTCTAAGAAAAGCATGGTTGCTGAAGAGCTCAAGGAGCTTGAAACTGAGAAACAAATCCGTGAAATTGTGCAAGCCAAAAAGTGACCAAAACAGAAAATTTAACATCTACTCAAATTATTATTATTATTTACAAAATCAGATTCTGAAGATGGAAAATGCAGTAAATGAAATGATGAAGGCAGTGGAGACCAGCAGCCGCAGGATTTGTCTTCAGGTTCAGCGACTGCTTCCTTAACAAACAAATCATTTGAAAATGTACAGTTAAAGAAAAGCCTGACTGCTAGTGACATAGGCCCTGGATGAATGCCGCTCTGAGCCCTTCCTGGAAAAGCTTCCGCCTGGAGTACGAGGTGGTTAACTGAGGCCCACAGTGGATCCATGTGCAGAGACTGCGAGACTACGGAATACAGGGCCTTAATGGGGCCCCTGTGCAGCGGTTGGATTAATAATCACCAAAGATAATAGGTATTTGAACAAGTTTAATAACAAAACCAGACTCACGAAACCAAGGTTCCAGCGGAGTAGCCGGCGGAGACAGGAGAGTGCGCACAGCATCTGCGCGCCCTATTTATCAGTAAACATACGCCCGAGGGCAGCCTGCCCCCAAGGGGAGGGCTTATCCCTACATCTCCCTCTTTTTGTCTAAATAAGACAGAACTAACCTAAATACAACTATAAACAATAATAATAAATAATAGATATAACAAACAATATTGAGAACGAAAGTTTTGCC
>NW_026067907.1:10633604-10812357 GCF_014885135.2 Alexandromys fortis | reverse complement strand
GCACAGAATTCTAGGTTAGCTTAAAGGCCATTTTCTACAGCTCTTTAAAGAGGCTGAAGATTATACTATCTATACTAAATATAATCTCTATGTATCTAGAATACCTTATTAACCTAAAAATAAACATGACCAACATAAAATTCTCAATACCTATCTAACTTGAAGACTAAAAGAATAAACAACTGTGCAATACATGAAGACAATGATCTTCATCTGTAAACAATGTCATTACATATCAAATGTAAACAATGTTATTACATAAATAGTATCAGAGGTAGAAATGTACATTGTGATATGGTAGATGTATCAATACAATATAAGCATACTCTTATACAAAAATAAAGGTAGGAACACTCACATTCAATATTCAATATGTCAATATACAGGAAACAGTACCAATACAATTTTCTAAAAACAGTAACTCACAAATACCAATCATCCCATCAAACCAGAGCAGGCGCTGTGGCGATCGCTGGAGTGGCTAAGGGCGGGCAGGCGGGACGCTGTGGCAATCGCGTTCGGGGCCGCGATTGCGTCCCGGGCCGCTGCTGCGGGCGGGGGAGTCGGCAGCCTGCGTGGCTGACCGCCCGGCTAGCTCAGTCGGTAGAGCATGAGACTCTTAATCTCAGGGTCATGGGTTCGAGCCCCACGTTGGGCGCCAAATGCAGCGGTTGGATTAATAATCACCAAAGATAATAGGTATTTGAACAAGTTTAATAACAAAACCAGACTCACGAAACCAAGGTTCCAGCGGAGTAGCCGGCGGAGACAGGAGAGTGCGCACAGCATCTGCGCGCCCTATTTATCAGTAAACATACGCCTGAGGGCAGCCTGCCCCCAAGGGGAGGCTTATCCCTACACCCCTGTATCATTTCCTTTCCCCCTAAGGATCAGGAATCATTTCATAAGAGGGAGCAGAGAAGTATACGGGCCAGAGGAGGCGACCAGGAAGCTCTTTTCCAGACCAGACCAGGCAGTTGAACTGGGGCAGTTGTGATACTATGCACATGCTCAAGACTCCAAGAAGACCAAACTTCCTCGCAGAGTGGGACGGTGGAGTTGAAGTTCCGCCCCCTAGCCGAGGCACTGTTGCCAGCAAGAGCTGCTGGGAGAGTCGGTTTTTCCCAAGAGGGTAGTTCTGAGCAAGTCAGCCAGGCCCTAGTGGAAGATCAAACACACAAGTATATCTGGGCAGAACAAAATGGAGTTGATTGGTTAAAAAGTAACGGGCATGAAGTTGGATGAATAGGGAAGGGGGCTGGATCTGGAAGGAAAAGAGGGAGGAGGTGAATATAATCGAAATACATTGTACTAAATTCTTCTCAAGCTAATTTAAAGAACAAACAAACCAAAAACAAAAAGAAAGGAATGGGAAATCATGGTTGAAGAAAGTTCAAAAGCCCGTGGAATCGCAGCCAAAGTGAGGGTTTGATTTAGACAACTTAAAGAATAACACTAGACAGAAAACTTATTAAGGCAAACAGTAATAAAACTTTCAAACTTGAAAACAATTGAAAATATGCAAGAAAGATAAAAATTACAAAGGTATTTTCACAGATATATAAAGGAAAAAATCTGGCATTTACGTGGAACCCTGGATTGCCACAAAGTGTGAAAGCAACTTTGAACTCAGTAATAGCTCACCCTACACAGTGGGCATGTCCACGCCGAAGCAAAATGAATTAAAGCCCTCTTGTCATGAATATCAGCTGGATGAGCCCCCAGGGAGGAATGGAGAGCCCCTAATGAAAACAATGCATTTCCTCTAAAGATCCTCAACAAACAGCCCAGGGGTGTGGAGCGGAGAAATGGATGAAGAACCTAAGATGGTAAACCCACTGGCGAAAGACAGGGATTGTGCTCTTCAACTGGTCTTGGAAACGGTTTCTAGAAAAGAACACAAAATCCCAGGTATCAACACCTAAAGAAACAGACGTGTGTGTGTGTGTGTGTGTGTGTGTGTGTGTGTGTGTGTGTCTTAGAGTTTCAGCACAGTCCAGAAAATGCCATGAAGACGGAGCCATAGGATGGTAGGAAGCCCTGCAAACCATATGTCCAGGAGACTTAGGCCTCGAGGTAGCAGGGATTAAGACACTCTGCAGTACGAAAGCTGAGAAACAGAGTGAGAAATAAAAGCAAAGGATCAGTGTGGTTTTTCCCCCACAGTAAAAGACACAAATGGAGAAGAGACGATGGAGGAAGAGTGTTTGCCATGGTTAGGATGTGATCCAGAAAGTTGTTTGCTGACATTTCTTTGCAGATATAATAGTTTCAAGAGGTAAGGTCTTCAGAATTCGGCTCCATCATGAGGGCAAGGGGGAAGAAGCCTCTCAGGATGGAAGCTATGAGCAGCCACCCAGCTTCTTCCCTTCCACTCCTTCCATCGTCTGAGAGCTCCAGAGTGGTGTTGTCTCTGGAGACACCTTTGCCCCATGTTGCACTTGGCGCTTTGATCTTGGATGTTCCAGATGCCAGAATTTTGAGAAATAAACTTCTGTCATAATGGTCTAATCTTAGGTATCTCATTAACACACTAAAACAGTGCATGAAAAACAGAAAAATACAAATTCAAAATCACCATAACATATTAACCCTCTCTTGTGATTATAATTATGTCTGAAAATCGGAAGGGTAGGTTTTAAAAAACAGCGGAAGAAGACGGATGCTTGCAGTGTGGGTGGGGACATAAGTTAGTACAGTCATCATGAAAAATATTAAGATGGCCCCTTACCAACCAAAACAGAATTGCTGTTTTATGTCAGGGGTTTCACTGCTGGGTATTTATGTAAAGGAGTTGAAATGAAGGAGACAGAATACTCTTATTACAGCCTTAATCTCAATAGACAAGTTACAGAGGCAACCTAAGGGTCTGTTATTGAATACACAGATAAAGAGATGTGTGTACATGTGGTGTGTGCGAGCATGTGTGTGTGTGTGTGAGAGAGAGTGTGTGTTATTTCTTCTGTTTGCTATGATATGGTTGTAACTGGACAGCATTGTGTGTGAGCATGTGTGTGTGTGAGAGAGTGTGTGTTATTTCTTCTATTTGCTATGATATGGTTGTAACTGGACAGCATTGTATGCGAGCCTGTGTGTGTGTGAGAGAGAGTGTGTGTTATTTCTTCTATTTGCTATGATATGGTTGTAACTGGACGGCATTATCCTAAGTAAAATAAGCCACACTTAGCAGAGGAAATATAGAAACATAGAGTAGAATGATGGTCACCAAGGGCTCAAGTGGTAGGTGGGTGTTTGGGGAGTTGCTAGTCCAAGAGACTGGATTTCAGCTAGGAGGAGGGGTTCCGGAGGTCTGAGGAGTAGCCCATGGGTGCAGCTAGGAACAGCTCATCACAGTCTTGAAGATTGCTAAGGGACGGGAGTTAAAAGCTCCCATCAAAACAATAATTATGCAAGGTAACGTGTAAGTTAATGAGCCTGATTAAGCATTTCACAATGGAGCCGCATCTCCAAACACGCTGTACATGATGCAGGCCACTTTGTGTCAATTGAAATGGGTAAGGAAACCCAGAGAGCAGCTCCTACCATTGAGGATGTATCCTAGGATGTTCCCCTTCTTCATATTTCAATCTTATTATTGGTATTTGTTATAGGGAGATGCTAACCTCTCATAAAACAGATGGTTTATTATTTTCTTCCTGTAGTTTTTTGCGTATTTTGAGATGTTTTATTTTTAGAACAGGTTTTAATTTTAGAACAGGTTAGCCTGGAACTCACTATGTAGCCCAGGCTGACCTAAAACCCATGATATTTCTCCTGCTTCTGCTTTCTACCTGCTGAGACTACAGGTTAGAGTCACCATGCAGGATGTTTTGGGGGAGGGTATTTAATGGGCACATTCATACTTAGGGCAGTTTACGTCTCCTGTAGCACTGAATAGTTTGTTGTTATAAAATCCTCCCTTCTTGTGGGGTTGGGCATTATTCTTTAGTCGCTAGGGTGTGTTTGCATAAAGCAATCCTCTGTGAATGCTCTCCCTCCTTTAACTAGATCATATTTTCTCCTCGTGGTTTAGATTTGTATTTACAGGCAGCACAGGACCTTAAATCTGAGAATGGCCATTTCCACCCAGTAATCTGTTTCAACTGGAGTGGGCAGCCCTCTGCCGTGGAGCTGAGCTGTCTGTGTGGGTTTATCCCGCTGCTTTCCTTTCTTTTTTTGTTTATCCTCTTTAACTACCCTGCGATCTTTTCCTTCTTCTGTGGGTGAGGCACACTGTGGTTGTAGGAGGATTTGCTCAGCAGCCAGCTAGAGCCTGGAATCCCCGCTGCTTTCTCAGTCCTGTGATGTTGACAGCCTGGCCTCTACTATGGCTGTGTTTCCTGTTCTAAATGCGGATCTGCTTCTCTGTCTCCGGCTTTCCCGAGCGCCAAGAGAGGTCCACTTTGAGAGTAGGTGAAAGCCTTCGGTAGAGGGGCCTGTGAGCTCACGCTCCTCTCTGGAGCTTTTTTAGCTGAGGTTGGGCAGCTCAGCTTCAGATCCCACCTGCACGAGTGCGCTGTTCGTTTTGACCAAATCACTTTATTCTGCTGGTCATGCCCTTCCCACACCCAGCGATGCTGCAAAGGAGCCTCAACCCCGTGCCCGACAAGCTTCACTCGGAACTCTGAAAGGCCATTTTATTTGCTCGGTCTTTAATCATCTGCTAAGGCCTTGCGTGTTTTATATTGTCAAGAAGTCCACGCCTCTGTAACCATTTAGCCCCTCCCTGAAGTCCAATTACTCATATCCCGAATCACAGCCTTTCTGAGAGGCGGTAAGATCAGCCCAGTGACGTCCCCAGAAGCAGGTTGCCTATCTCACGCGCACCTTCCCGGCAAGAGGGGATGACCTCCCTGTCCAGGCATCAGCGTACCTTCCGGAGGGCAGGCTCTAATCCCGTCAACCGAGTCACGTTTCCTTTCTCCTGGCTACAGTCTTACTTGTCTTTAGCCAGGGACTTGCTAACGGGAGGAAGGCAGCACCTTTAACTTCATACGCAGGCTGCCCAAAGGTCCTGAAGGGTGGGAATGGAGGGGGCTCTTGTCTGACACCTCGATGGTTCACTGACCACTTTCCCCGCCCCTCAGTCCCACAGGTGTCTTAGCCCAGAGCATGGGGTTTTGAGTACTGATCGACCATTGTGTGGAGAGGTGTTTATCAGTTTTGGAGAAAAAAAAAATGAACCTAGAACTGAGGCATGCTGGGAGAAAATGGCAGCAGTGACAGCGAGGAGGGAGGAAATGCAGGCTGACAACCTCACTTAAAGTTTTGCTTCTTATCCCTCTTTGACGTAGCTCTTCCTCGCTCCCATTGTCTGCACGCACAAGCTTGGAGAACTTTCCCACAAGAAAGAAGACATTTGTCAGTGGCGAGAATCTCAGACTCACTAATTTCTCCATGGATATGAGCTGGCATCCCCTCTTCTGGTACCTGAGCAGCTGGCACTTCATCAGGAAATCTGCCAAAACCATCAGGAACACTTAACGAGGGGTGGAGGCCAAATATATGCAATCAATTCAGATAGCTAAAGAAGAGAAAGATAGGAGAGGGATGGAGATAAATTACACAAGACATCTAATTACCCTTCTCAGTTTATCCTCTCTCGTGAGCATGCACGTGCAGACACACACACACACACACACACACACACACACACATTCTGTATCTCTATAGAAACTTGAAAGTGAAAAGAAATCAACCCGCTATTTTCTCCACTCCTCAGCGCCAAGTTCACACACTCACAGATGTGGAGTGGACCCTGGCCTGCCTCGTGCTGGTATAGCAGATAGAGGCCATTCTCCTCTAGTTTCTCCACAAGCTAGGGGGAGAACCAAGTGAACAAACCGAAGTATCTCAATTGCTCGACTAGACACACCCCAGGACACAGCAGGTAACAACAGCACAGGCCTATGGCCTTTCCCCTCTCAGCCAGACCAGGTGGGCCTCAGAAGCTGGTACTAAGCTGGGTTCTGTTTACATCCTGACCACTCAGATCCAAAAGCTGTGGACAAGGTTCAAGGGCTTGAGACAGCAGCCTGGACAGGTGAGAGAGTCATGGATGCCTCTGGCATCGTCCACACTCACATGGGGATGGGGCAGGAGCCAGGCTTAGAAGGAGCTGATTTTGAATCCACAGGGGAGAGAGTGAACCGCAGATGCTGGGCTCTTGACTGCACATGGAGCCCATTTATAAAAGTGGCCGACAAATGACCTGGTGACTTGCCAGTTGGCCACTCCATCATGGTGTGGCTTGGCTGCTCACACAGTGAGCGCTGAGAGGAGCTGGGGATAGGGATTGTTTTATACAGTTGAGGCAGAGGTTCTGGGAGGTTTACAGAAAAGCAAAGTGCACAGAAGAGGCAAAGAAAAGGATGTGCGGCTATATTCAGTGAAGAGACACGGGTTAAAATATGCTTAGGACTGAAGTTGGTGCTCTTCAGAGAACTAGTTACCTGTGTGTCAGGTATCATCTGGGGTCCTAGAGAAGGGATTGGAAAGAACTGGTCCTCAGGGTCTTCCTCTGGTTAGTGTCTGGAGTCTTTCCCTCTATTTTCCTGGGGATGAAAGAGGCATTTTCCACTTTCCTAACCCCTAACTCACACATTCCAGTGCAGAGGCATCTCTGGACACAGTTTTGTGGGTAGTTGTCCATTTTGACCAGCTAACCCCATTTCTTCTTGATAGAATAAACTCAGTCTTCTCATAGAGTCTTAGACACATAACTTCAACGCCCCTGACAGAGCAGCAGTTGCTAGCCACTGGGGAAAGGGAAGCTGCAGAAAACCTGGGTAAGTAGAAAGGATGGATTCTCAAGTATATCACATCTTTAGTTCCTGAGTTCCTAGTGCTAGTTTCTCAGGTGCACTAAGATAGCTGCACATTTCCAGATGTGCAGGTTCCTGGATAACCAATTCTGCGCAGGTCCCCTCCATATGCCCCATGCAGTATGCTACTCAAGTTCCCAGGTATCCCATGGCTTGTGGATGTCTTGGTTTAGTCCCTTATATATGTTCCCAGGTGTGCCACAGTGTACAGGTCCCCCCATATGGACCACATTGTACAATTTCCCAGGTGCCCTGTAGTTTGTAGGGGTTTAAGTTTGCAGACTCATAGATGTTCTGCAGATTGCAGAGGTCAAGGTATGTCATGCATAAGTGTGCTGTGTTCAGGATCCTAAGGGTGCAGATTCCCAATGTGGAAGGGGGTTCTCTCTGACACTGGAGAATCATGGCCTGCTGTTCAGTTCAGGAAGCACAGGAAATGTGGGGCTCCCAGAATACAGCATAGAGAGTCGTGGCTGGCTGTTCACTTGGGAGGAAACACAGCAGATATGGGTCTCCGTACCCCACCTAAAACAAGATCTGTATGGAACTTTCATTCCTCAAACACAAGCATTTGTTTTCAAGTTCCTTGTTTTTCCTCCATGGCCCCTGCTTTAGTTCCTCACTTGAGTTCCTACCTTGGCTTCCCTCAATGCTGGGCTATAAAATATAAGCTGAAACAAACACTTTCACCTCCCAAGTTGGTTTGGGTCAATGTTTTATCATAGGAATGGGAACCTAACTAGGAAAATAGCGATTTAATGTCTGTTTCTCATATTTGCAACTGTGAACCATAAAAAGGTCATTTTCTATATGTGAAGTGTAGAACCCACATTAATTTTCCAGTAGATTAACTTGGTCAAAAATAGAAAAGAAAACACTTGCCCGGATGAAGGAAGTGAGGTACGATCTCCTCATTTTGAGTCCTCGATTTGACAGTTTTCTCCAAACAAAGATGTGTAGCTGAGCTGGGAGGGGATTCTGGGATTGTGTCTATGGTATCTCCAAAGTGGAGGGGGAGGATTGCAAAGCCCACCTCCCTCAGGAGGACGGAGCAGGCTCAATGGAAATATGGGACACAATAAAAAGACCAAACCTAAGAATAATAGGTACAATTGATTTTTATATTTACTTTAACATCATGAACTTATCCATCAAAGGGAATACCTTCTTTGTAGATTCAGTGTGATCCCCCTTGGGATCAAGGAATCTGTGTATAAAAGTTATTCTGAGCCAGGCGGTGGTGGCCCACGCCTTTAATCTCAGCACTCGGGAGGCAGAGACAGGTGAGTTCAAGACTAACCTGGTCTACAAGAGCTAGTTCCAGGAGAGGCTCCAAAGCTACAGAAAAAACCTGTCTCGAAAAAAAAAAAAAGTAATTCTGGTTTCTCCTGCAAATCCTCTTCACCTGGTTGTCTTTGGAGATTGCACCGGCTGGGCAGCAAGGCAATGCTGAGGCATGGAGTGTGGTAGGAAAACCCTGGCCTACCCCATCCCTCTTGGTTCCGTGGTTCAGGCTATATCAGTGTCAGTTGTTTTTGTTTGTTTGTTTTCATTTTTTTAAATGTACGTGTGTGTGTGTGTGTGTGTGTGTGTGTGTGTGTGTGTGTGTGTGTGTTGTGATATTTTGTTTTTGTTCTGACAAATACAGCTTGCCTGGAGATCAGAGGGCAGAGCTAGTCACTAGTTATCCCTAGAAGCCAGGCAGTGGAGGCACATGCCTTTATACAGGAAGTGGTCAGGTGGGTTAGGAGGCAGGAAGAAGACAGGTAGGAAGCAACTCGTGGCTGCTCTAGGTTTTCTCATCTTCCAGGTTTTTATCCTGATAACTGACTGTTGCGGGAGGTCCTTCCGCCCCTCCAACCAATAGCTGCTGTGATACCAGCCCATTGGGGTGTGGTCTCTCTCCCTTTAAAAAAGCGGCTATTTCCTCTGTTCGCTCTCTTCTCTTCCTGCTCCGCTGGAGACTAGACTCCCTTCCTGGTTGTGCAGATGGCTGTTGTCTGGGATTGTGATCTGTAAGTTTTTTCCCCTTTAAATAAATAACACCCTATTAATCATAACTCCAAACTGGTGTTGCCTTGTTCGTGACTTACGCCTTCAACTGACTCCTGGTTTTTATTGATTAAGATTAATTAGATTAACATTCCGTGTGTGTGTGTGTGTGTGTGTGTGTGTGTGTGTGTGTGTGAAGGTGGGTGCATACCCTGCCACAGTACAGATGGGGAGATCAGAGGACAACCTTCAGGAGTTGGTTCTGTCTTCTTCCCTGGATTCTCAGGTCGCCCGGCTTGAGCAGCAATCTCTATTCCCTAAGGAGCCATCTTGTAGGCCTGGTCTTGAGGGTTTTGAAACCTCTTTATCAGATCTTTTCACATCTCTGCTGAGAGTCATTTTCAAGACAGGATGTTGGGTGTTAGTCATACCCTGATGATCCCTTCCTTGTTATCTAATGTGACTGTTTCTAATAAAAATTGAAAATACCGTCAGCTGAAAATACTTTTAATGTGTATGACCTACCAAACACACACATTGGGACAGACTGTTTTATAAAATACTTAGATTATGCTCCAGCTGGGAAAACCCACCCGACACAAGCTGTGGAGCCAGTGCTAGAGTAAGGTCCTAGATCCCTGGGAAAACCCACCGACAACAGCTATGAAGCCAGTGCTACAGTAAGATGCTCGATCTCCGGGAAAACCCACCCGACACAGAGCTGTGAAGCCAGCACTACAGTAAGGTGCTCAATCCCATGCAGCTTATTGACCTCTGTCTCCAAAGTGAATGACAGGTCTGAGGAGGAAGGCTTTTCCACATTGGTGTGAACCTGAATAATAAAGGTTGGACTATCATAAACAATGAAAGTCTGGTTATGATTAATAAAGACCTCCCTCCCTCTCCCCGCCTCTCTGTATTGTGTGTTGAATTGTACTAACAGATTTATGAATAGCAAGCCATGTGCTTTTGGGGTTTAACATTTTCTGCTTTTGTATGTGGTTAGAGCTGGAGTCATTTGATAAATTCTCTAAAGAAATTTTGCATTTGTGGTCACGATGGAGACTTGTCTGTCTGAAGTTTCCTTTGTTGTAAACCTTTCTTCTGCTGCCTTGCTTCCAGCTTCATGGTGGGGTCAGAAACAAAAGTCTGTCCTCAGCAATGCTCTTATACAGTGCAAGTAGAATCCTTATTACAAGGGGACACACTTCCAGAATTGTGTCTCTCTAAGTAATTACTCCCTTATTTTAATACATGTGCCCTCCTCATTCCCAGCAGTCTTTAGTTGGGTGTCCTTCTCTGGTCCTGATGTAATCTCTAGGGTTTCTTTTTTTTTATTGGAAATACGTTGATTGTTTTCTTCCATCTGGTCTATGATTTCTTAATCAAATTCTTATAGCTAACTGGTGTTTCTTATAGGCAATATATAGTTGCATTTTGCTTTTGTACATAATCTGCACACCCTTTGTATTTAAATATGACTGCTGAAGAAGGTGGATACTCCTACATAATATTTCTATTTGTTTCTGAGTCATGTTATTTGTTCTTTGTGTTTTCCCTTTGTTTTGAATTGTGTATGTTTTATAATTGTACTTCGTTTTCAATGCCAGCTCATTGGTTATGTAATCCCCTCAAGATTTATATTAAATTTGAAAATATCTTGATTTCTGCTTGATCTGGATGAATCTTTCCCCTAAACACAGTCCATAGGTCAACAGCCTTTTCTTTTTCTTCAGTTGTTTATAGACTTTTCTGCTTTCTTGGCATCTCTGCTGCTTCTGATGAGAAATGCCCTGCCCAGTTTCCCTAGATCCATTTCTACACTGAATGATTCCTCCTAGCTGCTTGTAATATTTACTCTTTGCAATTCTTATAGGTGATTCTTTGTTCAGTATAAAGTATTTTCATATAAATGCAGCAATCTCTACCCTAATAAATACCTGAAGCGAACCCTTTGCAAATGTGCAGTGTTCTACCCTCCCTTTCCCAGGACCAATTTTCCTTAATTGCCATCATCATGATCAACATTTGCTTCTCTGAGTTGTAGGCTGCATGGCCTCCTCAAATCCTCTCTACTGTACCTTAAATCAGGGAAGGCAGAAAATTCTGCCTATGCTGTACATCCTGGTGCTATGTGAACTCGTCTAGTTCTAGGAAGTGTAGGCCTCATCAAATTTGCTTCTCATACCGTGGGCATCAGCATCTTCACTGCTAATAATCTCGGGCAGTGGCTTTCAACCTGAGGGTTGTGACCCAGGGTTGCCTAAGATTAACAGAAAATACATATATTAACATCTTGATTCATAACAGTAGCAAAGTTAGTTATGAAGTAGCAACAAAAATAATTTTATGGCTGGGGGTTGTGGTGGTTTGAAAGAAAATGGCCCCCAAAAGGGAGTGGTGATCGAGGAGGGTCATCTGTCTGTGTGTTACTTTCATTGGTTAATAAAGAAACTGCGTTGGCCCTTTGATAGGACAGAAAATTAGGTAGGTGGAGTAGACAGAACAGAATGCTAGGAAGAAGGGAAGTCAAGTCAGACGCCATGGAGCCAGACACGCTGAATCTTTCCTGGTAAGCCACCACCTCATGGTACTACACAGATTAGAAATGGGTTAATCAAGATATGAGAGTTAGCCAAGAAGAGGCTAGATATAATGGGCCAGGCAGTGTTTAAAATAATACAGTTTCCGTGTAATTATTTTTGGTAAAGCTAGTCTTGAGGGAGCTGGGCAGGACAAAAAGCAGGCCTGCCCGCAGCTCCTTCTACAGTGGCACTATTAGGAGATGTGACTTTATTGGACTAGGTATGACCTTGTTGGAGGAAGTGTGTCACTATAAAAGTGGGCTTTGAGGTCTCATATATGCTCAAGCCAAACCTAGGGTTGAGGCATGTAACATGAAACATGTAGAGTCTCAGCTCCCTCCCTAGTACCATGTTTGCCTGTACGCTGCCATATCCCACCATGATAATAATGGACTAAACCTCTGAACTGTAAGCCACCACAATTAAATGTTTTGTTTTGTTTCTAAAGAGTTGCCCTGGTCATGGTGTCTCTTCACAGTAACAGAAACCCTAACTAAAACAAGGGTCATCACAACATGAGGAACTGTATTAAAGGGTCACAGCATTAGGAAGGTTGAGAAACAGTGGTCTAGGGCCTTGAAAAGTGGTAGGTTTGGATGCTGGTCTATTTGTTCTGGTTATTTCAGGCAGAAAGGAAAATGTGATGTGTGTGTGTCTGTCCATGCTGGGATAAAAGTCCTGTTCCAGTTTAATTTAAATACTAATTTTAAAGTCTGAAACATATCGATTACATTGTAACTTGTGGGAGGTTGTGTTTTCCCTCCACTGGTCTTTCCTTTGGATGAGTACATGCTGGTGAGTGTGCCGAGAATGGAATGTGTATATGATCACATGACTGTTATACATGCGAAGAGGAAACCCATTGTTGTGGGCCACTGGTACATGCTAAGAACATACGTGATGATTGTGACCATTGTCAATGCGTCTCTTAGATCCTATCAATGTGATCACTACTGATGAAGTCAGGAACATACTTCCTCTCTGAATTCATCCTTGAACTCCATATGTCTAGTGGACCCACAAAGGACTGGGGAGCGGGAAGAGCTTTCACTCACCTCTCCGTGGAGGTCCAGGAAAGTGTGTGAGGATTTTGGTTTTGATTTCTGTATAGTAGATTCTTCCTTTAAATACTGTTTTGAAAGCAACATTTTTTTTTTAAAAAAATTAGTTTTCTTACTATTGAGCTCTAGCAGGACTCTGAGATGTCCTGCCCAGTGTGTCCACTGAAGCTAGGCTGAGGTCACGCTCAGATCACTCTGAGGTCACTCCCAGGTCTACAGGTAAGTTTGTCTGTGACCTGGCACCTGAGTGGGACATTTATAGGAGGCCTGCACATATATGTTTACTGTGCCTCTGTACATGTGCTAAGCCTTGGGAGTTGCCCTCATACAGTATCCAATCCAGGATCAGCTTAGGGTGTAAACAGTGAGGCTGTCACAGAAGAGCTGAAATCACAGAGTGTCTCTGGGGTATTTCTGACTTCAGGAAGATGAGTTTGAGACTGTAGTGATACATTTTCTTGGTGTGCCAAGAGCAAACACATCCTCACCTGAGTTTTGTTGGCTAAGAACCAGCTATACACAGGATTTCCTATTTACCTTTCTGAGGCGTGGGAACAATGGCCTCTGCCCTCTTTCTTTGCATTTACCCATCCCCAGGCTCTGTGAATGCCAGGAATGTAACAGACCACACCTTCAGAAAGCAGACACTCCATCCAAAGGCCCTGGAAAGAGTCCTGTGGGGTCCTGCTCTCCCACAGTGGCTCCTAGGTCCGGTAAAATACGGGAAGAACACAGGAGACCTTTTTCCTTCTCAACATCCTTTGGTACATTAGGTTTTCTTTTTCTCCAATGAAGTCTTTTCCCTAAGCTCTATTGCATAATTGTGTAAGACTTCCCAGTTCCTGAGGCATAAGCTGGCAGGAACTCAGAAGGGAAACATCTCAGTACAGCTGCAGGAGAGGGCACGGTGTTTGCAGGGTGCATGCCTCACCAGCACTGGTAAAATTCCACACTTTCCCTATTTTTTTTTCTGGTATACACTTGCTACATTACGGGTTCCTGTCAAATTAGAGAGCCACAGGAATGTCCTTGGCAGATTGTCAGCTCCACATAGTAAGGGTCTCATTTCAAATACTCCTTGTGTGGTGGCACAGACCTGGCACAAACCAGGGGCGAAACTATACTTAGATGAAAGGATGAATGCACACATAAATGTACAGGTCATTCTTGCTGCCACAGCACCCATTCTGATGGCCCTGAGTGGCCACTTCACACTTATCGATGGGCTTTCTGTCCTCTGGCATCACAATGCAGACATCTCAATTAGCATTACTCCCATGGGCACGGAGCTGTAACACTGCATAGCTCCGGCAGGACAACGCACTGACCTGGAATCAGCTGTAAGAACCTGGAGGTAAAATATCTATTCCTAAAATATAAAACTAATCTTTGGAATAACATCGAGCAATAGAGTAATATATTTAATTTCTTAAGCATCTTCTTCACTAATTACATAAGGAAAAGAACTATATATTGCTAAGAGCTATAAGCTAAGACTGAAAACAGTTGTAGCTCAGCACTGGAGGGTTTACTTAGCATGTTCAAGGCTCCAGGGATGAATTTCCAGCAAAGAAAATAAGACTATGCCAAATAATTTCTCTTGGAAGTTGTCTGAGAAGCTCAAGGAACGCAGAGATTGAGTCCGGTTGACGGACAAGAACGCACATCGTGAGAGACAATGGGGTGAAATGCCTTCTGACCACCCTTGGGATGGGGATATATTTCTTTTGCTGTGTGAAAGCCCCAGGGCTAAGAGAACTTAGAGCAGCAAGAGTTTACTTGGGTTTACAGTTCCAGACGGTTAGGGTCCATCGTGGCAGGAAGCATGGTAGCCAGAGCCAGAAGCTGAGAGCTCACAGTGTCTATTGTGATGGCCAAGCAGATAGATAACTGGAAGTGAGGTGAGGTTAGACACTCTCAGAACCTGTGCCCAGTGACATGCTTCCTCCAGTGAGGCCACGCCTCCTAGAGCTCCCCCAAATAGCACTACCAAGTGCGAACACAGGGGGCCAGGTTTTCAAAGGTCTGGGCCTCTCAGGAACAGTTCATAAACTACCATTAGGAAGCTGTCAAATTGATTTAAAGTAATGGAAGAATTTATAAATATGTATTAATTTTTCCCAGATGACTCTGTGATAAGGACAGCCTAAAGAAGTAGAGGCATTATTATTTTTAAATTTTTGTTAATTGTGTTATGAGATCGCCATACTTTTATCGTCAAAAGGAATATCCACGAGATATTATACAATCAGTTCAATTTTGTTTTAGTCTAAAAGTTCGTAATATGTATTTGCCTACGAAAAGCGCATTTAAGAGCACACTCCAGGCTCTGAGAAGCTGAAATGGTGGCGAGCCCCAAGGTGCGCCTATGCTGTGAGTGTTTGCTGCGGAGAACAGAGCATTGGCGGCTTCTGCTCCATTTGTCCTGCAATGCTGCACGCTCTCATTCATATGGTGCAGGAAAATTAATATAGTACATAAAAAACAAGATGAAGTTGAGACAATACCAGGCGAAAACAAACAAGAGTGAACGAGGGGAGCCTGGGAGCTGCACTCGGTTTCCCACAACGGTCCCTTCACCCACTGGCTGGAAGGGAGAGCCATCTGGAGTACGAAGTGGGGAACATATGCCCGCCACGCTGACAGCTTTCCAAGCGCTCGTTCTTCCGTTTCCCTCGGATAACTTCTCCACTCTAAGTTAGATAACGAAGCAATTTCTCCCCAGTTATGGGTTAGTTTGCCTATTTCCATCAGAATATAAATGATTACTAATTAATCGACTCATCCATTCAACAGCCAAGGAATGTTCTCGCAGCCTCTGCAGCCGGATGAGGTCTGTGGGGCACAGACCGTGAAAGCCAGAGGCGCTCCCCGTCTGTGTTTGCTGTTTGCTCTCTGCGGCAGCTTCCTGTGCGTCTTGACGTCTTACTGAAAGCATGTTGTAAGTAGGATGATATCACATGATTAACATTAAAGTGTCTCATCTAAGCCGGGCAGTGGTGGCGCACGCCTTTAATCCCAGCACTCGGGAGGCAGAGGCAGGCAGATCTCTAGGAGTTCAAGGCCAGTTTGGTCTACAAGAGCTAGTTCCAGAACAGGCTCCAAAACTACAGAGAAACCCTGTCTAGAAAAACCAAAACCAACCAAACAAAAATGTCTCTACATTGTCCTGGAAGCACTTGATCTTATAATAGATAGCATTTTTTGGGGTGGTGGTGGTGGTGCTCAATTCTTTTAAAAGTCTTGATAAATAGAAAAACATAATTTATGCAATTGAGATATTCTGGATCTTCCTATTAATGAAGCAAAAGTATATTTTCTGGGCTCTGTACAGACTTCATGTTCCCCCCTCGCATACTGCTATGAAGAAACTACATGGTTTCATGCTTATTCACACACGGAGTAGCCGGAACACATATTCGTATTAAGATAAAGAAGCAATCAACATCAAAAGTGATGTGGGAGTGATTTCTTATTAATAAAGAAACTGCCTAGGCCCCTTGATAGGCCCACCCTTAGGTGGGTGGAGAAAACAGAAGAGAATTCTGGGAGAAAGAAGCTTAGTGGAGGAGTCGCCATGATTCTCCCGCTCCAGACAGACGCAGGTTAAGATCCTCCCTGGTAAGCCAGCTCGTGGGCTACACAGAATATTAGAAATGGGTTAGAACAATATGTAAGAGCTAGCCAATAAGAAGCTGGAACTAGCCGGGCCAGGCAGTGTTTGAAAGAATACAGTTTCCGTGTAATTATTTCGGGCATAAGCTAGCCATGCGGGCGGCCGGGTGCCGGGGACGCAGCCCCGCTTCTCCTAATTCAACACAAAAGAGTCAATCAAACTAGTGTTTGCAAATAGAAATGGTCACATGTGCATGCAGATCTCAGGGGCTGGGGTGTACAGTCTGGGTCAAACACCAGTAGGAGGTAGTACAGGAGATATTGATGGAACCACAGGCACCAGCCAAATGCCTTCTGAAATACATATGAATATGTATGAAATATGAAGCCCCTGTATATCCCAAGTTATCTTTCAGCTTCTCTAAAAACCTTTGGCGTGGTTACATGGTTCTGTGGAAACATTTTCAATAGATGGAGAATTCTGATGCATGTATATGAGATTAAAGATTTCCCTCCCTTTCCCAAGAGTTGAGGTGAGTGAATCCTTCCCACATCCAGTTAGCCAAAGCCGCAGAGCGGTGGTAATGGCTCTGGGCTCTCTTCCTCTCTTTGATAATCCTGAGATTTAAATCACTGTCCCTCTAATCACAACATTCAGTACTGTAATAGACTTTCCTGAATGCAATCCGGAGTTCTTCATTCTCTTTTCCTATGACAACCTCGGTGCCATATAAGTGAGCATGCTTCTCAGGCTTCCCGCAGAGGACGCTGAACAATTTGACAGGACAGTAACCCATTCTCCTGGTAGAGAACAACTATATCCCTGGGAACTATCACTGTGTGGACTTGGCTTGATCTAAGTGCCACCCACAAAATGGTACTAACGGATGGTAGGTAAAAATATAGCTTCTTGGAAATACATACTTTTAATGATTAGAATTGCTGGACTACTTTGGGTTAAAGATCCCTTGCATGATCTTTGTATCTGAACATCAGGAGCCCCAGGCTGAGCTAGGAGATGACTGACTCATATCTGAGCACACAAAATGGACGTAGAGTTGAAATGACCTGCGTAGTGGATGTTTGCTCCCGCTCTGTGCCTGCCCTGGGATGTTGGAGTATTTCAGTTATCAAACTCCTTCAGACTGAGATATGGATCCCAGTGTCTTCCATTCATCAGACAGATTTCAGTTATCAGTAGAAAATGAATGAAGTAGAGAATCTGACCAGTGTTGTTGCCAAGTGCACAGAGCTGGTGGGAGCAGGAGACCAATCAGGGATTAGGGATTAGGAGTCTCATGCCCTTGAGACGTCTACCACTATGTGGAACGTAACAGAAGTCAGAGAAAGACCAGAAAGAAGCCAACCAAACTTCATAAAAGCAAAGAGGACATGTTCTCAAAGCACTGGTATAATTATACATCTAAATTTTACAAAATTTATAGTAATATAAATATATGATACAAATTATATATATGTATATGTATATATATTATAAATAATCTCCTGTTAAAGAGAGGAGAGTTAAGCTCCCGCCAGTAGTGTAAGATGGAAAATAAATTGCTGTCTTGGAACGAAACATTTGAAAGAACTTGAAGAAACACAGACAGAGCATTTAGCATCTGGGAGAGCTGTGCCCTTGTCAGTGGGGTCAGCTGCACTGAGAGCCTGGTGGGCAAAATTTACCTCCACTGTGTCTCATTGCTTCGTATCTAATGGCATTCTCCTAAAGGGGAGATAAAGACCTCAAGTTATGATAGGAATTCAGTATAGCTCATGTCCACCTAGTTCAGTAAACATCATTATCGTTATGAGTCTAAGGGAAGTGGGCCCAGTTGCTCACTGTGATGGTGTTCTCTGTCACAGTTATTTGACAGATGAAGAATATTATGCACCTGGTTGTAGGACGACATATGAACAGCATTTGCACGACAAGGCTGGGTCTTTTAATACAGAAAATAAATATTTACAGAAGTAGCAAATTAAAATCTGTGCATTTAAACTGGGAGTCTCTTATGGGCATCAGGGGAGAAATCTCAGGGACATAATTAGGTAATGAGGCAGATGCAGGCTGGACTTGAGAGACGGAAGGAGATCCACAAGTCCCTTGCCCACCTGAAATCTATTCAGGTCGTTTTCCTTAAGACATTTGTTTTCCATTTCTAATGAAGCCCCTCCAGCTTGCTGGAGCTGCTGCTGTCCAGGGCACAAATAGCATCTTGTAAAGCAGCGTGGCTGTCACACACTGGCCTCTGTTAGAACTGTTCTTGTTTTCTTTTTTAATGGTTGCTGCGTTGAAGCTAAGGCTTTTCTCGCCAGCAACTGCAACTCCATTGCTGTCAGGGAAATCCTGTTCCCCCAGGCACCGACTCTTTCAAAGCTACAAAAGGAACTTATCTAAATCTCTGTCCCTCTAGAAAACTCAAGATTCAAATGTTGAGGTATCATTCCTTCCTTTCTTTGACCAGAACTCTGTCCAGTGGTTAGTTCCACCTCTCTGCCTCTGCTTCCATCAGTGATTGGATGAAGGCTTTAGGAGATCATGTCTAGTTCCCCTTCTGAGGTGGATCCATGTATGTCTCTCTTAGGGTCCTCTTGGTTACCTAGCTCTTCTGGGACTGTAGGCTGTAATCTGGTCATCTTCTGTTTTATGCCTAATTTTCACTTATGAGTGAGTACATACCATATTTGTCTTTCTGGATGTGGTTTACCTCACTCAAGATGTTTTTTTTTTCCCACTTACAGTCCATTAGCCTGAAACTTTCAAGATGTGCAAAGGGGTCAAGACCAGGATGGGGAAACCCACAGAAAAAGCTTACCTGAACTAGTGGGAGCTCACTGACTGTGGAAGACAATCAGGAAACCTGTACATAACCAATCTAGCCCCCAAGAAAGCAGGTGACAGTGGGGGTGGCTTGAGCAGTTTGTGGGGCCACTGGCAGTGGGACCAGGAGCAATCCCCAATGAATGATCTGGCTTTTTGGAGCCCATTTCCCATGAAGAGAAACCTTGCTGAGCCTTGGTCCTGCCTCAACATGGAGAGGTGACAGAATTTATTGATTCCCCATGGGAGGCCTTACCCTCTCTGAGGAACAGATCTGGAATGGGGAGAGCAGGAGGAGAGGGAGGGGGAACTGGGATTAGTATGTAAATAAAATAAAATAAGAAATAAAAAAGATAAAAAACAATAAAGTTTGAGGTAGAACTCTGCCCTCCAGAGAGGCTGACTAGCAAGCAGCTCGCCTAGCTCTCCTCCTCCTGTCCCTCAGGAAGGTTTTACGCTTCTCCTCTTTCCTGTTTCTCCTGCTTATTCTCTCCACCTGCCAGCCCTGCCTATCCTTGCTCCTGCCTCTCTATTGGCCGTTCAGCGCTTTATTAGACCATCAGGTGTTTCAGACAGGCAAGGAAGCACAGCTTCACAGAGTTAAACAAATGCAGCATAAGCAAAGTCACACCTGAAAATACTATTCTACAGCAGGTTCTGAAGATGGATGTAGGGAAACATAGGAACTCAGTGAAAGCTAATGTGTTTTCCTTGTACCTTTGCCTGATATTTGGTGTTGCCTGAGTGGACCGGAGTTTGGGAATAGCTGTGTCCCCATTTTCCTTACCTGTATCCTGTCTTCACCTTAACAGTTAACCTGCTCCAAGACCCCCCTCCCCAGAACCACTAATAATGAAAACCAATGCCAAGTAACACGTCCTTCGCGTTTGGAGTGGATAAGTAGACACAAGTGGCAGAGATTTCTGTTATTTGTGTCATGGTCTATTAGTTGTACACATTTCCTGATAGTTTCATCCCAACCACGTTTAAAGAAATAAAACATGGGCGGACACACATGTGTTTCATATAACCCCTAAAGATGTTCGAACTGTAACCAATACACTGTGACAGAGAATATTTGCTTTCAAGCCATTTCAAGGGAGGTGTGGCCTTCTGAGTGAGAGGAGGGAGTAACACCAACTGTTTTTACTGATTCCCCCCACAAGGCAGTTCAGTCTTGCTTTGTTTTCTTGTAAATTCCCCTAAACTGTGTCACAGATGTGCTGTGTGACAAAGAATTTTCTCTTATTTTCTTGGGCAGAAAAGGCAATATCTCTCCCACCCTTTTTATCTCAGATTATAAACGGCTCAAGGACATGGCTCTCTTGGCTTAATTCACTTCAAATCAAGCATAGCACCAGTACAGAGTGAACCTGGCTCCATCTTTTTTTTTTTTTAAACACTGACCTTTTACTACTGTTATTCACGTACATTTCTTTCTATGTCCCAGCAAGAGGAGAGAGTGATACCTCCCTACTATTCCGAACGGCATCTATATGAACACGCAACTTTTCCAAACATCTGCATGCAAACTGATCTGTCAACATAAAAGATTCTGATGATTTTAGAAGATGATCTTTGAACTCTTTGTTGAATGTACATTCTTCTTAACCCCTGATACTCATTGTCATGAAGCTGAAATATAGTGGATATTATTATACTGGTCAGTCTTATGGTCCTATGCTCTTGAACTGAAGCATGAATGCTGATGGACCTGAACTTCAGGCTTCTTAAATGCCTTATAGACATGCTCAGATGTGTCAACGTGTCACTTAACACGTTGTTGGAAAGGAGGCAGCTGAGTTTATTGTCTTCTCTACCTTTAAGGACCAGCTTCTAGCTTTTACATAACAAAGTACCTTAGGGGTGCTGGTCATGAACTGAAGTCTAAGACAGCCTCCAGCCTTCTGCCTTGCTGATCAAGTCATGGTCCATGGTTGGACATCAGTAGCATCACCCAGTGTGGCAAGTGAAGATATCTGGGCCTTCCTGCTTGTTCCAGAAACACCCATCAGACTGCCTGACAGCAAAATCCTGTGACGCCTATGCACTGTGTTCCCAGAGAAACAGGCTCTGTTTGGGGTTGTATTTTCTACAAACGTGATTTAGTTACTTCTTTTATTTTGATTCCTGAGCTCAGACCCTGGGTTTCACCACTGTCTCATGGAGGTGGGGCTGGGCTCTGTTCAATGTCCTGATGAGCCAGGGGATTCCCCGCAGTCAGGGTTTGATCATCAGTGGCTCGACAGATGATGATCTTTGTGCCCAGCCCTTCTCTATCACATGACTTTTAGTGACAAAAGCTACCAACCTCCCCATGTGAGTCCAAACCCTGGGTGGAGACTCCAACCCCTGAATGTCTCGATGCTTAAACTCAATGTGATGCATACATTGGATTGCAGATAGTCCTCAGGAACTGCTCTTTGGAATCCATAGCTTCACTCTTGGAACTGTTATACCCAAGTTTCTGGTCCCCAAATGAATTCAAAGAGCTGGATTTCCGATGCATTACATGAGGGTTTTTAATAATATTCAAACTTAAGTTTGGGCCAACACTTTTCCAGCACCCCAGCACAGTGAGTGCAGAAAGTTTGGCAGGGAGCCCTGGGAGGGTAGAACTTTTAAAGGGGAAACACTTCAATCAGGGGAGTTCATGTCCTGTCGTCTTGGGTTTGGGTAAGGAGGGCACAGGATAAGGTAGTTTCTGAACACATTGGTCAGTTTTGGGGCACGAAAACCTAACAAAGACCCATTAATAACTGACAAGGTATCTTCAAGGACAGGATGCCTACCAAGAACATCTGGACCTCGCTAAATTTTGTGACCCTGCTCCCTATCTTCTTAATTGGCCATTTTTAGGGTATCTGTTCAGATTTCTCCTATGGCAACACATTTCTGAAGCTGAGATCACCCCCTCAGCTCATTATATGGCTTAAGATGAAGCCCTTCTTTAAAATGGAGTTTGCAAAGTCAGATCCTCAAAGAACATTTGGACAGCTGTGCTGAACACTGTAAACTTAGGAGAGTCTGGAGCTAACTGGCCTTCTGGGCACCTCTGGGTGAAGCTGAGAGAGCAATACCCCACTATGACTTCCCCTTGGTCTGGCCCTCACGAAGAGGTTAAGTTTATGGAACTTAAGGCTTCCTGAAGTAGAATAAAAGAGCCCTTGTGTATAAGGAGGATGCCCCTCATCCTGTGTGTGCAATGCACATGATTTTCATTTGCACAATGCTTTCCCAGTGCCCCACTACTAAGACTTCAAAGCTGCATAGTTAGAATCATGTGTGGACCACACTGTGATAGGCCTCTTCTCGTTCCTCTTCTTAGTATGCACTTATCAAAATCAGACGGAACATTCTAACAGGTCGGTTTGCTTCTAGACCCAATCAGAAGTCTGTGTCAGGGGTCACACTGCACTTTCATCCATTAGAGTCTGATTGGGTTCTAGTTGAGTAGTCTATTGACTTCCTTCTTCCCCAGGTTAGATGGTTTAATTTGTCCTCGTTCATTTGTGTCAGTTTTGAGACAGTCTCACTATGAAGGCGAGGTTAGCCTCACACTCAGCCCTCTGCTACCTCCTCTCCCCCAGGGCAGTAGCACAGGACTGAACTACCCTCATGCTCTCCTACCCTTTATTCCCTAAACGTTTGACTTTAGGGCCAGAGCAACTGCTAGCCCTATCATTTTGGTGTCATGAGCATCAGTCTCTCTGGTGACATCAAGACACTTCACTTTTACTTGTGAGCTCTTTGTGGTATATTCTACAAAGCTATGGTCATGTAGCCACGTCCATTTTCAGGTAACTGTGTTTATACTATCTATCACCTAGAAGTTTGCTGACAAGTTCTTCTCTTTACTGATTCCCTCAGGCAGCATAGCTGACAAGAAAAAGGATTTTTTTTTTTTACAGGTATGGCATTATTCTGAATTTGTTAAGAGGCTACTTGGTGATTGTGGGGTGATGTCAGAGCCTGCTTAGTAAGTCAACACTTGTGTAGCGCAGAGGCTTGCAGGTGTTCCCGATAGCTTAGAGAGTACCTAGGGCCTGGCATGTGCTGAGAGGACACAAGAGAAAAAGCTGGCCCAGCATTCTCTTCCAAATAAGCATTGTTATTTCAAGCAGTCATGAAACAATAAAAAAAAAAAACATTCATTTGGCCACCTGAAAGAGTTAGTTTTGCCTAGAGACTGACACTGGAGTCAGGCAAATCTTGGGCTCAGAATGGGAAGGATTTTTTATAGGTCACATCTGACTTTTCTTGGTGTGAAGGAGGGAACACCTCAGCTTGCATGGTGCTCTGTTCAGCTGCTCTGGGGTCCCAGGCGGAGGTTGAAGGAAAGTGATGCCTGCCCCAGGGACACGATCAAGTTGTGTGACCATTAGTTAAATCTTTGCTCATTGTGGGTTTGAACAACAAACCTCTAAGCATTTGTAGCTACTGTGCTGATCAGGTTAAAATGTAGGTTGTCACTCATCCTGCCTTCAGGCCCAGCCAAAAGACCCTGCTATGGAGCCTGGACCATGATACCTACACACAGACCCCACTCAGCAAAGAATGAATCTATGAGAAGCGGGAGTTAGTAGCTAGGCAACACTAAAGTCAATGGCCAAATTCCCCAGTGAATGGGACTTAGGAAAATGCAACCCTAGAAGGTGAATGGGGAAGGACCTCCAATTTATCACTCCTGGGAGTCCTCAGTGTGGTTCCAAAATGTGAGCACCTATTCCTGGGGAAAGCTTAGAAGCAGGCCCTTAGAGAGAGATGGAGCTGTGTTTGTGCCTGGGGGTTTGCCAGGCGCTTGTCTTTCTTCAAGGGGGTAGCTTCCTAGCAGGTGTCCTTAGAGGATGTTATAACTGCTGTGGGTCTTTAGTTTTCCTCCTCTGGACATTAAGAATGCCACTGAGGCCACAGAAGGCACTGTGTGTGCCCCTGGGTGCACTGCAGAGATATCACAGCTGCTGAGGCCACCAAAGGCACCATGTGTCCTCGCACACATAGGTGGTTCATAAGGGAAGCCTGGGAAGTAAAGGATCCAACAAAGGGAGTACTTTAGGTGGATAACCAACAGCAATGATGGTGGAAGGTAACCTGCTTCCTCCATGGGACCCGGGTCTAGGATCAGGCATGTCACACACGGTTTTAAGTCAAGAAAGGAACTGAGATTTAGTGGTAAGTGAGAATGCTTCCAAGGACAGTGTTTGCAGTTATGGCTGTTCTAAATTATTCTATATTCTTAATGATTGTATACATAGAGACACACAGATACATATACAGATACACAGAGACATGCAGCGCAAGAAGCAGACACACTCACACATGTACACACACATACACGCACAGACACACACATACACATGCACATACACACACATACACATGCACACACACACAGGCACACACACATGCACACACAACCTTCACAGCACATCTACATTCAGAGTAAAGTTAATCAATGAAGGCTGAGAGTAATTGCTTTTCTGGTGGAGGAATTTGTGTCTGTGAACAATTTAGCAAAGAAGTGTGTTTGGCAGTGTATTATGGTAATTTACAAACCAAAATAGCGAAGCCACTGAGACAAGTCCAGCAGATCAGAAGCTGAGCAGTAGCTGCACTGTGGAAACAAGGAATGGGAGATGAGACAGACAGACAGAGGAGCACTCAGCGTCAAGTTTATCATTGAGACAACATATGTAAACACATGTGAAAGTTCAGATTATGTTCTGATGGCAATGGTTTTAGTCTGAAAAAAGCATCTTTTGCTTATATTTGTGTGCTATGGAGAACAATCTAACTATTTTCAGAGAGCAAATTATCTATAGGCAAAAGTACATTGACAGTTAACTGCCTGGGACACAGTCTTCATCGGGGTTTCTATTGCTGTGAAGAGACACCATGATCATGGCAACTATTATAAAAGAAAACACTCAGCTGTGGTGGCATACTTATAGGACAGAAGTTCAGTCCATTATCAGCATGGCGAGAAGCGTGGCAGTGTGCACGCAGGCCTGGTGCTGGAGCTGAGAGTCCTATATCTTGAAGGCAGCAGGAAGTTGACTGCAACACTAGGCAGTATTCTGAGCATAAGAAACTTCAAAGCCCACCCCCACAGTGATACACTTCCTCCAACAAGGCCACACCCACTCCAACAAGGCCACACCCACTCCAACAAAGCCACACCTCGTAATAGTGCCACTCCCTGTGAGATTATGGGGGCCAATTACATTCAAACTGCCACAGACACAGTCTGTTGCTAGGTATGGGGAGGAGGTCCTGTCCTGTTAGCTGCTAACTGGAGGAATTCCAGGTCTTCATTAGAGACATCAGTTAGAATTTGAGAAAACTCTGGAAGGGGAAAACAAACCTGTGGTCTGTTCACATTGCAGTAGTGAAGGAAAGCAGGGTGGGCAAGATGGCTCAGAGGGTGAAGGAATTTGAAAATTCAACATCAAAGACTAGAATTTACGTGGTGGAAGGAGAGAACTGATACCTGGAAATGCTGTTCTTTCTTCAGCTTGTACATATACTGTGCCAAGTATGCACATATGCACATACCCACCAAATAAAGAAGTGTAAAATGTATAAAAGGATAATTGATTTTTATACCATTTTATAAGTCAAAATATGCAACTTTAAGTGATCATTTTTTATAGCCATGTATCAAGGAGGTTACGTTCTTAGAACTGAGCATCTCTGGGCCTCTCCCTGGTGACAGAGCTATAAGACAGTGCGTTCAATCTCAAACTGGGCAATATCTGGAAACAGCTATAGTTGAGCTATGAGTGATTCAGGTTCCCAGGCTCAGTCCATGGCTCAAGACTGCCTTGAAGGTACCCCACCCTGACCACTCTCTCATCTCTGCAGCACAAAGGGACTGTTGGGAATTTATTGATGCAACATCTGAAAAGCTGGGTGGCAAGACCTCAGCATGTGTGAACTGTGCTCCACTGTTGGCCATTGTCTCTGAGGGCACTAAAGGCCATTCTCTACCACGCTCCGTGTGACATATTTATGTCTCAATCTCTAGCCCAGTTTAAAGAGTAGACACATACCAAAAGCAACCCCACTACGTCAGTTCATCTCTGGACAACAGTGGCAGTGTGCACTCTCAGACAGAATCTCATATAAAACTAAGCATGCAGATGTGAGTCAAAAATTAAATCCTTTCACACAGGATATAATTTTATTTGAAAATGAAAATCTAGCAAGTATTGAGTGTTGATTTCGTGCATTGCCTTTTTAAAACCAAGGAGTGATGTTTCATATTCCTCTGTATAATAAATGAGAAGGCCTCACCCTTTTGCCTTCCACTGTACTTGCGAAGAGAACTCCAGGCATAAAGAACGACTGAGAGCCGTCCACTTCCATTGCGTACAGAACAAGAGCCCAGACCCAGGTCTGTCTACCAAGAGCCTTGGCTTTGCCTCTTTATCACTTTGTCACTGCAAAACAAATGCTTGTTCTTTCTGTTTTCGTTCCAGTAATTTAGCTTCTTCAGGTGTACACTACAGCCATCATCCCCGATCTATCCCAGTAATTATTTCTAAGCATGCTTAGACCTATAGATTTTAGACTATCAAAGTGGTTCACAGTAAAAAGAGTTCACATCCCCAATACATTATCTGAATAAATACTTAAATGCAATGTTATTTTAGCTCTTAGTGACAATAAAAATAAACATTTTCAAGGCTTGTAAAGAGCACCCTTTCAGAACAATGCCAAGCAAAGAAAAATAGAACACACACACACACACACACACACACACACATATATATACATATATATGTAAACACAAGCTTAATGCACAAACACACCAACATATTTTAAAATATATAAATTAAGATATAGATGCCAACTGTTTATGGACTGTGTGACTCATTGTGACCATTTTTTAACATTGTCTTTTTGGCTTTGCGTGAATGTTTTCAAACCTCTACAATTGCTATGTTGTTTCTAAGATGAAACTATCATTAGGTTAAAACACCAGGTATGATTTCCCCCTTATACCTGTGCTTAAAATCAATAAAGTAATTATTGTGCCAGTTTTTCTTTAGGCTGGGAAAAGTGGTCCTTTACTCAAATATAGCTCCAAAGTCCCTGAGTTTTACCAACGTAGGCCTCTCCCCACTCCATTGCCTCCTCCACTCCTTGTACCATCAGAACCTTGGGTGCACTCCCTGGTCTGGGATTATAACCCTAAGGGTTTGATTCCAGCTTCTGATATTTCTTTGTTTTTAGTAAATATGGCAGAAACAAGAACTTGAATGACAGTGTGTCTCAGGGGCCATAACAAGTTCAATGACTTTCAAATCACAAAAGGTGGGACATCCTGTCCAGTCCACCCTGAGCTTATAAAGTAGTTAGGAGTCCGGGTGGGGTAGGTGCTGGTGGTCTCCCTCACACCTGGGAGGCGACTTGTCTTCGGGAAGTACATCCAGGAAGTGTCTGTGAAAGCTCAGCTGACGTCCTGGCCTTTATTGGATTATCAGAAGTGAATCGGCTCCTGGGGAACCTGCATTGTTCTCTTTGATCCCGTGGCACATTTGTCCCGGTTTTATTTTATTTATTTTTTAATCGTTTTTCATCAGTTCAGATAGATTTTATTTTTACATGACAAAACACACCAGTTACCATGGTGTGTTCAGTGTCCCTGGAACAGATGTCCCATGGAGAAACACAGTGACTTAGAATTTGCTTCAATGCATTTGGGCCTAAATTTTGAGTCTATTTAATTACACATAGAAATAGCTTGCATGTAAGTCTTCGTAAATCAACCCTTAGTGGGTGGGCTTTGTGGGAAAGCCCAAAGTGGCCTGAGTGTCTGAGACAGGAACATAAGCATGCAGCCTGCATGCTTCCATCAGCTGCATCCCTGCAATAGATTACATGTCTTCTATGGACTGACCGTACCCTAGGAGACTGCACTGTACAGAGCCTGAGAAGATATCTCTTGTCTTAGACACTGGAAGGTTTCTTTCCCGGAGTGGAAGTCTGGGAGGCTTTTCAGAGAAATCTCAATGATGCAGGCCGTCATCTGGAGCTAATTCTCAAGGGAGTAACTTATGCATAAAGATAACCAGAGATGTAGGGACCCACCCCGAGTGCAGCAATGGATGTAACTGCTTTCTTGTCTGACTTTTGCCCCATCCATCTGTCTGCCTGCCCATCTGTCCATCCAGTTCATGCATACATTTTTCATCCTTCCCCCACTCTAGTGATTTTTTTCTCCTGTGCTTCTCCTTGTCTCTCCTTGCCTTGTGCTTGCTTTCTCTTTCCAATATCTTGCTTCAAATCTTCATCTTTTTCTCCTAAAATTTTCTACGGCAGTCACTCTCCAGTCATCGTCTTTGCCCCAGCTGTGTCCTCTGCGGTCAGTCCCTCCTAAGGCTAGGGGACCATTCTTGCTAAAACACAATTTAGAACATATTTTTGTATGAAGACATGCATGGAAGTCAGGTTTCTGTAGCGCGGAAATGCAGACTATCATCAATGTTTGAAAGAGAAAGTCTTGTTTTGTTCATGGTATTGATATTTCCAGACTGCTGTCCATTGTCCCCACTGCTTTGTGTCTGCAAAGTGTGTGTTCTACACAGCAGGAGCCCGTGGAAACACACAGCGTGGGGAGGAGGCCAGTCACACATCTTTGGAGGACCTGGCCCTAATGAAATGTATCCAGCATGGTCCCACCTCTTATGACATTCCCGTCACTTATTAACCATGCTAAGGTGGGGACCAAGCTTTTAATACACAGGTTTTTGGATGCCAGTCATCATCAAATGGCAGGAAAATCTGAGTATTTCTCATTGGCTCAACCAAGGGTAGAATGCAGTATTTGAAGACACTCCCATGTGTGTGTGTAGATTATATGCCAAGCACTAGCTGTGGACACATGCCACCAGAAGGTGTTGTCTTGTTGGAGGAAGTGTGTCACTGTGGAGGTGAACTTTGAGGTCTCATTTGTGCTCACATCATGGCCCCATGTCTCAGTTCACTTCCTGTTGCCTTTGGCTCCAGATGTAGAAGTCTCTAGCACTGTGCGTGCCTACATACTGCCACACTCCCAGCCGCCATGCTCCCGCCATAGTGATAATGGACTACACCTCTGAAATTGTAAATTTCCACCAAAGTTAATCGCTTTCCTTTTACTAAGAGTTGCTGTGATCATGGTGTCTCCACAGCAATAGAAACACTAATACCATTAGTGAAGAATTAACAGTAATTCTAATTTTTTTTTTAGATTTTTGTTTTTGTTTTTACATCCCACCCAGATTTTTCCTTCTCTCTTCTCCTCCCACCCCCACCATTCACTCCCCCTCCCTTTCTTTTCAGATATGGGTGGAATCATCCAGCAACAATATATAAAGTTGCCATGAGACTAGGCATGTCTGCTTCTCTTAAAGTTAGATGAGAAAATCTGATAGGACGAATGGGTCCCAAATGGAGGCAGCAGGGTCAGAGACAGCCCCTGCTCTCATTGTTAGGAGCCTCACAAGGAGACCAAGTTATTCAATTATAACATATGTGCAGAAGGTAGTTCCTACATCAGTCCCATGCAGGTTCTCTGGTTGTTGGTTTAGTCTCTGTGAGCCCCTATGAGCTCAGGTTAGATGGTCCTGTGGGTTTTCTTGTGATACTTTTGACCTCACTGACTCCTACAATCCTCTCTCCATGTCTTCCATGGTGTTCCCCAAGCTCTACTTTATGTTTGGCTGTGGGTCTCTGCATCTGTTTCTATCAGTTGCTGGGTGAAGCCTCTCTGATGACAGTTGAGCTCGGTACCAATCTATGAGTAGAGTAGAGTAATAATTCTATCTTTAGTTGCAGAAAAAAATGAAGACATGCACACATTTCTAGGGGCCAGAGATACCAGGTGTTACACTGAGCATATTTTAGCATAACTCTTGCTTTCCATTTCATTTTACAAGAAGAAAGCCAGAGCTGCCTAACCTCTCCCAAATCTCTCGTCTTAATGATTTATCTTGGGTACCTTTTGTTTGTTGGTTGTTTGAATTTTTCATAGGAATTGTAATACAAGCCTCAAAAACATTTCTACTCTTTTGGAAAAAAATAAATACATAAAAGGAACAATAGCAACACAAATGAAAACACTGTCCTAATTGCATAAAAACAGACTATAAGTGACATCCTTCTTTTCCTTTGGAAACTGGCTTTTCCAAGGATGGATTTATTCACCCATGTTGATAGTCTTATGGACAACTAATATACTCAGACTGTCATCCTTCCCAAAACATTATCTTACGTAGATCTGAGAGAAAAACACTGGAATTTCCTTTACTATGTTTTAATTCTTACAATGCAACAAAGTATAAAAAGAAGTGTGGTTTTGGGGCCATAACAATAATATCATTACCTAGGCTGTGTTTCCAACATCTTGGTAAATAAGGCATCTGTTGCTGAAGTGAGCTCTCTTTGATTATAGCCATTGCCATCAGTGAGAGTTCAAGTATATACACTAAACTAAGATTTGAACCCTAGACCTTTGTAAACTTCTTAGGAGGGGGGCCAAATCAAATAATATTTGCATGGGGATGGTAGTTCTGGAAAGTGTGTGTGCTTCTGACAGCCTGTAAACAGCTAGAATGGCTGGCTCATGGGAGCAGGGCAGCTATGTAAGCTAACACGTGGATTTATGGCTAGACTTCAGGCTTGCCAGTAGCTATCCTGGAGCAGCATCCATGAAGACTGTCAAACAGTTGAAATATGAGTGATAGTCCACAGCAAGGTCAGCGTTCCTCATGGAATGCAGACAAGACTCATTCTCACTAGTGATGTCCAGCATATCTAGATAGAAATCAAAAGCCACTTAGAAGAACCATGAGATGATCTATTGTCTTTGGAATGTTTGATCAAAGAAATATAAGAGGTCATTGAATAAGCAAGTTTGTTCTCTAACTGTGGGTGTGTGTGATTTTCAGACTTAGAAGCATTGGATTGGGAGATATTACATTGGTCCATGTAATAGTTGATTGCAATAGACAGTATTAACTTTGCCATTCACCTTTAAGGAAGGTTTCCTGAGTAGCATATCCCACAAGTATATTCTAAAAATTAGCCCAACAGACATCATCCTTTCAATCATTACTGACTGATGTGTCTCAAAGAAACCCATGAAAAACAAAGAAGGAAAATGTTTGCAAAAGAGGGAAGCGGGTGTTTGTGCTTCCTCTGGGAAGTACATGAACTTGGTGGATACCTTTGAGTTCCAGAAGCTTCCTTTTTATTTAGTAGAGATTCACTGTAAAGATGGAGTTAATCAACTCAATATAGTCTGTACTTGACCACTATCTCAATGTGGTTCTAGCCTAGTAGGAAACTTAGTTCTTAACAGGCAATAGGAAACCAGGCATGGTTGTATGTGTCTTTAATTCTAGCAGTCCAAGCAGGTAGATCTCTCTGAGTTCAAAGCCAGACTTCTAGACTATAGGCCACAAGGCCTGATGCTCTATTGTTTATAACACCCACACTGCAATGCTCTTCTATGGAAGATTTAGCAGACACTATGACTTTGGTGATAGGAACTCAAGAAAGAACTAGTCACATGATTCCAGAAGATAGTGAGTTCTACACTCTCTTTCCTGAGACTTACAGATATTTGAAGGGATCAAGAACAACTTCACACACACACGCACACACACACACACAAGCATACACACACAGGCATACACACACACACACAAATCTGGGCATCTCCCTTGTATCCATTAGACTCCTCATAGACTTCCCTCCCTTGCATCATTTCTATACCCACAGGCTTGTAGCCACTTTCTCCTTAACAAAACACACTGCCTCAGCCACCGCATATACCTGAGAAGGAATGAGCTTGTCATATTTACCATAAATAACATGCATAAGAGCACCATTTTTGATGTGTGTGTGTCACCCTCAGCTCTGATGTGGAAGATGCTCTGAATGCACTTAGCTCATCTCTAAAGCTGCATATACAGGTCCATACCAAGGTCCTTAATGGATGCATGGGAACATTAGGATGGACGAGTGACAAGCTGTGAGGTCAAATTAGAAATGATAAGGAAAAAGCCAAGCCCCAGAGAAAGTGCAGCAGTCATATGTGTATGTGTGTCTCTACTAAGACATATATATGTATGTACTGTGTACTAAGTATGCTCCACAAGGCAGGTCTATAAAAAGGCAAACAAAAGTATATTGTGGAAGGTGAAGAACAAGTGGTCCAGATACCTCAAGACTAAAGACAAGATGTAGTCATGAGTTCTTTAAATTCTGCTTTTCCCTCAAACTTCCCAGATGTGGAGCTGGATGCCTGAAAGGACAGACATTGGCAGGAAGTCCTGGATGGGAAAGGGACAACCCAGAGTGGCCTAAGAGCCATGGAAACTTATGTTGGCTTCACTGTGACCTCAATCTGGTCATGGTGTTGTACAAGAGGGGTGTGTGACTGTTCATCATTGTCAACCAGCCTGGATTTGGAATCACCCAGGAGACACACCCATGGAGATGTCTGTGAGGGTGTTTCCAGAGAGGTGTAGCTGGAGATGAAAGATGAATAGGGGTTGCATTCCATTGGCTGGGGCTCTGGGCTGGATAAAAGCGAAAAAGAAAGTGAGCTGAACATGAGTGCTCATCTCTCTCTGCATTTCAACTGTGAAAAGACCTTCTTGACTTTCCTGTGATAATGGATTGTGCCCTCAAAACAAGAACCCAGCAAAACTTTTGGTCCTTTAGGTTGCATTTGTTAGAGTAACAGAAAAATGGTTAATACTGGCTACAAGATGCTGTAATTGGAAACTGAATTGGCAGGGCTCCAATTTATTTGTATTACATATTAAAACTACATGCAACACTAAAGTCACCTTTAATTAAATAGAATATTTAAAGGCAGGGAAGGAAAAAGAGAAGAGAGTAGAGTCAAGTCTATGAACGGCGCTTCTAATTAATGATTTGTATTCACAGAACAACTTGCCCTGGGAAGGTCGAGGATGTGGGTGTGGTCACAGAATAACCGGCTGGTCTGGATCCTCAGCAGACAGGTGGTCGGCAGCACTTTGCACATGCCTGCTGGGGTTTACAAGCAGTCATAGCATCCACTGACAACTTGACACAGACCAGAGTCAACTGGGAAGCGAGACCCTCAGTTGGAAAATTGCCTCCATCAGACCGGTCCAACAATCTACCCTGAAGACATCATTGTCTTTCTCTGAGTTTATCTCCTTGTGTTTTGTCAAGCATATTGTAGGACCCATCAAAGCCGATGAACAGAACTTCACTATGTTCTTGGCTCCACGGTTCAACAGTTTTGAAAAGTTATTTTTAATACATCACTGGTAATTCAAAGAGTCATTTCTGATACAGTGAAGCAGGAAAGGGTGTTTGTCTATCCATGAATTACCTTGTTACCTTTCATGCAGCAAAGCAATATCCCACACACATTTCTTATTTTGTTTCTGTTTTTGGAGACAATGGCTAAGGGTGCCCTTGAACTTGAGGCAGTACACCTGCCTTTTTTCCCCATATAGCAATTGTACATGTGACTACCATACCTAGCTCTAGATATTTAAGGACTCATCAACTTTTGTTTGCATTCGGAACATAATATAAACATGTTATTTTGTTTTATGTAAGCTAGAGGCATCCTTCTGGCTGTCATATCAATATTATTTTCTCATCTTCCTAAAATCAAAGGTCTGGCATCTACCTGTTTCTACTAAGGATGGGTTGGGTAAATATTGAAGAAGTATCAACAACGAATTTTGTTAAATTAGTAAGATTTTGGGACATGTTCAGCAATTATATATGTGTGTGTGTTTCTACCTACATACACACACATTTTGTAACTTGTGACCAATAGTATATACAGATAGTTAGATTTCTTCAGCTAAACCAAAGGTAGACTTTAAATTTCTCTATAAAATATTTATGTGGTTTTCTCATTTTGCATTTACTTAAAACAGTGCTTGATTAATTTTCCAAAGACTACTGAAAGATTTCTCATGTGAAATTCAGTCTTCCAACTCCAATTTAAGCATGTACAAGACACGACCTTGCCTAACCATTTTATTCTATTCCGAGCTAGCCAGAATTCGAGCAGCCACTCTAAGGCATTATACCACGTAAGATAAACTTAAATACATGCAGCAGACAGTTTCTGAGCATCTTCTTACAGGGAAGGGTGGCGGATGCCACAGGCACAATTACAAGGGAAAGATATGTACATTTCCAGAATTACAGGGACAGCAGCCCGAAAAGCAACCCAGCAATTACGCTGCATTTGGATAAATGGCTAACATGAGCGGGAGGAAGCAGGCACATATAGGACAAATAAGAAAGGCATTTAACTCAAAACTGAGATTGAACCTGTATAAAATGGCTCATTATGAAAATTGGTTCATCCAGCTGTGGAGGCTGAAGGTTGCCATGACCTTCCACCTGCAAGCCTAGATTTAGCAGAGGTAATTGGTCAGTCCTAACCTAAGGTCACAGGAAGATCAACCATGGGCAGTTCACTCACCAGCCAGGGAGCTAGCAGGATTCTCCTTTTAGTTATCTCTCATATCTCTCATTAGCTCTGCTGTTGTCATTCCTGCTGCAGGGGAAACTCATTTTCCTGAGCTCTTGCTTACTATTGATAGTCAACTTGACAGGGTTTGGACTCACTCAGGCCACATGGTTCTGTGTGTCTCGGGTTATTTTAGAAAAAGCGTAACTGGGGTCTTAGGATGCACTCTGAACGTAGATAGCATGGACATGTGACTTAAATATCAAGCAGAAAGTGAGCTGACCTCCAGCAACCCTCACTCTGCCTCCTCACTGCTGTAAATATAGTGTAGCCCGAAGGCCCTGCTGGTCCATGTCTTCTCTTCTGTGATGAACTCAAGTTGTGAACCGACACAAGCATATCCTTCACGAAGATGCTTTGGCAGATAGTTCCCATGGTAGTGAGACAAGCAATTAGGATGCGCTATCATCATTGTCAAGCACCATTCTTATAAAACACACAGCCCTTGACAATGTCTAGACATGTATCTGGGCAACCTGTGATCCAACCACATTTACACATGGAAGTAACAGTTGAAACTCTGCTCTTGTGAACATGACACCTATCTCAATCTTCATAAGCTGCCCTTAATTTCCAAATAAATATAAGACTGGGTAGTAAATGATGATTATTTTACTTCAAGGAAAAAAAAATCCAAAACAATAACCAGTAACCATTAACAGCACCTTTGCTAGAAAAGTTAGTTAAAATCTTCTTGAATGTTATCATATAACTTTGCTCATATTTAACACTATGATAAAATATAAATACATCTTGTGATGGGTGATGCAGATATGTGATATGGATGGAAAAAGAGAATAATTAAATGTATTTAAGTTGTGAGACATTCTAGAGTTGTAACAATGTCACATCGGATTCTGGAAGACTTTAGAACTCAGACGTTTGGATTAGAAATATTTAAACAGTAAAGATCATGCTATTATGCCATTATGCCAACCTCCAAGGGATTCCAGAGTGTGATCCTTCCTGGCCCCAATGATAGCAGAGAACAAAATTGTCAGCAAGGTAAAGAAGACCAAGGATGACCACAGTCCCATCTTCTGTGTGGACCTCAGGTCTCATGGGTGCACATCACAAACTACCTTCTCTGTGCTTCCTTCATCTTTAGCAGGCACTTGAGCCGCTTGGCTTTCTTCAAGAGGTGAGAGCACACTGGGCCTTGCCCCTCAGGACTCTGGATCTCCCTTGGTTGCCTGTTTTGCCTGGTTCTGATTGTTGCTTTCCACTTTTCTTAATTCTGGAACACAGCAATGATGATGTTAGTAGATGTGACCTTGGGAGCTATTTGAAGTCACGAAGGTGGAGATCTTATAACTGAGATTGATGCTTTGACGCATAAACTCTTGTTCTGCCTGCAGCCAGAGCTCTCCCCAGTGTGGCTGTCTATGGGATAGCAATAGAGTGTCTTGTACCAACAATATGACAAGCAACAAATTATAAAGTGCGGGCATGCTGATCATCCGAGTCCCTGGAAGAAGACTGAGGCTGAACAAGATTTCTCTTACTGTACTAGTCTTTAGTTAAAATGGGGGAGCTATTTTGGAGCATGAGGTTGAGAGAAACAGAACCTCCCAGAAACCCTCACAGCCCGGAAAGATAAAGAGCTGCAGCCTGGCAGACAGGACTGTATGCTATCGATTTTCGCTGCTGTAATAGCTGCAGAGTAACTTGTAAACAGCGCTCAGGGTACCGCTTAACTGGTTCCTTGGACTTTGCCTCATTATTTAGAGTTCCTGACATTCATCAGGGTGCATCTGCGGCTGGCAGTTACCAGGAGAAAACGTTAGTGTTCGGTACCGGCGCTCCGTCTAAACCAGCAAGCTGGTGTTTGACTGCAGGACCTGGAGGAGTTTCGCTTTGTTAAACATTACAGCTGAGCAATCCTGCCTCTGTGGCCTTTGTCACTGCCGTAGCTTTCTTGAATTTTCACAGGGAGCTCAATGGAGAGGGGGCTTGTGGGGAAGAGGAATTTACTTCACCAGAGTTCGCGGAGCACTTGGGTTTGGCCAGAGCATCTTCAGTACCCGCAATCATTACTGTGGAGAGGTAACATTGAACAAACAACAGGAAGACATGACCAATAGATGGGAAACTTCTCCTTAATACCTTCTAGCAGAGGTTCTCAGCCTTCCTAATGATGTAGCCCTTTAACACAATTCCTCGTGTCATAATGAGCCAAAACCATAATTTCGTTGGTACTTCATAACTGTAACTTTGTTACTGTTATGATTGTAATGTAGATATCTGTGTTTTCTGATAGTCTTAGACAAAGCCTGAGAAAGGGTCATTTTATCCCTTCCACCAAAAGTGTCATGACTCAGAGGTTGAGAACAATTGCCTTAGAGAGAATTTGACACACACACATACACATTGAGATTAATACTTATGTTATATTTGAGAGATTTGTGATTCTGATGCTGTTGTCATCAGAATTCTCCCTGGCAGAATGGTAAAAAAAAAATCTCCTTGGCTCTCTTCAATCTGATAAAAACAATATAAAAACAAAAACCCATTCTCTAGTCCACCACCATTGGCCTCTGTACAACAAACCCTTCCAGGCCTGGATCGTGAGAGCTCTCAGAATTCAGCAGGCATTAGCCGGCTGACTCAGCGTACACATTGCAAGACCCTGGAGATCTTTGGATGTGGACGGCAAGCTCTACCCCAAAGAGGCTAGAGTACGCGGTCCTTTTTTCTGTGAACACCTAAAGTGACATAAGGAATTCCCAACAGGCGGTTTGTCCTTTAACTTTTGCCAGCCAGTCTGTCCCCGTTGGGTCTTGCTGATATCACACACTGGGATGTCAGCATCAGATGGCTAACATGTAGATACACACCAATGTCTGGGGAAAGTCACACGAAAACACAAGAAAACCACCATGTAATAAAAGGCCATGGCAATACCTTCTCATAAGAAAGCTAAGGCCACAGCTCAGCGAGAGGACAGAGGTTCAGGGAAAGAAGACGACTTCATCCCTTGTCAAATGAAGGCTAATCAGAGTCCTGGGGAGAGTTAGGAAGTCAGCTCCGTTCTTACCTAGCTGCTAAAGGTTGAGCATGAATGTGAACGACCACGCAGTCCCCAGAGTCCTAGACTAGGGACTTTCTACTTGTAATACGCTCTTTTTCAGAGAGTTCTACCTGGTGCTCATAGGAAGTATGAGGTAGGACAGAAGATCGTGGGAAGTTTTCTGGTCCAGGCTCAGAGAAGGAGCTGGTACGTCTGTGGGAAGGCTAGAAACTGATCCTTCCTGGATGGGTGTCTTACAAAGGGTAAAGTCTCATTCAGGGAGAGGCTAGGATAGCATATGCTCTCAAACCCAGAACATCATCTCTAGGGCAAAGATAAAATCACTCTCCACCCATGGAAGCACCTGCTATCTCTACAGTGCTCACGGCCTTTTATCTCTAGAGCTATTAACTTTCTACTGTGGGAATGAGGAAACCTGCTCTGATATGGGACACAGGCTGAGTTTTGTTACTGTGACCAGGAAGGGGAAAGAAATTCAGAACAGTCTGCCTGCTATACCCGGTGTGGGGGTAGGTTTATTAGAGATGAGTACTTGGACAATAGAGTATAACCGTTCTCCAAATATAAAGGTTAAAATGGCTGTGATTAATGTATTCATGAATGGGGGAAAGTGGCCAGGACGCATGGGGAATTTGGACAGAGAATGAAGACCTGTAGGGACCATATAGCTAGAAATGTCAGCAATGACAAGAAGGGGGAGCAGAGTTGGAGGTCTATTTATCAGTAGATGACATAGTTGTTTTTGAAAAACTAAGCAGAGGAAAAGTTAGGTCAAATGGATTCACACAAGAACATGGAATAACCACGGGCCGTTAAATAGCGCAAGGTAGTCTGACATGCATGTCCTCAGCGAGAGATTTAGTGGAAAACAGCAATAATCGGGAGAGGATTGCGAATGGAGCAAAGGCCATGAGAGAAACCACAGGCAGTGGGTTCCCCTCAAGGACAATGTGCTTTGCAAGCCTGACCCAGAAGAAATTCCTAGGGGCTGGAGAGATGGCTCAGCAGTTAAGAGCACTGACTGCTCTTCCTGAGGACCCAGGTTCAATTCCCAGCACCCACATGGCAGCTCACAACTGTCTGAAAATCCAGTACCAGGGGATTTGATACCTTCACACCAATGCACATAAAATAAAGTTAAATAAACCATAAAAATATTTTTTAAAAATTAAAAAAAAGAAATTCCTAATGATGTACTTGACCTCGTCCCGTTTCCGATGCTCTGATAAATATTCTGGCAAAGAGAAATTTGGAGGAGACAGAATGTCTTCTATCTTACACTCCCATGTTCTAGTCCTCTATTATAGGGAACCAAGGGGACAGGACTGGAGTCAGCTAGTCCCACAGATCAGTCAGGAGTAGCCAGAGAATGAATGCATGCTTACTGCTAAGTTAGCTTTTACTACTCTTTAGGAACTCCAGGGCCCTACACTGGGGAATACTGCTGCCCACCTTTCGGCTGGTTCTTCCTATCAACCAAGGCAGTTAAGCCATATCCATATCACCCAAAAGGCTCAAGGGCCATCGTAGACAGAAGCTTGAGTACCCAGAGGACAGAGAGCACTGAAGTGCAATAGCATCTTCCGGTACAACAGGACAGCGTCTGCGGGTGTCTGCACAAGATGTAAACAAGATGAAGCCAGCCAGGGTTCCAGCACGGAGAAAGCAGGGACTCTGAAGTGCCTAGCTAGGGGCTACTGACTGTTGAAACATCTAGAGGATGGAGAGCAGTTTCCTTTAAAGGTGTGGCTCCCAGGCGACGAACCATCCTGCAGTTGATGCTCCCGTGAGTAAACAGGCAGCATAGCGTTTTCCTCTGTGACTTCATTTTTAAACGTCAGTTCCTGGGGTCACTGAAGTGGCAGACGTGAGCCGAGCACTGACTGACAGATCGAAAGCCTCTGATGGAGACTTGAGGCGACTGCCAGTTGAGACGATTCAAGTAGAGACCTGAGAAAGCTTTCTGCAGGACGGGAGCTCTCTCTGCACCGGCAGACGATGTCCTTGATGAGGACACCCGAGTCATCCTGCTCATTAGCGATGAGATGTTTCAGAGCTCAGATGCCCGTGTTTGTCCTCACATCCAGCTGGCAGAGCGTGCTGGCGTAAGTGTCTGTGTTCCAGAGTTCACCTATCTGAAGTCCTCTTTGGAAGCAAATCATATCCCTTTCTGAGAATCCTAAAATCCAAGTTATCCTCTGCATATTTTTCATAAAGAGGCTTGCTTCCTGAACCATCTTCTTAATCCTTTAGGTCCTACGTTCTGTTTTCCATGGGGCGGGGGGAGGGGAGGCCTAGAAACTTCCTTACTCATTCCTTGCATATTCTGCATTACACTTTCAGAAGAATAAAAGATGAAATCAGAACGCACACATCCCAGTGAATGGCTGTGATTCAGAGTATTCAAATCATTTTTTCTCTTCAGATTTTGAAAGCTGTTCAAAAAGAATTGGAAAAGATTTAATGACATCTCGTTGGAATACATAAAGACACCATCTCACAGAAGTCCTGAATCCCTTGACAGTCAGCATGAGGATCTGGGAAGAACATAGCCTGGGTTGTACCTGCAGTGTAACAGGGATGGCCTGCAGTCCAATTCCTAATGATCTTTTGTTCATATTGGATCTTCTGAACTGTCTTTACCATCTGAATTTATGCCAGCATTGTGGTCCCTTGGATGTTTGCACGACATGTTCTGCTGATATGAAAGTTAGACTCCAAAGAAGAGGCTTTCAGCCCAGATCCAACTCAAATCTCCCAAGCCATGAATCCAAGTATTTGGCATTTTCAGCAATAGAGGATTACCTTTAACCTCTGGGAAGTAACCAGGGGCAACATCAATAGCCTATATTTCTTTGGAAGTCCCAGTTATAGCCTTTAATGCCAATCCCCCACAGTCCTCCAATTATGACAGCTAGCACAAGCTTCTAAAGACATCACAGCCTCCCTCAAAAGCCCCATCCTGCTATGTACCACGAGCTCAAACCCACAAACCTGCAGAGACATTTTATTGCCCACCACAACTAGCCTGAGCCTTGGCGTGCCCATATAACGGGTTCACATTCTTCCAGCTGTCCGTGTGAGGATTGGATAGGCTCCATTAGTCTTAGTTTCAGGACAAGCCCACGGACCTTCAAACATGGGTTTATGAAACAGCTTGGGTGGGTGACAAGTTGCGGTGGGACTGTGGAAGTTTCTCTAATTCCCTGGGTCTGGAATTTGATTGGCATGGATGTGACTCACACCTATTCAGAACCATGATAATTCAGCTTTCACACTTGTGCTGGAGTTTTTCTGAGTCTCTAACTTGTAGATAACACACTGGAGCATCCTGAGACTAAGCCTCCAAAATTGTGTGACCCAGTTTCTTAAAAGTCACTTAAATAAAACCAGCTCTTCTCGGTTCTGTGGTTCTGGATACCCAGGGCTAATGTGAGGATTGAGCTTGGGGGTGACGACAGTGTTTGCTATGGTAACTTATGTTACTGAAGGACACCATTGACTTAACAGCAATAGGGACACACACATACACACACACATTCCTGTGTGCACACACATGCACAAGGCAATATTTTCTGAAAGAGAACAGCAGAGTATCATAATGCAGAAAAACCAGAAATGTGTTTCCAGAATTTCAGCAGGTCTTACCTATTCCAATTCTTGATTTTTCAACTTGATAACTTTTGTATGTAAAAAATTCAGTCAAATACACATGTAAATCGTACTTTATGATCATTTTATATTTGATGATATTACTGTGCTGTGAAGTCTGAATTGAACTCTTAGCCATGCTTTCCTTTAACACATAGGCATGCGTGCACACACACACACACACACACATACAGGTACAAACATACATATACCTTTACTGTGTAAATACACACATGTACTCATATAAACACACACATGTGCTGGTGCAAACACACATATACATATACATGTATACAAATATTCACACATACACATAAACAGTTGCACACATGTACAGTTACAAGCACTCATATACATATACATGTATATTCACATATAAATGCTCAAACACACACATATAGGTACAAATACACACACATACATTAGACATAGAAACATTTATACACACAATTACCATCACTAGAAGGTTGTACAAGAGAGACAGTAGCTATCTGTGTCCAGACATATCTTTAGATACTCTACTAAAGTCCCTTAGTTCGCCAATTTCTTCTCACGGTACTGGCCGCTCCTTCATCACATTCATGCCCTGCGAAGGTCTGTCTCCTGGCTGGTAGGCAGCATTAGAGTGGCTTCTAATTTCTCCTCTATAAAGATTTTTTTCTGAAATCCCAATTGTTAGGCACATTTGCCTGCAGAGCTTCCAGTGGGCACATTGGGGCCGTGTCACTGTGACAGGTCACTAAAGCTCACCAGCAGTGGACGGGCACCAGACTTGTTCTTTGCGTTCACATTTGTGTCAGATGTAATGAGGCCTTTGAGTGGAGAAGCTTGACTGCCGTGGCAATGGGCCCTGAGTCATAACTGTCCTCTCATTTCCAGAAGGAAGTACCAAGGGGACAACGTAGTCTTCAATCTTCTGCTATTGGAGCACCAGGTGGATTCTAATCCTCTAGAACACTTTCTCTACTCAAGGTTCTATTCCAGCCTCCTTTCTTCCTCCAAACTGCGGCATCTCTCTTTCTAAAAGACTTCCTTTGTGTTGAGAGAAAAAGCGTAAGGATTCGTGAGTGTCTTTATACTGAACTTTTGTTTGCCTGTCCTTGGAAATCATGAAAAAAAAATGTGCTTGTTCATCAATTGGAGACATCTTGGAGTAAATTGAGATGGTTATGAGGCAAATTATTTATCTTTTTCTAGGTGAAATATAGGAGTTAGCGTGGAAATATAAGTACGTTGAGTGGTAGCGCCTGTGTAGTTTAGAGGCATGCTAATCAACACAGGTGTTCTTTTGAAGGATTGCTTTAAAAACCTGTTTCCATGGTAACCACATCCTATCTAAGACTGAAAAGAATTAACGCTGACTGGAAATGGTTCTTTTTAACTTTTAGGCAAACTACACAGATTCCAGCAAATATGATATGTACTAACACTCTGCTGGAATTTCAGACCTTGTCATATTTTTGCAACCCAAGTGTGTCCTGTCTGACTTAATGGACTGGTGTAGGATTCGAGGCTGATAATATCCCACCCACCGTATTCTAAGTAGCAGCCAACCCCAAGTGTGTAAAGATATACTTTCTTCACACTTACCAACATGACAGCAGAAAAACATACATTTCTGCCTGTCTACTAGGCATGAATTTTCCCTTTGCTTCAGACTATACATGATGTAATACAAGTGAGGATCAAAACATTTTCATTTATTCCTTGGTTTTTTATTCCCGTTGTTATATGCTCCTGTTTTCATTTTATTGGCTTGTGGTAAAAAAGAAATTACAGCTTTCATTAATGTTTATCAACATTCTTTCTTTGATATATGTGGAAATACCTTTTTACTCTCTAACTCTATTTTTCATACTTGTAGAAATATATACTTCTTGGCAATTTAAAAATTGAAATATAATTGTATCATTATATCCCTTTTCTGCCTCCCCCACTCCCATATCCTCTGTCTTGCTCTTTCTCAAGTTCATGAGCTCTTTCCTTTATTTTTGTTTATATATATATGCATAAAAATATAAATACAACCTGTGTAGTGAGAAGGCTACAGGCTGCATCAGTTCCTGTGAAAATCCCTGCTGAAATGGTGCCCATGACTGCTCTGTGCTCCCAGGTGGCTCCCAGACTCTCCCCCTCCCACCTTGCATCTCAGTGGACAGTTCCCAAACTCCCCCCATTACATCTTGACTCTTTATACCAGCAGACCATTCCCTTCCTGCCTTGGTGGCTCTTCTTATTTATTCCCAGATGTCTTCTGTGGTACGTGGTTTACATTAACTTTTATTTGCTATCTTAAATAGTGTTTACCACCGTAACTTTCCAGTTGATGTTGGCTGCTACTTAAGAGACTTGCGTTTTAGACCTGTATCAGACCATTTTCTAAACTGTGACAGTTCAGGTCATCCTCCCAAATTTTCTGTATGGATCAGGTTTGCCAGTCTTTGCTTCTATTACTATCTTTATACTTATGTTTTAATGAGCTGGAATGTAATGGCTTTTCATCTCCCATAAGTTGTTAGCAATACATGGGCTTTGGGTTTCCCCCAAACTAACCTTCCACAGACAAGAAAGCAAGAGAGGGCTTCAATAGCTAGAGAAATGGATATAAAACCCACGAGAGAGTTTTTATTATGTTCAATAAGCTATGAATAGAAAAGCCCACATTCACCTGTGACCTAGTTTGCAAGTGAGACTATTTCAATTCTTAAATATTTCTGACCGACCTAATTGTAGACATTAGACATCAAGCACAGATGGAAAATCCCAGGCCCTGTCTCTGTCAAACTTTCAATGACCACTGTGTTAGTTCAGGCATTTTAACCGTATCGTAGTGTCTCGGGGATACAATTCCTCTCGGAACTGAAAGCTAAGATCAGATGTCAGGACACTCTGTGTGGAAAGGAGACTCTTGGTCTATGTTGACAAATTCTCCCTGTGAACTCATGTCATAGAAGGATTGGAGGGAGTTCCTTAGGGTCCAGGATCGTCTCTGTGTAGATGCCACCTTTGCTAACTTCGGGCCCAGGATCCTGTCTGTGTGATGCCACCTTTGCTAACTCAGGGCCCAGGATCCTGTCTGTGCGATGCCATCTTTGCTAACTTGTCTCCACCACTCACTTTCAGTCAGATTTCGCTATGTGAATTCCAGTGAGACACAAATAAGTTCTCCATGTTGTACCTTGGGCCCCATACTGTGGGGCATTTGGAAATCAATATTGACAGCCATTCTGATTTTTCCTTGACTTATACCATGAACAACACAAATCTTAGTCACAAATTAGATTATAGAAAGCATTTCTGAGATTAAAAAAGAAAAAGCCATGCCATTTTCTCATCCATCTAAAGAAGAAAGACAGTGGAAGAACATCAAACTGCTGCCTCAGGCACACATGGACATTCTGTCCTGTGGGGACTGGTGCCAATGTCCCACCACCCTGGAGAGGGCAGTGTACCCATCACTGCTCACTTACTTATGCAGTTAAATTTGAGACTGGTCACCCATCTAATGCAACACTGACATTATAATTCTTAAAAGGATCTTCAGTAACAAAGATAGATGATGAAAACCAACAGATGATGACACAAATTGCCTGAGTATCATGGGAAGGCTTCTGCATACCAGTGTATTTATGTCGCTTGTGACTAAGTAAACACAAGCCCAATGCTGAGTCACCAACACTTCTTCTTACATGGTCTTTCCTCTCTGACAAGTGATAAGATGTAACAAACCATCATTTCCACTTCTCCTTCAATTAGAATTAGAACAAACACCACAGGAGGTTTGCAGTAACTATGTTGCCAGTCTCTGTGTGAATGTCACCAAGGCTGACTGGTATAGTCTTGACTGATGCCAGGGGTCACGTGCTGTCAGTGGCCACAGGACAGAGAGTTGACATTGAGCTTCAACTCTAACCTTAAGTCATCCATAGACTGGTTTCTGATGAATGACAAGTATGTTCTTATATCTATATTATATTTATTAATTTGTATGTGTGTACATGCACATGCCATGACACAAATGTAGAGACCAGACGACAGGTCTAGGTGGGGAGAGTTTCCTCTTTCCACTTTGCTTCCATATCACACCTTGGCCTCCCTTGTCTTGTCCCCATCCCCACATTCCTTTTCCTGTTTTTTGTTGTCCCTCACCAACATTCATGTTTTCCTACTAAAGTCCAATGTACACATAGCAGAAAGCCCTGAGTCATTGTCTTTCTGAGTCTGTTTATCTCAACATGATGATCATATATTTTAATTCAGAATTTCAATAAAACCCCACTTATTGATTTGTCTCCCACGCAGTAATGCAGCAGTTTAGGTACACTTGTTTCTTTGAATGGATACACGGCCATGACCAGTGTCTATGATCTATGGCGTTTATCCAATGAAGCTTGCTACTTACACAAAACTTAACTTCCCATCTGTTCCCTACCTTTCATTTCTCTTTTGCTCATACATGGTCTTGTCCTTCATGTCTGCTTTGTAATTTTTCCAATAGATTTTTAAGTGATTTTACTTTAAAATCCCATGCTGCACTGATTTGCTTGTTCCCTAGCTATGAGCTAGATGTCCCAATGTCTAATTGTCAATAGCTCTTGATTGTAGGCTGTGTCTTTCACTTCACGTGACTTGTTTGTGCTGTTTGACAAAATGGATTTTAGACAGATGTTATATGAACATTCTGGCTGTACTCACTTTCTGCTGCCTTGATTGGCCGGGAATATGAACAACTCCACCCCCCTCCCCAAGTTTCTCTCTCTTCCTGTCATGGACTCTTTACCTCTTAATTGGCAAATATACCCCATGCCCGTTAAACTTCTGTTCATCCATAGGCACCCTGGCATTTTTTCAAGGCTCCCTGTGGTGAACACTCTCCCATACTGTGAAGTTCTCTCATTTATAGGAATATTTATTATGTGGAATTACAGTGTGTTAATTCTGAGCCACTATTTTTGTGTGGCTTGAGGGCAGGAGTATTCATTTGTCTTCCTGTTGCTGGGCTCATCATGGCTTCCCACTCAGTACCTCAGTGATGATTGTACATGTGTCTGCAATCCATTCATTCTGTGGTCCTGGGCATGTTACCTTTGTATACCCAGAAGCAGACTACACACATACTGGCAGTGATGAGTTAGACTCAGAACTTGAAGGTGCCCTTCAGAAAATGTCTCGTGCCTTCCATAAATGCACAACTTTATTAAAATCAGGAAAAATGATGTGGGCTAATCTACTGGTTTCTTTTTTTACATTCAAAATGAACTTTATATATGCATAACCTCTCCAAATGTATCAATTCTTTCTAAGTTGAAAAGCCTTGTATCTAAAGGTGGCATGTTCTTGGCCAAAATGAATGTAGAATTCAAGTACAAATTTCCATGTCTGGCTATGAGCAAAAAGCTTGTGGCGGATCATACAAACAATGGGGTCATTTAGAAAAGCTTCACAAAACAGAAGCAAATAAAAACATCTGTTTGAAGGCATCCGAATGCCACAAAAACATCTAGGGCTTGAGAAGCCAATATCCCCCGAGACGGAGCACACATTGATGTGGGCCCAGCACTGTGGCATCATTTCCTTTCTATACAGCTGCCAATTTACTGCCTGCCTAAACGGAGAAACAAGACAAGCTCAGAGGAATGCCTAACTCCAGGTGACAGGGAAGCACAGAGGAGTGGGAAGCTTTCCTGAGCTGTTGTTGGCATTGAATCATTGGCTTTGCTTCAGTGCCAGCAGCGCTTTGCAGAAAGTGACTGCGTGGGATGGCAACCTGAATAGAGTCATCAGCACCCCATAGATCTGTAGAGGTAAAACTGAGTTTAGTGACTGCCAGTGCGGAGGGACCTGGGGAAGCACTGCAGCTGTCTGACTTGGAACCAAAGGTGGATAGGAGCTCACAGATGTAGACCAGAACTCACAGAGGTGGAGGGAGCTCACAGAGGTGGACAGGAGCTCACAGAGGTGGATCGGAACTCACAGAAATGGACCAGAACTCACAAAGGTGGACAGGAGCTCACAGAGGTGGACCAGAACTCACAGGAGTAGACTAGAGCCAGAATGGACCAGAAGTCACATACTCTGTTGAGCGGCAGATTGTGTTCTGATGGCATGCTTGTGTTTCCCCTACATCTAACCATAGAGATAAGCCAAGCCTCTTTATAAAAAGGCCAGAATCTGAAGCTCTGCATTGTTTGTATGCATAATAACCAGCTTGCAATAATAATGAAATCACAAGCACCACTCGAGAGAGAACCCAGCAAAAACAGATGAAAATGAACTAGCAGTTGAGATGTTGAACTTAACAGACACAGGCTTTAAATATTCACAAAGAGGCCATGACAACATTACTTACCCAGACCTTACACCCAATCTGTAGATGAAATCTATAAAGCAGTGGAAGCTGTAACCGAAATTAAGATCTCATTTGCTTACCAGCAAATCCTTCACAGTTGAAGACAGAATTGATGGTCCACAGAAAATATACTGTCTGATGCATAAAGTGAAGAGAATTGAAGTATAAAAGATTAAAAAGATATGCAAGACATGGGAAAACATTTAAAGGGGAAATGGTGGAAGGAAAGGGAAAAAGGGAAGGGATAAGAAAAATAAAAAGTATACACCCAAGCCACTTTATATACACGCATGAAAATGTCATATGTTAAAATAACAAAAGACATAAAATGAACAAAATATTTGCAGTGGCCGTAATAGAGCTAGGGGTGCAAGGTTAGTAACTTGACATGAATGAACATAGGGGAAGCTTCAGCAACACAGCAATGAAATAAAACCAAATAGAAATGAACCCACGAGCTGTATACATATGGCAGATAGAAGAATAGAGGCTTCCCAAGATCAAGTGGCTCCCTGGGTCATTATGACAGAAAAATTTTCAGAAAGAGTTCACAATCAGAAAAACATGATGTCAAGGAAAACCAGGTTCATGTCTATTACCTCACAGAAATGAACTCAGACCTAACTGAAGCAGTAGAAATAATAAAAAACCATAAACATCAATGATTGTCGAGGCCCAAAGGGGTCAAAGGTCAGAGAGTTTGGGTCTTGCTTTTAGTTCATTCAAGGTTATCCTGCTTCCAACTCAAACAAAGGTTCCACCTAGTTGTAAATCAGAGTTCTGCTCTCACAAGGTTATTGTCCACAGGTGTGGCTAGTTGTCAGACCTTGTGCTCCTAAAAAGGGAAGTAGTTGGTTCCCACCTAAAACAAAAAGTTGAATCTAAGAACCCAACTAAGTTCCAGTTCCCTTTATGGAAATAACTTGGGATTTCACCCAAGGAGTGGTTTGCCTACAGAGAGAGATTGGTCTAGGGCCTGAGGGATGAATGTACCCCATGACTTTCAATTTGTATGTTAATGCAGTCCTTTTGTTCTACTCTTACATTTTGAAATCAGGGGTATATTAAGGTGATGGAAAATAAAATGCAGGTGAATTTTCAGTACTCACTGAAATTCCCTCCTGATACTATCCTAAAAAAAAAAAAAAAAAACAGAAAAGACGAACAATGGCAAAATATGTAAGGTACATTTATGGCCCAACATCAGAAGGATGGAATGTTGTGTGGAGCAGGGCAGGGACACTGTCCAAAGTCCCTGAATTACCTACTTGGGAAAAACATGTTTACAGGCTCAGAAGTCCCAGCAAATTCCTAGCAGATCAAATTGGGGCTCTACTTCCTATGTATTATTGTGGAACTGAGGGGTACCCAGGAGAAAACAGACCCTGAAAGCCACGGAGTTGGTGTGCTCACAGGCCAAGCATGCGGTGACTGTGGATATCTCATCAGAAAGTTTCCATGCCTGAAGTCAGCCAGAAATTGTTTAGATGCCAAAGCGAAAATCGAACCAAGCCCGGAAAGTTTCAACTAATAACTCATATCAGTGAAAACCAAGTGGAGTTTTCAGATGGAAAAAGACAAATAGAATGAGCTAGCAGCAGGGGGCTACACAGTGATATACAAAGAGAACATGGAATAAGGGAGATACACAGCACATACACACAAGTACATACAAATACACACAAACATATATACAAACAAGTACACACACATTCACACAAGTGCATAAAGACACAGACACATATACACAGGCATGCATACAAATACACATAAACACATATACAAACAAATATACACACATACATGCTCAAACAAATACAAAAATGCACAGAGACACACATACAGAGAAACATATACACATACATACACACGTGCACATACTTACACACATATATGTATATACATACAAGTACATAAAAATACACAAATATACACATGCACACACATATACATACACATGCATGCAATACATACACACAATATACAAACATGTACAAACATACATACAAGTATACATACACTAATGCATAGTACAGTGAAAATCACCACACACATATATAAGTGCACACATGTACATGCATGTATATATATGCACACATATATACACACAAATAAGAAGCACAAACACCAGTACACATACACTAATACACATAGATACACACACATATACTAGCATGTACATATACACACACAACTCACAAGCATATGCACATAGCACATATATACACATTGCTATACACGCATATGTACACCCATATATACATATCATCCATACACATACAAGCACACATATATAAATGCATATGTACATAAATATACATACTAGCACACTCAACACATTAAACACACACAGATGCATATACACACTTTAATACACACATATGTGTACCTACACACATCACACATACAATCACACACAGATATGTAGTCATACACCCATAAGCATGCACTGGCATATCCAATACACAAGTACATACACACAAGCACACACAAACATGTACACATGCATACATGCACAGAATCACATAGACATGCATGCACACTAGCAATATACACATACTAATATACATACATATATAAACACACAGACACACACATATATGTACACACATATGAACACACATGGTAAATTAGTGTAGAAAAGCTCTCTATTGTCTTTCGCATGTTCAAAACCACGATAGTACTTACCATTTTCCAAACAGTCCTTTTGACTCCTGTGTGCATGCAAGCAGGGGCAGGTGGGTTTCTAAGAAGCTGATTCTGTCTCCTTTGCCCACCAACCTTATTTGAATTCCAGGCTTCGGGGCAGTTTGTGAAGAGCTTTCCCTTCCAAAGCTGACCACACATTGGCTTTAGCAACTCAAGGCTCCTGGTCCAGGCACCCACTGGTCTAGGCGGTGTCCATGTCAGCTCTTACAGTGCAGGGACAGAACTGAGTAGTGACAGACCACAGGACACAAAGACCTGAAGTGTGTGCTTCTGAACTTTCTGACCGAAGAAACAATAATTGTCTCATGTCCTGCTCAACATACATGGAGTTAAAGAATGAAGCACAGCATGAAACACTAACATTTTCTGAAACTGCATGCCTGCGGCTTGGAAAAGTGCCCTCTATATTAGATTTTGCTAATTTGAGGATGCAAGATGAAATAATTTAGAGAGTAGAATATGATACAATGGAGGTAAACACTTTATTACTCAACAGGAAGCAAGGAAGACATTAGAGGGAGTGGAGGGCAGAAAGTGAGCCGAGACCAGTGAACTACCAGTAACTTGAATAGAAGTGTAAATGAAAAAAAAAGTGTAAATGAATCAAAGAATTAAAGTGTAGATTTCCAGATGGGATTCAATGCTCCCAAACAAATATTCTGAGAGATAGCCATCATGTAGAGCTTGGAAGTAAGAGGAATGGATGAAGCAGTGTGTCTCAGAAGGCTAATGGAGCTTGACTATGTCTGCAAAGGGCAGGCAGTCCAGAGGGCCTGATGAGCGTGTTTATGATGTGGGCACGTGCCATTGTGCAGGAGGGCAGAGCACTAGCAGGGATGGAAGCACCTCGTTCCACAGATTTAAAATGTAATGTAAATATTGATATAAGAGGAAAAGAAGAAAAAACAGTTAAAACATGATTCTCTGACTCACACATAGTATTCAATAGAATGAAGATTTTAAAAACCAGACAATGAAAATATATGCAAGAAGTTGAGCCTATTGGCATATAAGAAGTATCACAGTGAACTAACCGTATGTCGGACATCAAACCCACCTTTGTCCAAGAGTGAATATCACCAGTCCTTGTCTGGAGGTAGGAAAATCAATCTGGAAATCAAAGAGTGGGTAAATAGAGGATCTCTAACTGTTAGGAAATTCATGCATTTTAAGCAACTCATGAGGTAATAGATAAAAGACAGTGGGAAAGGAGAGATACTTTAGATAGAATGTGATTAAACATGTCATATCAACTATGAACCATAGATATAGCTTTAAGCACACCATTTATGGATATGTCTATACCCCAGGGAAGAGTTATTTTGAAAGAAACATCAGGACCGCGAGGGGTGCACCCATACACTGAGACAATGGGGATTTTCTATCTGGAACTCACCAAGGCCAGCTGGCCTGGGTCTGAAAAAGCCTGGGTCAAAACCGGTCTCGCTGAACATAGCAGACAAGGAGGACTACTGAGACCTCAAGAACAATGGCAACGGGTTTTTGATTCTACTGGACCTATTGGTTTCGTGGGAGCCTAGGCAGTTTCGTGGATGCTCACCTTACTAGACCTGGATGGAGGTGGGTGGTCCTTGGACTTCCCACAGGGCAGAGAACCCTGATTGCTTTTTGGGCTGACGAGGGAGGGGGACTTGATTGGGGGAGGGGGAGGGAAAGGGGAGGCGGCGGTGGGGAAGAGACAGAAATCTTTAATAAATAAATAAATAAATTTAAAAAAAAAGAAAAAAAAGACAAGATAAGAGGAAGGAATTTTTTTATATATTTATGTATATTTTATAAGTTCATGATCTGCCTTCCTCAGTGACCTGCGCAGCACCTTTCACCACTATGAACACAAGCCATCAGGGACAAAGATTCCAGTTCAGTTCTAGCTTAACCTCTCTGTACCCTTTCTCCAAAATCTGTGGTGTCTTCTGCTCTCAGGTCTTACAGCTTAGTTCATTATCAGAGAACCATGGGAAATGGCAATAACCTGTGCTGTTTTGGCAACTTCTGGGTCATCCTGGCTAAGAACCCTTGGGGAGGTATGGTGTACCTGATGCTTAGATTTTTGTCTAATATTGTTAGTGATTTTGAGAAACTGGTAAAAATTTCCAGAACTATTACAACATAGAGTTAACATTAATGAATAGTTTTGAATAATTTAAGACAAAGCGTGTGACTAGTTAAGCATCATGTGTTGCCTAGTGGAACAGTTAGTACAACCACAGGATGCATTTAAACAAGTTAGGCATGAAATGTGTACTAGGGACTTAGATAAACCACAACCAAGAAGCCAGAATCTGAGTTTGTTTGAACTTTATGTGCATATTGCTTAACATTCTCTACTAAAGATTAATAACTATTTCAATAGTCAAAAAGCAAAAATGCATTGTATAAAATATTTGGTCAATGGAGACATTTTAAAAATTCTGAAAAACTCAAGAAAGACTTAGTAAAGACAGGCAGCAAGAGACTCAAATTCAGCATTTTATTTCCAAAATAGAATACACTTTAATTTTATTATGCTATTAATGTGTATAAATATTTAAGAGATGCCTGAACCATTATCATTTGCAATGTCTCATTTAAAAAAGCACCAGCCACCTGCCATGTCCTTTCTTTATTTCTCAGCTCATATTTCAAAATTATATGAAAGGATGTAGGACTAAGAATAACCAAGTTATTTCTTGAAATAAAATACACAAAACATTGAATTGGTAAAATGTTGCCTTGGAGAATTCAGTGTCACAGTTTATAAGTGGAACTGAAGTGTAGATCAGTAATCACAAAGTGGAAACATGGGAAAATACCAAAGAGAAATCTGTTTGGGCATCTCTCAATTTCCTGCCTTTTTTTTATTTTTGTCTGTTGCCGATGTAGACTATACTACCTCAGTCTACAAAAATGCATGGATAATATAACCATACTTCGGTTTAAGTAATTTAAAAAAAGTTTCATTTTAAATAAGTAAAAAACTAAAAGAAAGTAATTTATAATGAAAAGCCAATCCCTTTTACTGCATAAAGGAATGAGGACAATTATATTCAAATAAGCAGCGAACTATATTACAATAAATTACATTTGCCACCACTTAGGTTTACAAGCAAAGGCGACTTTAATTACAGTCCCCTTGTTTTCGTATTGACAATTTGAAACTGATGAACAAGGACTTTTGTTCCTGTTAATACGAGCTTATTAAAGTGGTAAGTGCAGACTGATGCATGTTGTGGGCTTGCTAAACTGGTTTTGACTGCGTCAGGAGGGGTGTGGCTGTTGGCATAATTTTCTGAGATAGTGAATGGCATTTGGTAAATGAATCAAGCAGAGTGCATACTTCATTAAACCTTTGGTGATTGTATTTCTGGGCAATCACACCATGTTAAATTCTCCTAAGACATCTCTCCTCCAAGGAGCCTCAAGTGTAGACTCAAACACCCTTCCTTCTCCTTGACAGTAGTGGACATCCATTGTCCAGCAAGGAAGGAGTATCCCTGCTGCTGTGCTGAGTGTGAACATTTCTGTAACGAGGACACATCAGTGTGACTCACCAAAGTAAAGAGCCCCTCCTACATTTTCACGTGATGTTTGTGCACCCATTTGAGAATATTGCCTAATTCCTGCCAAGTTCCAAATGACTACCTTGACTTCATGGCTTTATGCTTGACAGTAAAATACACTAACAATGCCTTGTTTGTCCAGAGAACATTCTCTGTCTAAATTTAAGGAGACAGTCACCTCTGCTTTGCAGATTGAGTACAACCTAGAGAAGGTTCAAGCGTGTGACATCCAGACAAACCCATTGGAAGAACTGAAAGGAAAAGGTCTCATTTAGCTGTGTCTTTTACTATGACAATTGGTTTGACACTAAATCCAAGCCCTAATGTGGAGTAGATTCTTCACACACACACACACACACACACACACGCACACACGCACACACACCTCCATTTCCTGGGTTCCATTCAACTCAAGAAGCAGAATGGTGCAGGTGGGCCTTACAGTCATCACCCGCCTCTGCCCCATGGCCTCATGGGTAGCAGCGGATTTTGTTCTGCCTGTGTTTCTGGGTGCAGCCAGCCTGCCTTTCCCATGTGTTTCCAGCATTGCTCAGAGTTTCTCTGATATATTAGGGATCCTTGCTCACGGTTGAAAGCAACCATCTGTTAGGAATGCTGACACATTTGTTCTGATCGAAGCTCCGGGGAGAAATGTAACAGAACTGTGGAGGAATGTGGAGACTAAGAAGCTACCCGAACAGGATCCCAGGATGACACCAAGGGCATCCGAAGGAAGCAGCAAGTTCAGAACACCTGCTAGTTTGCCTGAGGTCTTGGCTGAAGCACCGAGCGCCAGCATTTGCTTGGTGCTGGCCTCACCTCAGCGTCCAGGTTGTGAGTCATCCAGGACTAGCGAGTCACACTGTGGCAGGCAGGGCTCTTCCTCTTGAGGTAAGCTGTTATAAATTTGAGAGAGAACACGGACTGGGGATTGTCTCAGTTGGTAAGATTGCTTAGTGTCAAAGTTGGTATTTGGTCTCCTGAATTGCTTAAGCTGGTTTCTGTGGAACAAGCTCAGATACATGAGACTCCGTCTCAAGAACATGGAAGAAAACCAAATTCTGTCCCTGAAAACTGGCTATCTTCTAGGCACAGCTAGGATTAGCTGTCCCTTTGTTTACAGCTTGATGACACAGCTTGTGTGAAGCTACTGATGAGGGCTGGCAGGATGGCTTTTGTGATGATGCACCCTCAGCCAGGCCCCTAAAGGGGTGTGGTGGGCGGAACCAGTTCCCTGCCCTATACACATCAAGACCCCTGCCCCTTGAATCTGTGCTGTTGTGTTGAAAAGGCAAGGGAGTGCTGTGGAGTATTACTTTAACTATATAAAGGTGTGTTACATTTGTTTATGCTGCATTTGTTCAACAATGCAAAGATGTGTTGCATCTGTTTATACTGCAGTTGTGCAATGATGTAAAGATGTGTTGCTTTGCCTGCCTAAGGCACCCGACTGGTCTAATAAAAAGCTGAACGGCCAATAGCTAGGCAGTAGAATAGGCAGGGTTGGTGGGCAGAGAAAATAAATAGGAGGAGGACTCTAGGCTCGAGAGAAAAGAGAGAACTGAATGAGGGAGAAAGATGGACACCTGGGGGCAGCCAGCCAGGCAAGCACCAGCCAGAAAGGCACGGAGTAGGACGCGTAGAATGAAAGAAAGGTTAAAAACCCTGAAGCTAAACAGGTTAAGAGAAACAGGTTGACTAAAGTTATAAGAGCTAGCAAGAAATAAGCCTAAGCTAAGGTTGAGCATTCATAACTAATAATAAGTCTCAGTTTCATGATTTGGGAGCTGATTGGGGTCCCAAAGAAGGCCTGTTGCAATGGAGGCTGCAAATGGAACCAACATCCCAATAGGCTCCTCTAGGGTGGGGAGAGGCCCTTATTGTAGGTGCCAGCACTGTACTGTGTCCCAAGTCACCCATGCCACTTCAACACCACTGCACTTCCGGAACACCATGGATGTCACCTGCTTCCACAGTTTATCTCCGTTTATTCATGTACAGAAACACAGCTTCAGTTTCAAAACTTGAATTCCTAACAATGTCTCTGTCTTCACTTCCTGTATTGAATGAAGCCTTAGAATATACCTAGGAAACATAAGTAAGTCCTTTACTTCTTGGCCTGGGTGTGTGTGTGTGTTTACATGTATGTCTGTATGAGTGTGTATGGTTGCATCTGTATGTGTGCTTGTGTTTATATATGTGTTATGCACTGTACACCTCTCTCTCTCTCTTTCTCTGTGTAAAGTGTAGAGGCTGATATTTGTATCTTCCTCAGTCACTCCCCACCTTTTTCTTTGAGACAAAATCTCTTATCTAATCTGGAGACTAGGCTTGCTCTCCTAGCCATCAGGCGGAGGGACACTCTGACCTGTGCCTTCCCAATTTTGGAATTATGGGTATGGGCCACAGCGCAGTGCTGGCTTTTCCCATGGGCGCTATTAAACTCAGGTCCTCTTATTTGCTCAGCAAGCACTTTACCCAGACTGAGCCGTGTCCTTAATCCCAAGAGATTTTCTTCCAGAGGGAGGTGTCGGACAATGAGGGTGAAGCCTTTGAAAGGGGTAAGTGCCCATTAGATGGCTGGGCTTGTGTGCCCCTCCCCCCATATGAGAAGGAAGAGAAATGACAGCATCTATGAGGAAAGCCACTGACTCTGGAGCTGTGAGAAATAACATGCTGGAGTTTAGAGGCTGCAGGGTCACGGCTCTCTGCTAGGGCAGTGAGGACAGAATGGCACCATCCCTCAGGCTGCTCACTTGCAGTGGGATCAGCTGAGTGGCTGACTGAGCCATCCTCTGAGCAGATGATGGGGCTGAGTTTATTGAGACATTGACATGGCCAGCCTTGAAGTACACACACACACACACACACACACACACACACACACACACACACATATATAGTCAATGTAGAGATTTATTCCAGGTAAAACAGATAATAGTATTTTGTTCTGATTCTGATATCAAACACATCTTTGTTTGTTGCTTCATCATTAACTCATACAAACACAACCTAACTTCTGAGGAATCAAATCTGGGAAGTCAACCTCAAGTTAGTATTGGGTGGGACTGTGCTAGGGCACTATCTGCCTTCTCCTGGTAATTAGAGTCGCTCGTCCTGATGGCTACAATCTTCAACACCAGGGTGCCCAGAAGTAGACTTTTTCCAAGCTGGAAATAGTGTTGCTTTGCCCTCAGACACAGACACATTCAGCTACTCCTCCCCACCCCATCCTTGGTTCACTCTCTTCTATCTTTCCCTGCATCCTTTCTTCTATTCTCAGAAGCCCTGGACTAAAACCAGAATGCTCTGACATCAGAATCTTTCTCAGAATCCTTCATGTCCTTGCCTACAGCCAAAAGACCTCTAACCCTAAATGTTAGACTCAGACTGATGGCAACTCCTTCCTGTCTCTTCCAGACACCACACTGTTGGCTGCTGTGCCCTGCAGGCTTGGGTCCCTTGCCTGTGTTTCCTTTCCAGTTCTCCATATTTTTAAGACACCACGAGTTCTGTCTCCTTGTCTTTGTTCTTGAAGGAACAGTTAGAATCAAAAGGTTAAAAGATGAGTTGGGGAGAAAGGTGAGGTATGTCTGTTCTCTAGTTCCTGGAAAGATTTACAGGGGAAATTGTTGGAGTCAGGTAATCTTAGGAAAAAGGCATGGCCAGCTTTCCACTACTGGTAACGTGAGACTTGTGGAATCTGAGTATTCATGGAACAAGGCAATTGAAATTGCAGTTTGGGAGGAAGGCACTGTGGCACTGATGGACTCTTTTCATGAAAGCTAGCCATAGGAGGGGCATCAGATGGCGCAGCAAGGACGCTTCTGGCAGTTTCAGTTAATAATTGGTATTTACAAGTGGCTTTGAGAATGCGGCCTTTGCATATATTTAATTGAAGAAGAGAGAACTTCCATTTGGGAATTCTGAAATCAATACTTGTTGGATTTGCGTGTATCTCGAGGTCACACTGAGGCAGCTCTGTGGAGCTTACGAGTGAGCTTAGCCTGTGCTTCACAGACCTGCAGAATCCTCTTTCCCAGGGTTATGAAAATGCAATTTTCTGCCTCACTCGTTGCGTTCATTTCAACACTCAAAAGCACATTTAGGGGTTACATTGGGTCTTTCTATTGATTGCACTGTGGACTTTTCTAGAAACAACACTAAAATACATTAATGAAGTCCCAGAAGTGCTGTCACGTCTTGTAAGTACTGTTTGAGCCAAGTAGTAAATGTGACTTGGGCTTGAACTCAACATTAGTGTCTGATTATATTATAGCTAATGGTATAATTAATATAATTAGATACATTCATAGGCAGATGGTTTAAAGGCAAAACTAAGGTTTTAAGAAGGATATGGCTATATTAGTTCCATGTTCCATGCAAACGCTCAACAAGACATTTTAACAGCTGTCACGAGACAGAGGACAATGCCTCCTGTTTTATCTCCTCAGTCATTGTCACCTTTATACAGAATCACCCTATCTGCATCAATAGAATTGAACAGGGATTCACTTGAGGCTCAGAAGATGTGAATAGATCATAAATATCAAGGACCAAATGTAACAGTGTTACTGAAGAAGCACTTTAAAATAACACATGAAACTTTATTGTCAGGACTAAAGAGATGGCTCAACAGTTAAGAACACTGACTGCTGCTCTTCCAGAGGACCTTGGTTCAAATCCCAGTATCCACATGGCATCTCGCAACTGTCTATAGCTCCAGTTTTGGGGGTGTCTGGTGCCTACTTTTAACCTCCAAGGCAACTGGCACCCAAATGGTGCACAGATACACAATCAAATAAACACCCATCTGCACAGAATTTTTAATTTTAAAAGGATAAAATATTCTTAAAACTTTTGACTTTGAAATATATCCACAACTACATTTTGAGTAATAATGTGAAACTCCAAATTGTTCAAGAACATGACAAATCACGAATAAGAGTTAACTCATAAAACTCTTTCCCATAGAAGGCTGAAGTCAAGATGATCTTTCTCCTGTGGCTGACGGCTGGCACGATGGTTTCAAAGCAATTGAAAATTGTGTACTCTAATTTTTACTTCATTTTTGACAACAAATGTTTGAGCAGTAAAAAACATACTACAAAAATGCCACCATTCTTGAGGAGCTAAGCTTACAAAGACCATCCAGGTTTTTTGAGACAAGTGGGTCTTTAGCCCTTGTGACTTGGCTTGGTCTTGGTGTGAACATTGGCTTCTTAAGTTTTACCAGAACTTAGTGTATACTTGGCCAGCCACAAAGGGAGATCAGTAATGAGGGGCCCCTAAAGCACTGGTGCTGGCAACTCGATGCAGTCCTCACTAGAGGATGACTTACAGGCCAGAAGTCGAGCAGTCCTGAGCATCGCGAGAGAGCCAGATCAGACAGTATAAGTTACAGAGATGATAGGTGACATGAGAAATCATGTCCTCAAATGTCGAAGCTGTATCACACACCAGTCATCCATATTTCTGTCAGAGTGGGTGGCCCACGTTGTGGAGGAAAGTCACCATTCAAGAGACATGACCACTGCAACATGTCTTTATTGTAACTGTTGCTGGGCAGAAAGCTCAGATGTGACATTTTGGAAAAGATTCCATGAAGAATAGCCTCTTTGGTATGGAGTCTCTGGGTGGCTGTTAATATGATGAACAGTTAAGGCCACCATCAGATTCATCAAGAATAACTTACATGGAAAGCTGAAGAAACTGTGAATGAGTGTGTAGAGTGTGTAAGGTTGGAGGGACGTGGCCATATGGGTCAGGCTCAAAAATGGCTATCTTTTCCTGGCCCAAGTGTGAATGTTGACAATGTGTGTCATGTCAGTGTTGATGAACTATTGACCAGTGTGTATGTGAACTAGCAACCACAGCTTCCTTTTCCTGGACTTAGATGAGCTAATCCCTCCCCGGTGAAGTACATAATAGAAGCCCTGCGGTTCTGGGTTAGATTGTGTAGTTGACATTGCTCCATCCGAGTGAGTACAGTCTACCCACCACAGCTTTCTAGTATGTGCTTCCTTGTGTCTGTTCTTTCTTCATTTCTTGACCCCAGCAAATTTCCAGGACTAACCCAAACAGGACCAAATAAACTTACTTATTAAAGAATTATCTAGAATCAGTTTCTTTTAGGGAGCTTCCACACAGGCAGCCCAATCTCAGGTGGTCATGCCTGAATGCGTGTACATATGGGCCATACTAAATGGGCACAGTGTGTGTGTGTGTGTGTTTGTGTGTGTGTAAAAGTAATAACTGAAGAGGTCACGAATCTGTGAGGGGAAGCCACCCTCAGTGGGTTGGAGTGAAGGAATGGTTTTGTAGACACAGTACTCATGTATTAAGTTCTTAAAAATTGAAATCTAATAACCATGAAGAATGTATATCATAGACCCCATTAATATGCTGTGGAGAAAAATAAGGAAAATAAGTTGTGGATAAGGACAATGAAAAGGCAGAGGGACAGTGTTGTACATGTTGGTGTGAGAAGGGTCTTTAGCAACTGGGTTGGCGGGTAGTACCATGGAGATACTGACAGAGTAAGATTGCATTTTACAGTATATTAGAGAAAAGTGAGAACTATTTGCACAGGTACAAAGACGCCAACCCTGGGCCATCTCCACAATGTTCACTCCCATAAGTAACATTCAAAATATGTCATAAAGCAAATATCTACCATAGAGACCATATTTCTACCTTTTTACCTGAACAAGATTTAAGACTCACTTGGCTCAAAATTAGTGACCACTTTTGGTCCCCATTATTACAAACAGTCAAATTCGATAGACACATGCTGTCCTCCTGATGGTTTCCTTCAGACTGTGAGAGTAGGAAGGGATTATTCCTTTAAAAATGCTCCTTCTGTGGTCTCATTCCTACCTCATGTAACCTCAATACAGAAAACAGTAAGAACTGAATGGAAATGCTTCCTAATTTCAGTGTGAAACTTTGCATCTCATTTTGGAACGGGGGGAAATGTTCCCATTGTCAACCAGGTTTAGCAGAGCGGAGTGAAAACTGCATCATGCTGTTATCTCTTTGTGAAAACTCTTTGAAATCCAGTTATCACGTGAATAAGGTGCCTTCTTTAGTTTGGGATTGCATGAAGATTTATATATGTGTCTTCATCTCAGCTAGAGGAAGTCTGCATGAAAGGCTATAACAGTGTCTTGCCTGTGAGATAAAGATCTGCGAGTCACCACAAATGACTCAAGCTGCAATGAGTTCTCAACACATTGATCAGTCTGTTCCTCTTAAGTTCACAGAAGCATATGTAATATAAACTATTTTTAATACTTAGTAGAAGACCACAAATGTGAAGCATATTTTTTGAAAGAAGGCAGTTTGAAAATGACACTGATGAGCCACCACAACAGGCACCACATCACAGTAACTTTAGGGTGCAGCAGTGGCAGGTGTATTTTGGCAGTAACCAATAGCTCTGTAGATCAGGACTTAAGACCTGGTCAGCAAGAGGGACATCATGCCTGGTAGTAGGCATTTAGTAAGCCAGCCAGGAACAGTGAAGCTGTGGATCCTTGAGGCAAACCTGCAGCTACCCCTGCACTAAAGCAGCATAATCCCAAGCTACATTATAAACATCTGTCCTTATACCGACAGGTAAGTGTAGTCTTCAACCCCCATCAGGAAAATTTGGCTTTGCAACAGACAGAAATCATTACAGAAAACTATGTCATTCAAAATGCATATTCATGGAGCCCAGTCCCAAGCGATAGATCTATAACCTAACTCCTGTGCCTAAGGCTCAGGGATCATTGTGTAAAAGGAGGCAGAAAAATTGTAAAGGCCAGAGAAACAGAGGTTACTTGTGTCTCCTGTGATGCTGGAAGTTAAACTCATAAACTCTCACTAACATGACTGACTAAACAAGAGCTGAGGAAAGACATCAATAGACATGGTAACATGGATGGGGAAGGTCCAGAGACTTCATTTCTGTAGTATACAAATAACTACAGGCGACTAAGCAAGCTGAGAGCGTGAGAAATAGTCTTTATCGGAGAGAGCACATCATAAGGCTACCCTGTACCAAATGGGTAGCCCAGAAACATACATACAAGTAACATTATAAAGACTGAACAGGTTGTATTTATATATTTGTGAATTATGAATATAAAAACAAACTAAGGTCATGGATTTGATAAAGGGTAAGAATAATTATATGGGAAGGTAGAGAAGAAGGGAAGGGAAAAGGGAAACATTAAGATAGGTCAGAAACACACACACACACACACACACAAATAACTGGTAAAAGGTTTAATCCTATAGATCAGGACTTAAATCTGATCGGAAAATATTTGGTTGCTCCCATGATATTAATGCCATTATTGCACTGGAAAACATGTCATTACCATAGCTAGCAGCATTCACATCTGGGAGAGATTGATGACCACACCCCTCCTCTGGTAGTGTGTGTAACATCTTCCAAAACTTTGAAAGTTACCCAGGACGGATGAGGCTTCCAGGTCAATTCCCACTCAAAACACATGATGTGAATTTCTCAAAGAACTACTAAGTATTTAAAAATCAGTTAAAGGTTTATACCATGGGATAGGGAGAGGGCTCAGTGTGCAAAGTAATTGCTTGTGCAAGCAAAGTTTAGGTCCTTAGCACCCATGTAAAATGCCAGGCCTGGTGGTGTGAGTCTCTAATCTTTTGGGTGATTGTGGGGTGAAGGGAGACATAGATGGACGCAGAAGGATACCTGAAGTGGTAAGTGATTCACTTACCTCTGAAGCAGTAGCTTCAGGCAAGCTTCAGGCATCCTGAAGGGTGGTACCTACACTCAGGCAAGCACACCTGCACACACACTACTCAGAAGCACACTCAAAGAGAAATTAAATATATGGAAAACACCTTTAGTTCAAGATGTGAAACACACCGACGTTGTTATACAATCATTTTCAAGACTTGATTATGGCTGAAAGTAAAGTGTTAGTAAAATCCAATCTAGATATAATTGTTGATGGTTGAAGCCTGAAGCCTGCTTTCTCTCTATTAAGGAGAGGTGTAGACGATTTTCTTTTCATAATAATTACACTATTTTGTAGTCATAACTTTGTCATAAGTATTTTCACAGTGGTTAGAATCAGTATTTTTAGTAAGGGTTCAACGTAGTTCACCCATCACTGAGGTATATATGGGATGATAATTCTGACTAGATGATGGTGTTTTATGTGTGTCCTGGCCCTGTTATAACACACTATATAATATTAAAGAAGACCTTTACCTTTTCTATATTTTTCTGCCATGGTAAAAAAAAAAGAAAAAGAAAAATACCGTTAAAAAAAAGAAAAATATCGGTTAAAGGGGCAGTTATTTTTAAAAACTTGTTTCTGGGCAAGATGTGCTGAAGTGTTTGGAATTCAAAAGATAAGTTTGAAGATCACTAGAAAATTATAAAAGACAGCTTACAAGCTAGGAAGATAACACAACTAGCAAATAGGTGATAATTGCTTTTATTGAAAATCTTCAAGATAGGACCATGGAAGGAGGCCCAAAAAGTAATTCATAAATTACTGTGATAGAGTATACCTATTAATAACCTATGAAATACACAACCATTTTGCCTTTGAAATTGTTAATGTTGACTATTAATATAACTGCTAATAAAAATTAAATCCCCACACAAAGGGGGTAGAGAATCCAAACAGTGATGGCTCTTTATTTACCATAGTATATGACATTATTTAACATTATATAACCCTTGCCCCATTGCCCAGATATCTAGTGAGTTGTATCAAGAAAGTAACGGAGATTGTGTGCCCATTTATCTATAGAAATCCACAATTCTGTGCCCAGTAAAGCAAAGTTAAAACAAATATAATCAATAGTTAGAAATCAGATGTATTGTATTTTCTTAGTACAATGTGTCTTCTGTGTCGGCCCAAACAAAATGCCTTGGCCTGGGTAGTTCAGAAAGACGAGAGCTTTATTTAGTTCAAAGAACTAAAGATAAATGTCACTGGCCTCTGTGAAGCTTTGCAGACAGATGAGGATGTGGAGGAAGGCGACATTGTGCCAGGGAAACTCACAGTGAAGACATCATATGGCCGTACAACAATCCAGGAGGGATCCAGCTGTAGGCTCTCTTTATGATGACTGCTTCTCATGCTGAGGAAGAAAAGCCTTAATTTCTTCAGAGGCCTTTCCTCCCAGTAGCCTAGTTCCCTGACTGAGCTTCCATCATCTCCGAACATCAAGGGAGAGAGCACCAAGCGTGGAGTCTGTGGGGGAGCAGACTTGAACATCTGCAAGCCATAGGACCTCCCATCCATTAAGATCAGGCAGGAAAATTCTTTCATAAATTGTGTTTAATCCATCGTATGCCTTGTATGGGAGATTCTTCTAGGTATTAATGAACAAGCAAAGCATGGGTGAGGTAAGGTGCCCGATTCCATAGGGTTTGTCTTGCAGAGAGTGTGTGGTAACTTCAGTTGACAGGTATTTTGATAAAAGAAAAGCAAGTCACTGAAATAGAGTAAAGAAGGTTATAGAAAACTATTTACAATGTGGTCTCATTTTCAGGAATAATTATACATACTGATAAAGCTTATATATCTGGTGGGATTCCTTACCCCCACGTTATTGGTTCCTGATATTAAAAAATACATCTGTATTTCATTATACACCTTTTAAAATTATTTTTCTTAACAATAAAATTTTAATAATTTTATTGTATTTATTATTATCATCCATTCAATATGATGAACTATTAAAACTTTGTAAATCTATTGATACAAATCAAAACTCATGTTTATTAACAAAATTATTTAAATGATGGTTAGATAAACTATGTCTTTATTATTTTTTTACAGTTTAGGAAATATTTGGGGAGAATTCTAGGTGTGCTCTACTTGAAATTGTTATATACCCAGCTTTTTAACAAGTACACAGCAATAGGTAAAAGGGTGTGTGTGCACGCATGTGTGTATGCATGTGTGCATGTGTGTTTGTGCACACATGTTCACGTGTGTATGCTTGCTCGTGCGTGCATTTCAGTTTAATGCAGTCAGTCTTACTTCTTTCCTCTTATACCTGGTTCTCTCTGATCTCCTGAGCAGACTTTGCAGACCAATATCAACAAAGCAGATTGTGTGTTTTCTCCTCTCCCTTTTCCCCTGGCCACACGGTGGGACACTGTAGAATGGACAGGCATGATTGGAAGGAGAGGTGGTACTTGGCCATGTGAGGGTGGATGGAGCCAGAGAGGTTCTCATGGACCTGTTGTAGGCTGGGTGCTACCTTGGTTTGGATCTGGAGTGTTTCCTAAGACCCATAGGCTAGAAGTTGGTGCTTCATGGTGTGTGGAGGTGGAAGACACCTGAGGTGGTGGAACAAGTGGGAGATCTGGCAGCTGGAGGGACCCTGGGCCATCCCTTCTGTCTGTCTTTCCTCCTCAGCTGCTATGAGATATGTTCTGTTAAGCCTCCTATGATGTCCAGTAACACCACAGTCCCCAAAACATTGGACTCCCCAATCACAGACCGAGCTTTCCATGCCTGTGAACCAAGCTAAGCATTCCTTCTAGAGCTGAGTATCCCATCTGTCACTCTAAAGAAAGTGTGATGAGCCTCATGCAAATATCCCTAGAGCAGACCTGGTCATGATATCCCAGGATGCACTGGGGTTTCTGCTCCTAACTCTGCTACCTGCTCAGGGAGATGCCTTCCACAAAAGGGGAGCAATGCAGGTCTCACCCCAGGGTCTGGCTGAAGTAAGATGGCAGAGACATGAGGTTCCGGAATCTGGTGTGTTGTATGAACACGGAGTGTGTCGCAGCGGACATTTCCTGTTGATATTCTCTGGGTTTCATGGTGATCTCTTCGCTAGGCTCCGTCTGAATAAGCCTCCCTCTCCGGCTCGCCTTCTTGCCCCCACACTCTCTCTTTACGTAAATATATGCAAAGACGACTTTTAAGCAGACCTGGGAGGCTATAGAAGAATGCATGTGTACATTTCTTTGTGCTGTTCAGACTTGGTTACCTCACATTAAGCTGGGAGGACTTCCTTGAACCTTAGCACTTAAATTGATATGGACCAAATTGAGAAGTGACATTTCTGTATAAAAATTTGTGTTTCTCTGCTCATCATTTTGCTAGATCTTACTAGATTAGTTTCATTAGAAATGAGAGCATCGTTTCTCGATTTTATCATAAATGAGTGAACATTTCTTCCCCATCCAGTAGAAGGAAAACTGTGTCCTCGGCACTTACAGTCTGTCAGACACGGAGTGACCTATTGTTCTTTATTTTATCTACATTTATCTGACTACAAATGAATTTGTCCATTTCATAGATCTGTGGCTTTAGTGTTTGTGCTTGGGTTAATCCCTGCACTTCAGATTCTTTGTATTATTTTTATGCATCGAAAATTTATAGTCACTATTGTACATTACACCTAATAAGATATTGCTATCTGTTCAGCCATTTTTCCAGCTCACGTGTTTTCCTGTTGACATTTTTCATAGTGACTTTTTCTCTATAAAGGTTTATATTTTCCTGTAACTTAATATGCCTCTTTTAACTATGTCGGGGCTTCAAACTGTGGTTAAAATAGGGATATCGTTGACTCTTATTTCCAGTCTACTAATATTTCTGTAATCATTAGCTCTTTTCTCTTTCAACATCCAGCAACCTTCATCCATCTAAAATCGACTGTAACATATGTGTAAGGCTTGTGTGAGAATGGCGTTCGTCTTCAAACAGACAGGCAGTTACGGCAGCGCCTTTCATTAACCCACCCGTTGATTTATGATTACATTATGCTAATGCCTGCTTCTACATACTGTCACCCACTCTGTTTCCCTGATTTATTTCTTTAATTTCATGTTTCGGTGCAGTTGGTTAGCTCATTCTGAGTTGCTAACACTCGAATGCCACTGTCTGCTCCTCGTTCTGCCAGCCTGATGCAGCTATTCAGAGGGGCGTGGTGACACACTCTCTGGTCCCAGGCTTCCCTTTGCAGTTTACAGCAAATGAAGGAAGAAGTATTTGTCTTTGTTCCTCCTTGAGACAGATTCTTGAGACATGCATTTCTGGAAACATTTTCATCTTCATATATCATTGGTCAAATCAAGTCACACAGCCACTTTGAGGTGGTGAGGAAGAAGCTGAATGATTGTGTTCAACAATATGGATTGTTTGTGAAAGTCTCACGGTGGACGGATTGATTTGTCACTGATGCAACCTTGTGAGTTGGTGTGTCCCATCGTCAAGTGTCCCATTATTTGATTTTGAAATTTTATATGTAAGTATATAATTAACGAGCACACATAGTGCACATTTCAGGCTGCTTACCCGTCTCAACTATCAAATGAAGCTGAATGAGGTTGACTTATGCCCTCCTGCACGTGGTCCATAGTGGCTGAGCCTGTCTCTCACAGTATCACATCTATTATGTGTTCTGACATTGACTTTCTTCTGGAATCTAGACACACCATGTTTGACCTTATTTTACCTTTCATATACTTTATTATTTATTGTTTTTTACCCCTGCTTTCTATCTCCATTGCATTAAGAATAATTTATTTGGGGCTACTTTTTCTACCCACTAGTTTTTTTCTCCTGCTAAAACAAGGAGCATGAATTTGGTTTTATAAGAGTCTTAGTGTTTTTCGTTGTAGGAATTCTGCTTACAACTTTTGCAAGTCTGTTGTGTTATCATGACAATTAACTTTGTCATAATCTGTAAGCATGACAGCTTGAATATAAAGGGATCCTGACACCCAGGAGCCAAAGAATACCACAAAGTCACACCGAACAACAAACCTAGCTCAAAGGGTTTATTGGGAGGGAAAAACACCAGAAGACTGGCAGCCTCTGCTTGGGCAAAGAACAGCAGGGGAATGAGCAGAAGGTGGGACTTGGATAGTTTCAGCTTTTCAGGGTGAAACTTATCAGGGTGGTCGAATTTCACATCCGGGACTGGGCTTTTGACTCTGTAGGGTGGGAGGCTGGGTCCAGCAATTAGGGCAGTTAGAGTGTTCTGTGGGTGGAGTCTGGCAGTTAGAGGTCCTTGGGGAGGGGCCTGGCCACCTGTGTAGCATGAGGGGCTTACACAATCAGGGTTCTTAAGTGTATGCTGGTGTGGAGAAGCTGTACTGAGAACAGCAGGTGAGAGCGAGCGAGCAAGCCAGCGAGTGAGTGATCCATTCGTTCACTTCTCTGCTCCTGACCATCGATGGAGCAGTGTTACACTCCTCCCCTCAGTGTGACTTCTCCACCATGATCTATAACAAACACCCCACTCCCCAAGTTGCTTTTTGTTAGAATATTTTATTAAAGCAACAGAAATGAAACTAGGACAAATATCTCTAAGAAGTCCCTGTGTCTAAGTTTTTTTTTCTTAATTTATGTTTCTTTAACTAAAGCCAAAGAGTTGCCATATTGTATGCATGACAGTTGTACATGGGGTGAGTTTCAAATTCCATTTTAAAACAACCTTTTCTTCCCCTTCTTGGTCACGGTATCTTGATTCCTGGTGTGGTTTGAGATTTTTATTATAATTGCTAATATTTCTTGACTAGTTATTTGTGGGATTAATTTAAGGTAGAGGACACGAGTGTTTTCATTTGGGAAATATTTTCTCTCCTTAGTGCCTCTAGTCCTCTCAAATTGGAACCACTCTAAATTAATGGCTATGTTGTTTTGGACCCTTGTTACTTAAATGGGGCTGTAGCGGCAGGCCTCTGGCTGCAAATTCTTTTTTATTTTATGGATGTGTGTGTGTGTGTGTGTGTGTGTGTGTGTGTGTGTGTGCTCTCCTGGCCGACCTAAGTGACTCTCCTTGTAGCCACTGGTGAAGAAGTACCAGGAGAATCTGATAAAAATGAGATTGATCCCTGCTGGAGGGCCTGGCTGTGACCCCACTTTCACTTGAGTGTTTCCTTTTGGAAAATCCATCTTGATTGACTTGGTTTTTATCTCTTCACTGAACCTAGGAGGTCAATCACACCAAACATCCAGAAACTTCTGTTAAGGGAGGGTGAAGTGTTAGAGGAATTATCCCACATAGGACAGGAGCCCCACCCCTTTTCTTTCCCTCAATATGCAAGGGGACTAGGAAACATTCCAAATCTTGAGAAGACCTCACTTTTAAAGATTAAAACCCTGCTAAGTGAAAATCAGAATTCTTGAGAGCACACCTGGGGTTCCACAACCACAGAGATAAAATTTTCTGCTTTGTCCACTTACCACAAAGAGGGAGGCTCAGGGCAGGGCAGGCTCCCAACAAACAGGGCGGGCATGCAGAGTGAAGCAGAAGGACAAGGGAACTGGTGAGATGTTAAAGGAGTGGGTCAAATCTTGCTAGAGATTCATAGGTCAAACACACATGTTAAAGGAGCAGGTCAAATCTTGCTAGAGATTCATAGGTCAAACACACGTGTTAAAGGAGCAGGTCAAATCTTGCTAGAGATTCATAGGTCAAACACAGATGTGTAGTTTTTGATCTTGAAGCAGCAGAGGGCAGCCACAACACTCAGAGGCTGTGACTCTGATCTGGGATGTCCTGCTACCCAAGTCAACAACAATTTCAGTTTTAACCTGAGCAAAGTCTAGCCATATTGAAACAAAATGCTTAGACAAATATCAAAAATCAAGGTTCAGAAATTGCACAATGGACCACATACAAGCTCTGTTCTAAGTGAGGCCATTGCAAATTCAAAGGAGAGATGTGTACCTTCACCTCACACTAACAGGCAGTCATTGCCCAGGTGGAGGAGCATGGCTTAGTGAAAGAAATCATCTAGGCAGCTATTTTAAATACCGTCAAAGAATTAAATTAGATTATCTTTGTGAGACAATAGGTAGGAAAATCTGATAGAAAAATAGAATGTAGAAAATGGAGAGTTACCATGTTTGATAATTTTCATAATAATTTTGCTAAAAGCAATCAGCAGAAAGATTCAAGATGGAAGGGGAATATGGAGAGTACCACGAAATTCCAAGCAAGAGACTCAGGGTCTCTGAAGCACTCAGATCAACTTTTATGTATTAAAAGTAAAAACTATCATGAAAAATGCGAAAGGGATAATACTGCAATAATTGCAATGGGGATATATGTATCTCTAAATCCTCAGTTTAGAAAAAAATGAAGCCCATAGAACCCTGGACTAGCATGAAAAGGTAATGACCATGGATGTGATACTGGTGCGAACAACATGGGAGTATGCAACTACTTAGTGGTTGGATGTAAGGCCATCTCCAGGAGGTAGGACCCATACTCCACAATGTCACTAGGATGAAGAACCTATCCCTAGACAGGACACAGAGCCCAGGATGAGCCTACTACTACACTCTGCTAGAAAGGCACAGTTTTCAACCGATTCTTCACTACATGTTGCTATTCCCATGGATTAGTGCAGCTTGCAGCACTCATCAGAGAAACTGCTTTCCGCCATAGGAAGTGATTAGCACAAAGACCTACAACTGGTCAATGTATACAGAATAAGATACTGTGGAATGCTCAGCCCTAAACAGAACAATCAATATTCTACTCCCTTCTTCCAAGGCTCAGAGGTCAGTGTGGAAGGGGAGAGGAAGGACTAGTAGGGATAGAAGTGCTGGATGACTTCAGGAGAACAGTCTTTTCTCATTGCAGCAGGATGATTGCAGCACATACGTGTCCACAGTGGTTATGACAGCACACACAAGACCTGTGCAGTCTCAAGCAAGACAAACAACCAGGAGAAGGGCAGTCATCACAAGGCCCTATCCCTAATTGAGGAGCTACTGGTAGTTAATAATGGCAGAGAGAGAGAGAGAGAGAGAGAGAGAGAGAGAGAGAGAGAGAGAGAGAAGGAGAGAGAGATCACGTTAAGCATGTGGGCCCTGAAAGATCCACAATGCTCCAGTAGACAGCCCCACATCCAGGAGTATATGGGCAAATCAAATTGTACTTGATGAGTTTTTAAAAAGAGGACATGAAGTTGGGAAGCTTAGGAGGTAAGCGTGAATATAACCAAAATAGATTGTATAAAATTATTGAGGAATTTATATGTAAATAGCACAAAACACAAAGCTCTTGTAATTAAGTATTCTCTTTGTATTTAAACTTCCCTTTCAAGAAGACATAGAAAGTAATTTTTAATATAAGATAAGCCCAATTGTCTTGCTTCTGAAGCAGTTCTGGTTTTCTAAGGTGATCCTATACACTAAGTCTAGTCTACATAAAGGATGAAGAGGAATTGGGTGGTGAATATAGGAGCAGACATAACGCCACATGTCTTAGTCACTGTTCTATTGCTGTGAAGAAACACCACGCCCAAGACAACTATGATAAAGCTTTTAACTGGAGTCTTACAGTCTCAGAGGTTCAGTACATTATCATCATAGCAGGGGCCTGCAGGTAGGCTCTGGAGCAGTGACTAAGAGCAACATCCTGATCATAGGGAGAGAGAGAAAGACTGGAATTACCATAGACTTTTGAAACATCATAGCCCACCGTTTCAACAAGACCACAGTTCTTGATACTTCTAATCCTTTCAAATAGTACCGCTCCTTGGTGACTAAGCATTCAAATACATGAGTTCATGGTAGCTTTTCTCATTCAAACCACCACAGCATGCCATAAACAGATATAGCCTTTAACACACGTGTACGAATGCATACACATATGTAATATGAAGGGGCTGGCTTGTTGGGGTTTTCTGTCCTGCCCAGGTTCCCCACAGCTGGCAAGACCCCCCAAAAATCACACAAGATCTCTTAAGTTATAAAGCTGATTTGTAGTGGGAGCTGTGGACAAGCCTGATTTTCATCCCACCCAGCTCCCACATGTTTAGCTTTACACCCGAAATAACAACACACAAATTGTATTCTTTTAAACACTGCCTGGCCCATTAGTTCTAGCATCTTCTTGACTAATTCTTATATTTTGATTAACCCATTTATAATAATCTGTGTAGCACCACGAGGTAGTGGCTTATGGGGAAAGATTCAGCATGTCTGACCTGGCGGCTGGCTCCATCGCGTCTGACCTGGAAAGGAGAGGCATAGCATCGGCCTCACTTCCTCCCAGCATTCTGTTCTGTTTACCCTGCCTACCTAATTTTCTGTCATCTCACCTTTAGGCAAGTTCAGTAGTCCTTTCTCTGTGGGTTCTTTGTGTCCAGTTCATGCAACAGTCCAGGAAAGAGCAGTTTCTTGCCCAAATGGCTAACCAACTCCATAAGGAGCCTCTTCGATGCCCATCTTCCTCTTGAAGTAGCTGGTGCTGCCAGGAGCAGTTGTGTCTCATTGTCATGAAAAGCCCTAAGTTATTAAAACATTAAATGCCATATTCTGCAGTGTTTGAAAGACAGGAAGAATGTCTATCTAACTGGAATATATCTCTATATATCTAGAAAATCTAAGTAACGTGACTACAAGCTTAACTATTATTGATGATTATCCATTAACAACCAATATTTCCTAATTATATGTTACATTTTTAAATGAACTACATAATCACAATACCTTAATCAAGATCATAAATACATATACATATAACAAAATTGACCTTTAAATCCATACCAATGCAAATTATTCATATCTATATCATATCCCCCTTTAAATGTAAAAGAACGTTTATAAACCATATTTGGGAAAACGGGCACAGTTTTTTTTTCTCTCCAAACTACTTCCTGCTATATGGGGTCACTCTTATTCAGGTCTTTCATGGTATAACCTGTGTGCCAGGTTCATCTCAGTGGGAAGTTGACTGAAGCAATTTTTTGAGGGTGTTCACAGCAACCTTTCAGGAGGGCATGGTCTATCATACCATATTGGGATAGAAGCAATCCACAGGGTCTCATCCTCTGTGTAAACAAAAGAAGACCCTCTCCAAAGCATCTTATCCTTAGACCCAAATTCTGAAATCATAATACCCTTATATCCATTCTGGTTTAGCTTGGCAGCCCATGTAATGAAATGTCTCTCTGTACTTAGCTCCTTCACAGTCAAAAGATTTAAAGAAAACACAATATACATAATCGAGACTGTCTGTGAATTTTCCATTTTTACGTGGCTTATTTTTACTCTATCACTTTACTTTATTCTGTCTCTTTAAAGACTTTACCCTTTTAACTTTATTCTCTCTATATTTTTTTTCTCTCTCTCAAGCCTACGTACACTCATCCAACACTGTGATCCATTTAGTGGTCTTTTATGTCTGAATCTGTTTTATTTTGAATCTGTAATATTTTTACTATCCAGGAGCACTTCTTAAAATGCTAAGTTACACCATGTAGAAGAAATACAGTTCCACCTGTTTACTGCCAGTCTAAACCTTAACTGCTTTGTTATTATGGTAATAACATCGTTCCTGCCTGAGGTCAGCACAGTATGGCATGGAGCAGCCGCTCCTGCCTCAGATCCATTTAGTGTCCCTGAGCTGTGCACAGTTTTAGGCACACAGCAAGTCCACATTTGAGCCGTACTCAGCAGTTTAATTCTGAGACTGAGCATGCAGCACAGAAACTCTTTTCATCCAAGTTACAGCCAAAACTGACATACAGAACACTGTGCAGTCTGAAAACACCTCTCTGTATGGTGGTAGGAATCCACCATGCTCTCCCACCTGACCAAGTCTGATTCCACCATCTGCCCAGGCAGGAAGAGTTGAGTCAAGGGCATGGTCTCAGCTACTTTCCTCCTGATCCTGAGTGGGAATAGAAACATACAGTCCTATAAAAGCCATTGAAATGCTTTAAAGCCGGAGTTTGCAGTGGCAGTACACCCCCAGGAAGCCATGCTTTAAAATGACACAGCTTTTTTTCTGATGTTGTTGCTGAATCAGGAAATTTCTCTATGGCACGCCACCAACAAACAGCAAAAATCTGCGTTAAAGTCTGTTTTTTCTCTATTTAAAATTAAGCTATCTCAGGTTTTATGTCCAGTTGTTACCACACAGGTTAAGATCTTCCCTGGTAAGCTATATCTCGTGGTGCTACACAGATTATTAGAAATGGGTTAAAGCAAGATGTGAGAGTTAGCCAGTAAGAGGCTAGAGCTAATGGGCCAAGCAGTATTTGAAAGAATACAGTTTCGTGTAATTATTTTGGGTAAAGCTAACCGTGTGGAGCTGGGCGGGAACGCAGCCCACCGCCGCTCTTTACAACAGTAGGAGACCACAACCTCTGCCAGATCATTCCAGGGAGGACCTGAAGACCTGCTGGTCTCCTGGTCTTGTTCAGAGGGCAGAATGTGTCTGCCTGAAGAGCCTCTTGCAAACACAACTATTATATTTTTCTAAAGTAAACTTGCCTTATTAACACCAATGTTTGCAGGCATAGAAGTTGTAATCTAAACTAGTACTTGTCTTACTAAGCCCATTAGTGGTCCCTGTTGATCATATGTCTATCTCTTTATGTATCTATCTATGGCCTAGCAAATAATCGCCGTGTCTTTATCACCTATCAATCGTCAGAATCATATCTATTTATCTATCATCTATTCATACACCTAGACATTTGTTTATTGAATCACCTATCATCTATTTGTCTATTATCTATCAGTCACCTATCAGATACCTATAATCTTATCCATATGATTTAATATACATGACTATTTAAAGCCAAAACAGTGTGACTGTTCCATCAATCTGTGACATAAAGAGGAGCATAAAGTATAAAAATGCTTGAGAGCTACTGTTTCCCAGAAGTTATTAAACAAACCATTTACTATGATAAGTTAAAGATGTGTACCATAATCAAAAAGCTCTAAAATTGTCCAAAGAAATATAGATAAAATTCAATATACTAAATAAAATGCAATTCTAAAATTCACATTAGAAAATGAAAGGAGATACAGGAAATAAAAAGAAGAGAAAAATAATAAAATGGCATGCCTGCCAATAAGTCTGTCAGTAATGATATTAAATATATAGATTGATTAACCCAATCAAATTTCTGGGATTATAATACTTATATCAATAATGATATTAAATATATAGATTGAATAACCCAATTCAATATAATTGGATTATCTTGGTGAATTTGGAAAGGTCCGTTCAATTATGTCTATAAGTAAAATTCAATAGAAAAATACAAATAGATTGAAAATGTAATATTAGAAATGATATTCCCTGGGGTTAGGAAGCCCCAGAATGGAGTGAAGTTATAATAATAAGAGGCATATGGTCCAGAACAAGAGAGTGAAATCACCATGACGGTGGGCTCCGAAACAGAAGGGAAAGAAGTTATAATAAGACGTGTGATCTGGAACAAGAGCGGGGAAGCCTCCTGATGGTGGGCCTGGCAGAAGCGGCTTCTGTTCCTGACACTGCTGTGGCTTGGGGACAGCTCTGACCTCAGAGACAGGACTCCATATTTGTGAGCTCAGTGGAAACCACCAGCAACAAACATTGAAATTAATAGAGTTTTAGTTTAGGGTTTGATGAAATATATTTAAGTGTATTTAAATATATAGCTAAGCACTAGCTAGCATTTACTCTGAATTATTCTATACGTTTTCAGAGTTAATTCCATTTTTCAAGTGAAACAGAAACACTATATTGCCAGCGAGATGATCAAAGAACCTGAGACTGCATAACTGTCATAATAGATATTCAAATAAGATTTCCCATCTGGATAAAACTACAGTGTAAGACATTGCTATGGAGTTATTCTTTCCTCTGCTCAGATTTTAATTGGTTTTTATGATTTCTCTAGAAACACCAAGCATGGAGAAGTATGAGGGAGAGGGAAAAGGCAACATTGTTGCTGTCTTTAAGAAAAAAAGTGGTTAATGCCAAGATGGCATGAGTGTGGACAGAATTATAGCTTGTGTGATACAAATCCCTTTAAATAACTGGCATCGATCGCCACTTATCATAAGCTGGAAGCTCAAAGGTCTTCCACATCCTCCCTCTTGTGCCTTCTCTTCTCAGAGTCAGCTCCTGGAGAGAGCTGTTTGTTATGGCAGTCTGCCCTGTTTGTAAGCACCGGAGTGAATCAGACATTCGCTAGTATGCATTCTGCAGAGATCACTCAGTGCGAGCAGACCACTCTGCATGGAAATTTGTCTGCAAAATTGATGGCTTGATTTTGATTGTACACGAGCACGAGGCGGCATTTACACCTGTTTGATAGGAGTTACAAAGGACAAGAAGAAATTCTGCCTTTTACCAAATGAGTGTTTATCCAGCCTTTTCCTTGAATGTGCCACAGTCAGGGCTGGACATGGGAAGCGGGGAATGTAAGTGGCGCCGAAATGCTTGAACACTCAAACAATACAGTCTTGATTATAATGAGTGGTTGAGTTTTATCTGGATGCAAGCATACAAGCCCAAATGTCTGTTATTCTTTAACAACAGCGTCTTGGTGAATTAGCCACAAAATGCCCGTTTTCTTAGAGATGGTCCATTCTACCTTAGTATGAACACCCAGGGCAGCTCTCTATTGAAGTAACTAGATCTTCTAAGTTGATTAAATACAGATGCAGGGAAGGCACTTTGGTAAGTATTTCAGTGACTGGTGGTGGCAGACAGCACGGATGGGTAGGTGCCTGTGAGTAGCTCAGAATTTCCCACTTCCTGTCCATCCAGCCAAGTCCCTGTATCTGCCTTCAAGCCAATGGAGTACGGCACACATCTCAGACATCCTGAGGCAGAGGGGTCTGGGTTTTGGTGAGAAGCTGTTGACTACTCTTTCTCTGGTCTCCTAAGCTGAAGAAAAATCATGCTGCCAAGCTCTGAGCAGCAGCAGGTTTTACTCCGAGCCTGTGAGTGTGTTGAGCAGCCTGGATACATCATCCTATTTAGTCCCTTAAGTAAATCAAAAAGGCCAGTGTAAGGCCATATTCATGGACACAGAATGACGATATTTTCATATAGCGTGGATACTGCCAGAGGTTTTTTCTTTTCAAATCTTATTTCCCCTGCCACTGTCTCACATTGTAATTACTTCCATCTTCCAATTCCGTGCTTGCTGAATTATTTTATTTTAGAAATCCACTGTAATGAAGTACTTGGGAGATGATATTTGAAACCGAAGATTGGGATAGAAAGGGTAAGAACATGGTTTATAATCCAATTTAGTGATTATGGGGATGGTCAGGATGAAGGTGTAAAAGGAAAAATGTTAAAAAAACAAACACAGAAAAACTAAGAATCACGTCTGGAAACGTTAATGTCAATTCTGACAGCATTTAACCAGGAAAGATAAGATAAATGTTATCTAGAAAATCCTTTAGCAGAATCTATATAGCTGACGCCCACACTGATTTCATGAGCATTCTGGCATGGACTCTTAAAATATTAATAAGATGTGGGTCTGTAGAGATAGGTCACTGGTTAAGAGCCCTTGCTGCTCTTCCAGAGGGCCTGTATCCAGCCTCCAAGAGCACGAGGCTCACATGTGATTCATGTGAATCTGAAGACCACTGGACAAATGAGATATCTGAAGAAAGAGGACAAGTCATTCTGTTGGGCCAAGGCAGTTTATTTAACCAATGAAATCAACAGATTGATATATGACACTCCCACATCAGGCTTTGGCCTACAAACTTCTCAGAACAATTTTGAGGTGGCTATCTAAGATGATCCAGTCTCACAGACTACTCTAGCCAGGACATTAGAAAAGCCCTGCACTTTCCCGTTATGCATAGACCGGCCAAATTACAGCTACCTCTCCCAGGACTTGACAATTAACCCAAATTTTTCTTTTCAGAATCGCCTAAAGATGCTGCCACTCCCAGACAGCAGGAAATGAATTTAAGAATACAATGCCCATATTCCCAAGAGGCAGCATAGGTGGTTTTTGGTCATTCAATTGGTTATGTATATTTGTTGTTGTTTAGAGAAGCTTGGTTACAAATTCTTGTTGGTTATAATCAGGAGGAAAGTTAAACAAAGGATCTTAGATTCAGAATCTTTGTTTTGAAAAGAAAAAAGGGAGATTAGATATGATGGGATAAAAGGTAGGGTAGATTATTGAATCTACCCTGAAAAGGTAAAAGGGAGAATATAAATGCAATAAAAATAAAAAGGTAGATTATTAAATCTACTTTTAAAAAGCAACTACATTTTAAATGTTTTACATTGGATTGGAATTTCTTATATTGTATACAAATTTTGTATGTTGATACAAATTTGAGATCAGTTTTGTTAAAAAAATATATTGTACATATGTGTTTAATGTTGGTCAGGGTTTTGTACCTATACATCTCATTTAACAATGTAATGTAAATTTCTAGTTCTTGAAAATTATTATTACCAATTGTTTAGGCTAATAATGCAGGTTAGTAAATTAAACTTGTAGTCATATTAGGTATGTTTTCAAGGTCAAACAGAGATAAATTTTAAATAGAGAGGTCATCTTAAACACTTCAGAGATTACAGAATATGGCATTTAAGATGTTTTAATAACATAATTTTTTTTATGGCAACAAGATGTGTCTGTTCCTGAGAGCATCAATCTACTTCAGAGAAGATAATGGGCATGAAAGAAACTCCACATGGATTTTACTTTCTTTGCAGCAAAATTAAGAAAATGCCCTTGCCTGGACTACTGACAGTATGCTGTCCTAATTGTACAAGCGGGACACAAAAGAAAGTGACTGCCAAACATTGTTACAACAAGGTGGGACAGCCCTTCAGACTATCCTGCTTCGCAGAAAAGCTTGTTGAATATTCTAGGTCTGTAGGCCAAAGATAGATGCCCCAACATTGTAGAGAAACTTTGGGTGACTGTACAGGCAGCCAGATGTTCCTGTCATTACTCAATATTTTTTTTTTAAATTTTGAAATCACTTGCTTGCATTTCCTGCTTACTCAATTAAATTATTTCCTTCTTGGGACTCTGAGGTAGTTGAAGACTAGATAGTTATAGTTATGGTTTTCCTTGTATACTGGACTCAGAAAAGAAACTCATTAAAGAAGTGTAAAGTATAATAGGTTGAGAGACATTAAAGTATAATTTGATAATGCAAGTTGGAATAGAATGTCAACTAGGTACAACCTTTTAGATTCATTAGGACAGAATAGATATGGAGTATTTTCTCTAAATTTGTCAAATGCAAATAGACTAGGCATTGTTGATGTACTTTTTGCCTGTATATATTATATATAGTATTATAGTTATTGTATGTGTTTTTCATATATTAATTATAGGTGTCTTTTTTGTTTTAGACAAAAAGGAGAAATAGAGTAGTATAGTATTTGTGTTTTAATAAATAAAGCTTGCTTGAAGATCAGAGTGCAAAACAGTCACACTAGTCAGCCATACAGGTCAGGGAATGGTGGCACACACCTTTAATCCAAGCAGCTACACTAATTACCCATAGAGGCTGGACAGTAGTGGTGCATGCCTTTAATCTTAGAACTAGAGAGGATTATAAAACAAGAGGAAACAGGTCTCACACTCAGTCTCCATCTGAGAACTCATGGAGGTAGTATCACCCATTTTAGTCTGAGGTAGAGATAGGAGCCAGTGACTGGCTGCTTTGCTTTTCTGATCTTCAGCTTGAACTCAGATATCTGTCTCTGAGTTGTTCTTATTAGAATAGGTGTGGTGTTGTTGGAGGAAGTTTGTCACTATGGAGGCAAGTTTTGGGGTCTCATTTACGTTCAAGCCATGCCCAGTGAGACAGTTCCCTTCCTGTTGTTGTCTTTGGATCAAGATGGAAGGACTCTCAGCTCCAGCACCATGTCTGCTTCATGCTGCCCTGCTTCCTTCCATGGCAATAATGAACTAAATCTCTGAGCTATAAGCGAGCCACCCCTATTAAATGCTTTTCTCTATAAGAGTTACCATGGCCATGGTGTCTCTTCACAGCAATAGAAACCCTAACTAAGAAACTGGGATATCTGAGACATTTAGGGAAGCAACTAGAACAACTAATTGAAGAGTTGAATATTTCAAATCTTGTCCGCTCAGATTCTAAGCAAAGAGGATGTTTCAGAGTTTATTTTTATTTATTTATTTATTTATTTATTTATTTATTTATTTATTTATTTCTGGCAGATGGCTTTTTGAAACCTACCTCACAGAATTAAGTCTCTGATAACACGAACAGGCCCCTGTTTGTCAATGATATCCTGCCCTTTGTAGATGTCAGCATATGTAAACATAAGCTCACACTGACTCCAGTTATGCCATGAGCAAGATCTAGGGAACAGGGAGAATGGTCTGCCCACACCTAGGGTGAAAGGAGTCTTCCTGGGCTAGATCCTGTACCCCAGAGTTGCCGGCTGCTCCACATGGACAGGTCCCTGTGCTGCTCTGCACCTGAGGCTGCACAAGACCCCAAGGATGAGAGTGCATGCCGCCTGGGCTCCTGTGCCTGTGGAGCACCATCCCACACATATCTCATTGCTCTCTCCTCTGAAACATTGACACTAGAAAAGTATAAGGCTTGCGGCACTTAGCAACTTTGTGGGCGTGCTGGACGATTCTTGTGGCTAAGGAAAACCTGTGTGTTGTGGGTTTGAATGAAAGCATCCTCATAGCCCCATAGGCTCAGGTGTTTGACTAATTGGCCCCCAGTAGGTGGTGCTGTTTGGGAGTTGTGACCTTGTGGGATTGAGTACATCACTAGGGGTGGACTTTGATAGTCCACACACCATTCCCAGTTTGGTCTGTCTGCTTTGTGCTTGTCATTCAAGATGTGAGCACTCTGCTCCAGCACCAGTCCTCATGTCTCTGCCAAACACCTTAGACTCTTTAACTATAAGGCCAAATAAACTTCTATAAGTTGTCTTGTTCATGTGTCTCATCACAGAAGTGTAACTAATTTGGGTGCTTAAACAATGGCATGCTTGACTTCTCCTTGGGACAAAGAGCATTATGTTTCCTTGATAACATGTTCTTCCTCCCCTTATCTTAAAGATTTCTAGAGACAGGTGTGACCATCACAGTCAGCATTGCTACCACAGCTGGTTCAAGAGACACCATACCACAAAATATTGGGCTTCTATGCCACACTCCTAAATATAACATGACTTTATTAGCAGATAGAAGTGGTGTATAACATGAGCAAAACTTCCCACAGTGAAATTGTGGGCTCTGTGAAACCCACTCTACTCTGGGAAACATGCAGCCAGCTTTGTATCCTGTTCCAGTTGAAGAGCGGTCTGATCCACATCCAGCTATGGCAGGAAAGTTTCTTCCAGAGAGTTGGGAGGCTATATATTTATTGTTAAAATTATGGTTTAGTTAGAGATATACCATATATTATCATCTGGCCATTTAAGAAATCAAAGGTGCTTCCTCCAGACTACTACCCAAGCTTTCCTCCTTCTAGACTATGTATATTGGATTAGCCGTGTACCTTTTCTCAGTAAGGTATTCTCATCTTGCTTCCTCTGTGTCAGGCTGATGACTGCATCTCTGCCTCTTTTCTTCCAGATTTCTCTTAGTCTGGTTTCCCTGCCTATACTTCCTGCAAGGCGACTCGCCAATCAGTGTTTTATTAAACCAATATAAGTGACAAATCTTTACAGTGTGCAAGAGCATTATCTCATACCATGATTTGTTTAATGTTTTCTCATTTTTATGTGTGTGTGTTCCTGCCAAGACTGATGTTGATTTCAGAATTCATTGTTTCCTGCACTCAGAACTCCTGCTGTGGCTAGTCTCACTGTGCTTTGAAGATGCCCTGTCTCTGTCTCTACTTTCCCAGACTGGTGTTGCATGCTTTTGCATGCTTGTACCATTCCCACCTGGCATGTGCTTGGGTCCTGGGGATCTGAACTCTGGTCCCCATACTTTCATGGCCAGCACTTATCTGTTGAGCCACCTCCCTAGTCCTGGCTAGTTATACTTTAAGTATATCTATCTGAAAGTGTAAGGAACAAAATTTGCTCCTCAGTCTTTAAAGGGATAGGACCCCCTTTTGGCCCACAGTCTAGAGTTCACCAATATTTGACTTACAGAAATCTACTGAAATATTGGAGTGGGGATTTTGCAATATACCCGTGAGATGCTTGCTAAGTATTCCTTCAATCATGACACCCAAGGATTTAATTAAACCTTTACTCGACTGTTAGGGAATTAATTTCACACAGAACTAATTTTAATTTTTGTTAGTAATCTGTTACACTTATATATGGAGAAAGGTACCAAATACTATCTGCTTTAAATATAGATTTCAAAGCATTTTTGTTTAAGTTTTATTGTTTTACTTTATATTTTTACATCCCAACCACAGTTTCCCCTTTTCCTTCCTCCCTTTCCCTTCCCCCACTTTCTTTCTGTCCCACCCCATCCATTGCTCTTTTTCTATTCTGAAGAGGGTAGGCTAACCATGGGTATCACCAAAACATGGCATATCCAGTTTCAGTAAAACATAGCTCCTCCCCTTGTATTAAGGCTGTACAACGTAACCCAGTATGGGGAATAGGGTCCAAAAAGCTTGCAAAACCAGAGGCAGTCCCTGATCCCACTGTTAGGAGTCACACATAAAACCAAGCTACACAGTTGTAACACATGTGTAGAGTGATAGGTCAGTCCCATGCAGGCTCTCTGGTTGTTGCTTCAGTCTCTGTGTGCCCCTAGAGGTCCAGGTTAATTGGTTCTGTGGGTTTTCTAGACCCCACTGACTTCTATAACCTCCCTTCTCCTCTTTTTCAGGATTCCCTGAGCTCAGCCTAATGTTTGGCTCTGGGTGTCTGGCTCTGTTTCTGTAAGTTGCTGGATGAAGCCTCTCTGGTGACAATTGGGCTAGGCACCAATTTACGAGTATGACAGAATATTGCTAGGCATCATTACATTGGCTCTTTTGATTTTGTTTGCCAGTCATGTTTGTTGTTATCCTAGCTTTCTGCGTCATCCAGCCTGTAGGTTCTGGCGCTCCAGGCAGAGTCAGGGGTAGGTTCACTCCTGAGGCATGGATCTCAGGCCCAACAAGTCATTCGTTGGTCTCCCCCACAACCTCTGTGCCACCCTTGACTCAGCACATCCCACAGCAGGACAAGCTGTATGTAGTAAGTTATGTGGCTGGGTTGGTGTCCAAATCCCTCTTTTGAGTCTTGCCAAGTCACAGGAGATGGTCACTTCAGACTATGTACCCCTTATTGCTAGCAGTCTTAGCTAGAGTTATCCATGAAAATCTATTGTATTTCCCCTTCCCAGGGAGATCCAGGAATCTCCACTAAAGCCCTTTATAGACCTGTGGATTCCATCATGGTTATCTTTTACTTTATGGCTAATATCTGTTTATAAGTGAGTCCATACCATGTTTGTCTTTCTGGGTCTGGGTTAGCACACTCAGGATGATTTTTTTCTAGTTCCAGCCATTTGCCTGAAAATTTCATGATGTCATTGTTTTTAACAGCTGAGTTATGCTCCATTGTGTAAACTTACCACACTTTCTTCATCCATTCTTATGTTGAGGGGCATCTAGGTCATTTCAAGGTTCTGGCTTTTACAAATAATGCTGCTATGAACATAGTTGAGCAAGTGTCCTTGTGCTGTGATTAAGCATCCTTTGGTTATATGTCCAAGAGTAGTATCACTGGGTCTTCAGGTACATTGATTTCCAATTTGCTGAGAAACCACCATATTGATTCCCAAAGTGGTTGTACAAGTTTGCACTCCCTTCAGCAATGGAGGAGTGTTCTCCTTGTTCTACCTCCTTTCCAGCATGAGCTGTCACTTGTGCTTTTGATCTCAGCCATTCTGACAGGTATAAGGTAGAATTTCAGAGTCGTTTTGATTTGTATTTCCCTGATGGCTAAGGATGTTAATATTTAAGTGTTTCTCAGTCATTTGAGATTCTTCTGCTGAAAATTCTGTCTAGATTTGTACTTTATTTTTTAATTTTATTATGTATGGTTTTGATATCTAGTTTCTTGAGTTCTTCATATATTTTGGAAATCAGCCCTCTGTCAGATGTAGGGATTGGTGAAGATCTTTTCCCATTTTGTCCTATTAATGGCGTCCTTCACCTTACAGAAGCTTTCAGTCTCAGGATGCCCCATATCTTAATTGTTGATCATAGTGTCTGCGCTATTGGTGTCCTGTTCAGGAAGTTGTTTCCTGTGACCATGCACTTAAAATCATCCCCCACTTTCTCTGCTATCAGGTTCAGTGTATCTGGATTTATGTTGCGGTCTATGATCTGCTTGGACTTGAGTTTTGTGCAGGGTGATAAATATAGATCTATATGCATTCTTCTTTATGCTGACATCCAGCTAAACCAGCACCATTTGTTGAAGATGTTTTCTTGTTTACCACTGTATAATTCTGGATTCTGTTTTGGGAGACAGGGTCTCACTATGCAGCTCAGGCTGATCTTGGATTCATGTCAGCTTTGTTGCCTCAAGAGTGCAAGTCAGTCTCCCTCACCACACCTGGTTCTTCCAAAGCTCCCGGATTTACACCTTACATGCATCATGTAGTCCAGGCCTTCGTGTGTGTTGCTATCTGAGTCACTGGAGGATGGCCCAGGCATAGGTGAGATGTTTGCTGAAAATGTCCTGAGTATTGTAGATTAGCAATAAAATGCAATTATATTTTGATGAGTTTTCTCTTGGTTTATAATTTTTCTTTAAATTTCTGTTGATTGGATGGTTTGTGACCCACAGTGACCACTGAGCAGAGACTGGTGGTCAGGGAGAAATTTGTCCTTGCATGGCACACAGTGTTAGTGAAGCAAAGCTCGGTGGGGTGACACCAGGGGCCTGCATGCGGAGCAATGTGCCTGTAGCCTTGGTCTCTCTCCTAAGAAGCTGGACACCCATTTCCCATGCATGTTGGAAAGCAGTTCTTTTCAGTGAGGTAAAACAAAATTTAGCAAATGCAAGAGTGGGCTTGTATTGGCGTCGTCTCTGGGGTCTGCAAGCCATGCTTCTCCAGAGGCCCCACCAAGCACTTCACAGTAAGATTCTGCACATTCACAAAAGTGCCTTCTGGAACTTTAAAAGATGCGAATGTGTTTTGTTTCCTTTATTTGAAATCCCTGTGTGTTCCAGTGATTGCTAATGACAATAAAGATGCATTTGTTGCTGTGTGATGGAGCAGAGTTGGCTGGTGAGTATTGCCTCCGCTGGTCCAAAAATGGACTCTTTAAAAACTCCCTAAATAAATTCCCTGAGTGTTCCAAAAGCAGGGAACAGTGCCAAGGGGCAAGAGCCCAAGTACTGCCAAGAACTGAAATAGATGGGCTGCCAACGATGTATTAAGCACAAATAACAAAGAAATATGGTGTGTCTGGGTCTGTCCTGTCAGTTCTAAGTCTGTCCCCCAATTTCTGTCAAACTCTAATGTCAGGGAAGGAGAAAAAGCCACAGAGCGGCCTGAAAGCTCCACCGAGCAGCACACATTTTGGGAGACAACGGGAAGGTTAAGAAGCTTTGACAGAGAATAGTGGAGGGGAAGAATTCCAGCTTAAAGAAAGGAATGGCGGATCGAGCGGAAGGCGCATTATTGGGGAGCTACGGGAGCAGCCCCACAGGCACATTCGTGATTGTTCGCACTTCCACACGGCTCAGCAGAGGCAGGTCATATCCACCTTCGAAGCTAGAGAGGGTGGTGTTCAAAGAAACTGTTTTTGAGCACGGAGCTGGTGTGTCCAGGAAGGTGGCTCGCTGAGTAGTGAGGAGGTGGTCTTGGCCTCTACAGGCTGCTGCCTCACACTCTAGGAGCCCATGCCTGGGTCTTCCAGACCCTTGGCGTGTGCTTGCAGTGCAGGGACCTTAGCCAGTTCACATTTTCCTCAGCTTTCTCGTGCAGCTTCAGATTTCCCGAAGCAGCACTCACACAGGAGGGTAAAGATAGTCTTCTTGTTCTGAAAAGCGGCTGGAAGACAGAGGGAGAAAATAGCCTTATTTTAAACAGTGGTCTAATTGACTTAATACTGTGACCTGTGGTTTCTCTTTCTCCCTTGAGTACTGACCATAGTGCTAAAAGCTTCCATGGAGATGGACAGAAATGGGACCAGCGTGGCCCAGTTGCTGTGGGGTTCTGGGTACAGAGCAGGTGCACGACGTGATAATATTCCCAGTGCTTAGGTCCCTATTTCTGGGTCCAGATTCTATCCATTATTGCCACCATTTCATTAAGGCTGGTGCAAAAGACCACACAGTGAGAAACATTCCTCAAAGCTTAGGTTGAAGTGAGTTAAACTCAACATCCTTCATTTTTGTGTATGATTGATACCTTCTTTAGATTACTTTTAGATTCAAAGTTCTTCAAAGAATGTTTTACACCCTGTTTTCCGTGTCTTCCTGCCTTTGTTCCTTTTCCTGTGGCTATGATGAAATAAATACCCTGTCCAAGGCAACATAAGGGGAGAGTGGGTTGTCCTGGCTCCCAAACCACATCTGCAGTCAGGAAGCAGAGAGAGATGAATGTGTGTTGCCTCTCAGCTCAGCTCTCCATGCCAGCATCCTAGCCAGACCGCAGGGTTTTCCACACTGGGCAGGTCTCCCACGGAGATGAGCATGATCAAGGTCATTCCTTTAATGATGATGTGATCAAGATACATTGTATCAGTGTGGAATGGTCCAAGAGCAAATAAAAGATGTTCTGAAAACAAAGTACAAAGCAAAAATCATCCCCTGCAGCCTGACTAGAGGCCCTAGATTTCCTAGATGATTCTAGATTCTATTAAATTGAAAATGAACACTAGCTGTCCCACTGCCCAGCCCAGGTTCTTAGATACTGTATCAGATCACAACAAGCAGGAGAGACACAGGGATTCATTAGGGACATTTGAAGTAAGATTACAGGGTTGAAAACAGAAGGGGGATTTGTGGAAATTAGGTGAGCTATCAGAGGCACAGGTTAAGAACAACTGTAGTTTCCTAACCTTCAGGTCTGCTCCTCCTCAGTCTCCTGTGTCTGGGACCCTGGATCCTGACCCCCCAGAGCCCCAACTTCTCAAGCAGAGGACCTCACAATATCTCTAGCTCTGTGCCTGAGAGTCCCTGCACTCCACACACCCCAGCCAGCAACTGCTCTCTTTATTGTTCTGATGGTAAATAAGTCAGCTAGATTGTCTCTTGAAACACCCAGGAGGCAGCCTGTGGGCAGGTCTGAGAGCGCATTCCCAGGAGGGGATTACTGAGGGGAGAGGCTTCTTACCCAGAGGAAGCAGCACCAGCCAGTGGAGGCCCAGATGCATAGAATCCAAGGAAAACAGGGCTCTGCCTGCCTGACTTTGCTTCTTGCTTGTGAGTTTGTCTATCCCATGCTCGCTGCTGCTTCGGCTGTCATCCTCCATTGTCCTTTAGAACCCGGATTTTCAGTCCTACCAACAGGTGTCTAGCAATCTTGAGAATCAGGACTGGGAATGATGAGGCATTTGGGCCAATGGACTGAGAAGCCACCCGCATGGACCACCCAGCCAGAATCGTGGATGCTGAGCCCTCCCAAATTATGTTTCTTCTGTGAGTTCTGTCCCTCTGGAGAACAGTTGACCTCACTGCACCCTTAGGTTTCTCTGTGCATTTCCAAGTCCTGTCAGTTACATACTGACTGGGCGAGTGACCTTTTCATTTAACCCTCTGCATCCCCTCATTTTTCTTCATTAACTCTCAGACAGCTCTCCACTGTGACATTAATGCTGCTTTTTGTAACTACCAAGCTATAGCCAGCCTATAGTATGATGCTATACTTTGATTTTTTAACATTTTCAACAGCTTCCTGAATGTATGTTCTGGTCAAACCCATCTCTACCCTTTCTTTCCCTCTTCTTACCCACATCAGCTCTACCCATCTACTTCCATCAAATTTATGTCTTACTTTCATGTATTTTTGTTTTGCTTTTGTTTTTGTTTGTGAAATTCTGCTTTTAACTAGGGCCACACATGTGGGCATGGGCGTGATGCTGTCCACTTTAAAACATAACTCACCAATGGCTACAGCGCTGAAGACTATCAGTGACTTGCCTCCTGAATTGCCGTTAGCTCCTTTTGGTGTGGTAGGGCCTTAGGAGCCCCTCCTCCACCTATGACTGAATGTTCATAGGCTGAGTCTTATGCTAGACCTAGGTGTGAGAGACCCATCTGCTTTGCTTCACAAGTGCCATGGTAATGACTTGCCCAAAGCATTGTTTCATGGCTCTTGTCTCTATTGTCCAGCGCTTACATGTTTTCATGACTTTTCCTGAATATGGAAGGAAGGGTTAAGGAGGAGCATTTAAGGCTGCGCATCCCACAGTTACTTGTTCCTAGAACTTTGACCAACTATTCATCTTGGCATTGACTGCCGTTCTCAGCAAAGGGAATCTTCTCTGATGAGGCTGAGGGTCATGCTAACCTACTGGGAGGAAGTATTTGGGAGGCAGTGTGGCAACATTTCCACTTACAAAACAACACTAGCAGGTTCACCTCTAGCTTTGACCTCCCCAGCTATGGACCTTTGGCCATGTCTACAATAATGAGCAACAAGTTTCCCCTAGGGTGTAAGATTCTGATGCAATCAGAAAACAGAATTTTACCCCATCATATCTGTGCTACTATAGTAAATATTTCTTTCCTGGAAGCGACTGCTATAGAATTCAAGACCCAAATGTGTGAAAGGCCAGAGGAGACTTCTATCCTATGCAGCAACTTCCAGTGCTGTGATGTCTCCCAGCAGAAAATCTTCCGGTTCAGCTTCAGCGCTGCAGAAGGTGGTGGTGCAGTTAGCATTAGGGCCTTATCATCCAGTTCTCATTGGTAACCAAGGGCAATTTCATAGCCTGTATGATTAGGGGTCTCTGGGGCCTTCCCAGCTGGAAGCTCTTTAGGGGAGTGTCAGACACCCATGAAAAAGACTTTGATTTATAACCCATGACTTCTAAGGTCGTCATTACCTGCATATCTTTGATGTCTGTTCAAGAGACAATTCTATGATCATGGAATCCAGTCATGTTCAGACTCAGGAATCCTCCATATGACTCTGTGTCCCTTCAGTCATTTCCTATTGGAACCTCTTCTTCAGTTCAAGAACCAGCAAGCTTGCACCTCCTCGGGCCTCCTGCCGTAGAATAGCCTCATCACAAAAACATGAGCTGATGGGTGTGTACTTCAGCTTTTCTGTGCTTCACAGACCAGCACAGCCAGGTTCACCCTCAGCTAGCGAGTTCTTCATCTCCTTTGCCAGTCACCCTCCTGTTCTGGAGTCTTCCAGGTTCCATGTCTTCACTTCATTCTTAGGATTTTGTTCCCACACCCATGGCCTCTCGGGTATCCTCAGTGTCTTCCCTCGAGCTGGTCTGGGGTCAGGACCTCTGCTGTGTGTCTCAGGCTTACTCTTCATGGGCTCTTGTTTGCTACGGTGCAGCAGCTTGTTCTATGTCTTCTTAGATTGGGTTTTACAGTTCCGTCCTGTCTTCTCCTCCGCCCATTCCTGCTCTCCCCCTCCTCTGCAGGAGAGTCATCTGCCCCTCTCCTCCTCTTCACATCTGTTCCCTGCTGATGCCGTGGCCCCTGGGATTGGTACCAAGCAGGGTGTGACAGATGGGGGACTGTGTCTGCACTGGGCAGGAATGCAAACTGTCACCAAATAGACACTTGCAAACTCATTTCTGTGTCAACTCTCTACATAACAGTGATTTATCTATTTGTTTTGTTGCTGAGGGCATGGCGGGGATGACAGGCGTGACATGATCGAGGGGACATGTCTAAGCATTTCTTACATTTTAAACTACTATGTCCTAGTTATATTAGAAAAAATGGTAGGAGATACATAATGCTGTGATGGGATTCTGTATTAAATATAGACACAAAACACTACAATGGTGCAAATTTGACAGCATGGTAGCTGTGATGGGAATAAATAAAATATACAGCGTAAGATTTTTTTTTAATTCTTTAAAAAGATATCCTAGGAATGTTTAGATAAGTGACCTCTAAAACAGGCAAGAGAGATCTAAATGCTACATTTTGTTTTCTTTGAAGTGCATAAAAATGGTTTCAGAGTATCGTTTACTTGACAATATCAGTCAAATCTAGGAGAGAGTGTTGATGGGCTTCATGGGACAGGTTGTTCGCAACTTAGTTACTGGAATTTGAGAGGCATTTCCTGCAAAAGAAACAGACAACCTAAAGACACAGGACATTCCCATCCACAGAGCTGAGGAGCAATCTCGCTTCTGAAAACGGTAAAATGATGAATAGCCTGACTGGGAGAGTGCTGTCACCATTGTGGGTGTGGCAGCACAGGGATTAGGTGACACGTCAGATAGACCAAACCCAGGAGGGATCCTTCCGAAGGTCTCTGGGGAAAACACAAATGGTAAAAGGGATGAGGGCCACATGGAGATACAGGATCTGTGCAGAGATGGTCACAGAGATTGTGTGCATGATCCTGAAATTAGTTTAGAAGCTGGGACTCTACAGGCATTGGTGAAGAGCAAGGAGACAGGAGAACATGTTCATGGCGTACATACTTGCAAACTTTTGCAAGCTCTCTCCTGTGACTTTTATCTCTTGGAAAATTAGAAGGGCTCATTAAGTATCCTCTGACAACTCAGTCAGAATTTTGCTTATCCTCAGCATGGATTAGGAACTACATGCAGATTGCTCGCCTGACATGACACAGGGACAGAGGGCAGTTGGAAAGAATCTTCTAGTGATATCTGAAAAATCCTTGGTCATAATTTGTTCTTATAAAAGTAGTTTATATTGTGAAAACATTTGGGGAGAATGATGAGGTCATTCCATCTTCAAAGGGGGGCATCACAGACAATATGTTGGATATTTTGCTCAAAATAAAAATGTGAATTTTTCTACCCAAAATACCATGTGTGTACAATACCACAGACTTCTCATGTATGTAAATACCACAGACTTCCCATTGTGTGATGTACCACAGAATTCCCGTGTATGTAAATACCATAGACCTCCCATATATGTGAAAGACCACATACTTCCCATGTGTATGATATACCACAGACTTCCTATGTATGTAAATACCACAGATTTCCCATGTGTGTGAATCCATCTGGCCAGCACTGTTAGGTGCCTCCCATCTCACTGAAAAACCCCAAATATTCAGTTTATACATGTGACCCCTTTTAAAAGTTTAATTTTTTATTGTTGCTTGTTGATGAAAAGGCAGATGTAGTGAGGAGGTGAGCAAGCAGGTCTGCTTTTCGTCCTGCCCGGCTCACACACGGCTGCCTGGCTAGCTTATGCCCTGAAATAACAACACACAAACTGTATTTATTTAAACACTGCCTGACCAATTAGTTTCAGCCTCTTATTGGCTAATTCTCACATCTTGCTTAACCCATTTCTAATAATCTGTGTGGCACCACAAAGTGGTGGCTTACCTGGAAGATTCTAACCTGCGTCCATCTTGGGCCAGAGCTTCATCACATCTGCCTCACTGCCTTCTACCCAGCATCCTGTTCTGTTTACTCCACCTACCTAATTTTCTGTCCTATCAAAGGGCCAAGGCAGTTTCTTTATTAATCAATGAAAGTAACACAAAGACAGATGACCCTCCTCCATCAGGCGGAGTCTTGCTATTAGCTCAAGCTATCTTTAAAGTTGGCTTCTTCTCTAAGCACTGGGGTCAGAGGAGTGGGCTGGCTATCCAGTTCCATTTTGACTTGAATTTGTCACTATCTGAAGCTTCCTAGAGTCATTAAGGGAGGATAAACGTCTTTAACTTACATGTGTAGTGTGTTCTGTGCATTGACTATTTATGGAATAAGTGGATATAGTAATTCTTATCAAATTATGGATATAATGTTTTGTTTTAGTTTCTTTATCTATCATCTATCTATCTATCTATCTATCTATCTATCTATCTATCTATCTATCTATATCTAATTATCTGCCCATATATGTGCTGGCAAATATTTGAAAGGATGACCTTGGAAGTACAATACACCAAACGAGACAGTTTTGGATGAAGCAGTAGAAGTAAAATCATCTAAATTTAATATAGCAGTTAAATACAAATATAATCATATTAAATGAGGAGTGTTAATATGTTTGTCATAGTCCTGTCATATATGTGCATGCAGTAGAAACATAAAGCACCAGTTCTGTTAAATTATTCTCAGTTTAGATATTAGGTAAGTAAATAACGCCTCCAAGCAGTTCATGCTGGATGGTGGCCTGGTCCTCCTGGACCTGGATCTGGACCTTGAGTGGTTGCTAGCAGATGAAGAATCAAGAATACATTTAGGAGATTACTAGGTTTTAAGTCTTATTTAATTTTTAATTGCTTGTGTATGTGTGTGTGCACAAGAATGCACATGTATGTACAGATACTTTTGGTGCCTAAAAGAAGACACTTGATTCTTGGGAAGTGGGCTGGAGTTATAGGCAGTTGAGAGCCACTCAACTGAACTCTGGCCCTCTACATGAGCAGTAAATGCTCTTAATCTCTGAGCTTCTCTCCAATCTCCCATTAGTGTCCCCCCCCTCCGTGTTGTGTGTCTTTCTCTATCTCTGTCTCTATCTCTGTCTCTCTTACACACACACACACTTTATAAAATCGCTTAGGTTATAGTCCTATAGACTGAGGCCTAGATAAATGGATGAAATCTAATCCACACTCTGTGATTTTAGAATAGATGTCTTTTAATGACACATTTCCATGTTGACTTAGCATTGTGAGAAAAATACAGAAGACTCTCATATTTCTCATATTTGTGGAAAATATTTGAAAGTGAATGCGGACTCCATTACACCCTTATCTGCCTTTACTGGAGGTGAGGGCCAAGGGATGTCTCCCTTCAGGCTATGAGGGCTGTGAGAAACATTACGTGGGGAGGATTGCATGTTCCCTTGCTACTCGCCATGGGGAACTGAAACACCACACACATGGGTCCGTTTTTATACCTTCTCCCAATCCTGGATACAGAAATAGGGCTCTTCCTTGTGGCTTAGCATTTGTAACAGGAGCACGGCCCCGATTTCCCCTCTGACTCAGAGTTAGCAGGCCCCAGAGAAATAATGCGAAATAGTTAAATAAAATGAATTCTAAAATGGCTTAAGTATTCACAGTGGTTGGATTACATGCCAATAGTTGATAAAACACTGATTCTTGAACTTTTAGTGTTCAGAAAAATAATTTAACATTAGAAAAATTGTGATAATTGCCTATCAATAATGCTGAAACTACTTTTTGAAAAGGCCACGGCATTTCCTCAAGTCAAAAGAGAGATATTATTATGAACTCTCAATAATATGGCTACCAGAACAAGACTAGAATAATGACATCATCAACTGTTATGAACCTGAGCAGGGGAAATTCCACAAGGATATACACTTAGAAGAAACATGGAAGTCAATGAGAGAGGAGAATCACTGTTCTTCTGGGATGAGCTCCAATCTACATTGTCCAATACCGAATCATCAGCCTTGGACACATGTATAGTCAGGGGATGCTAAACGGACTTAGTAGGTTGTGTGCGTGTGTGTGTGTAGCAAAAATGAAAATGTAATGATTTTGGAAGGGAGGGGTAGTGTAAAAAGTTGCAAAAAAGTAGGAGGAGTAGGTTTACTATTCAATGTCTTAGGGGGAAAGTGTGGAGTCTAGGAATCCCAGTATTCTGGAATTGGCTGCTCATCCTGACTAAAAGATCAGTAATGCTGAGAGGCAAAACAGGGGTTGAGTATTGAATAACAGGAAGAAGAGCCAACAAAAGGCACAGATTCCCACGTCTGTCTTCCAGGTTCTAACCTGAGCATTGAGTTCAAACGAAGGAGGGACAGACACAGAAGAACAGGAGCTCCGTGGAGCTGCGCAATTCTGAAAATGGAAGGGTTAGTTGGATACCTGACTCAGCTCTGCTTCTCTAAAGGGTACAAAAGTCATTGCTCAGGGGCAGGCTGGTTCTCAGGAGATTGTGACCCATGCTCCACCAGCTGCTCTGGGGGTTTTCTGTCAATTTGACACAAGCTAGAGTCATCGGAGAGGAAGGAGCTTGAATTGAGGAATTGCCTCCATAAGATCAGGCGTAAGCAAGTCTGCAGGGCGTCTTCTTAATTAGTGATTGGTGGAGGGGAGCCCGGACAACTGTGGGTGAGGATAGACCTGGGCTGGTGCTCCTGGGTTACATGGGAAAGCATGAGCTAACCATGAGGAGCAAGCCAGTAAGCAGCACCTCTCCATGGCCTCTGCATTAGCTCCTGCCTCCAAGATCCTGCCCTGCTTGAGGTCCTGTCCTGACTGCTTTTGAAGATGAAGTGGTATATGGAACTGTGAGAGAAATAACCCCTTTCCTCTGCAAGTTACTTGGGATTTGAAATTACATAGGAGACACATCTCTGGGAGGGTTTCTTAAGGCCTTTCCATAAAGGTTTTTACATGGGACGTTGACTCACCATGAATGCAGGCAGAGAATCCAATGTGCTGGAGGTGTCAGGCTTTTTATCAGAAGTTCCTCGGTGTCTGTCATAAGATGAAGAGAAACACCCAGAAACGGTAGCATAAAGATTTATCCAAATATCTTCCCTTCCAAATTTGATCCAGTATCAAAGTCTTGGTCATTAGCGGTCGGAACAACCTTTGATGACCTTGCCTTATGACCATAGAGAAAACTGTGGTGTGCGTGGGAGTTGAGTGTTTCATTCATCTTCATGGAACAGGGAGTACTGTGATTGGTGCTGGAACACACGAGGCATGGTAAGTTGTTCTTCATGAGAGGCCAGCTTCATTGGTTTCCTTCTCAAAGACATAGCTTCTCTCTCTCTGCTCCACACAAAATGCTTGAAGCTAAAGCCTTTGGGTTTTCGGATGCTGTGATGGTCCACTATTGTGCTCTCACAAAACAGTCATTTACCCTTTACAGAAGGATTAGTGAAGGGGAAGAAAGGTCACTTCTGTGTTCTCAAACATTGGCCCTGTTGTTAGTCAAATGTTGACTTGAGGGCTTGCTGACTTCAAGATCAAACACCGCAACTAGATACAGGTGTGATGAGAGCGCCTTCGCTCAGGTGAATCCTTTCTCGTGTCATGTTATGTAAACATAAAGGTTAAAGGAGGAGCTTAGGTTTTACAAATCTCAAATTTATAGAGAGAACACCTTCAGAGTGGACTCCGGTGACATTTGTTTCAGGTGCTTTCTTTGGTGCTGCTCCTGTCGCTGCTATAACATATAAACAGAAAACCAACCAAACAGCTGCCCCAAAGCCCTGACCATATGACATGGAAACTCCACACATGGATCTCAACAGTATGCCCTAAAAAGGACCTGCGCAATGACAACACAACTTGACATGCCAACAGGGGCAGGAGAAATCCCACAAGGCCCCAACCCTGGATAAAGAAGTACAGGCAATTAGTGTCTGCTGAGGTGGACAAGTGTTTATGGGTTATCTAAGTAGTCAGCACAAAATCATACAAGTATAAGTCTTAATAGATGGACTCAGAATGGTCTCACTTGTGCACATGCGCGTGCACACACATATGCATATTCTTAAAATAATTTAAAAAACACCCAGCAGAAGCATCCAACTAGATTTGCCTCTCAGATTAAGTTATCAAAATATCTTAGAGAAATTTATCAAAATTTGTCAAATTTTATTCTTTTGTAGTTGATGAATATGAAACAATATCCGAATAACTTTATCCACTGCTTTTGATTGATGTTTCCATTAGGTCTCTTCTGTCTACATCAGGTGTTCTCTTTATTAACCCTGTCCTGGTTATTCTGTGTCCTTACACTAACAAGTAACCAACAACAGTATCTTAAAGGGAGAGGATTTGTATCAGCTCACATGTTCCCTGGAGAAACAGCTCCATTTTGAAGGAGCTGGTTACATTGTGACCACAGTCTCAGGGAGATGGATGCTAGTGCTCAGCTCTCTCTTCTTATTCAGTCTTGTCCCCCAGGCTCTAGAGTGTTGGCACCCACGTTAAGACTGAGTCCTTCCTACTGCAGCAAACCTGACATGGATAATCCCGCAGAGTTATGCACAGACTGATCTTCATGGTCATTCTATGCCCCATTGAACTGACAATCAAGACTGACTGTCCCAACTGTGGATGCCAGTGGATGCCAATGTCACTTCTGAACATGTAAAGTTTTACTCTGCTTTTCCAGAAATTGATAACTAGAGTTAAAAAAATCTGATTAAAAGTGGGTTAAACATTCAAGGAAACTGCTTCTCAATTGGTGTTTTTACTATGCATTGCATTGTATAAGCCAATTTCACTAGTTTTCCTGATGTTATGATTACAGTAAAAAAAAATTTAGATTTCCTATGTCATGAGATGCACTGAGTTAACAAACATGCCACATTTATAAAGATGGAAGTTCTGTAGAAACTGTCCTGGGTATAGAAGAAAGTGTTTATAAAGTGATGGAAGAAAACTGCCTGCTAATGGAGAAGCTGTCACTGCATTTCTGGGTGTTAAAAGGGAAGTGGAGAAGAATGGATACTGTCCCTAAAAGACCAAAGTTGTGATGACACTGGGCTATTCAGGAAGATGAAGACTAGAACTGACTTCATAGAAGTATATGGAGGCAGCAGGATATAGGGCATAGAAGGGCAACTCCTCTGTGGGCAGCAGCACTGCCAGTCAGTTGATAAAGACCAAGGAAGAGTGGGGTAGAAGTAGGTCTCCAATGCACAGCAGCACTCTACACACATGGTAGCGATTGTACCCACCGTGCAGGGGATAGTCGTTGTCTTGTGGAATGGTTCCACCATCTCTGGGCCTCAGAAGTGAGGACATGCTTGGAAGAAGGGCTGAGATATAAAGGTTTTTTTTTACAACACAGGCTTTCCTCCTGAGTGTGCTGGGAAAATCAAGACACTTTACTTCGCATGGGTCAGGGTACTGAAACCAAAATTCTTTCTATGCTCAGTACATTGAAATGCTGTCTCCCAGAGATCAGGAAAGCTGGAGCTGTAGACATGGATAGAGACAGCCCTGAGACATCAAGATGAACTACAGGTGTGAATTGCCATCCCAGATTCACCACTCATGATGAGTAACAGGGAAGGGGACGCCTTCTCTCTCATTCTGCACCGTTTCCCTGCCATGCTAGACAAGGCCTCGCTGGCTGGATCACTGTGAAGAAGAAATGAGAAGTTGATGGGGCGGAGGAGGAGGAAGACGACGACACTTCATTTGCCACAACAGAAGAATAAATAATTTTACATCTAAAGCTATTTTTGAAAGATTATTTAATTGTATGTGTTTTGTCTGCATGTGTGTCTGTGAACCACATACCTGACCTACAGATGTCAGGAAAAGGTATCTGGTGCCCAGGGACTGGCATTACCAGTGCTGTGAGCCATGTGAGCTGGGAATTGAACCCGTATCATCTATGAGAGCAGCAAGTGCTCTTAGCTGCTGAGCCACCCCTCCAGCCCCTTGATAACGAATCTTAAAGTGAGCACTAGAAATATAATAAGTTATTTCATTTTGTAAAATAAATACACTGTTTTCATAAATGTAATGAATATGTTAGTTTATTTTGCATTTAACCTTACTGAGTCCCTTTGGGGGAGTGTTCCTAGTCATTGTGTGTCAAGTGTCTACACTCCAACTCTCATGTCACAATGATTCACAGTGATTTCTGACTCCCCCCCCCCCGTCTCCAGCCTGCTCCATATTCCCTAATTTGAAAATAGACTTCATTTTTATAAACCAAAACTTTTTTTTGACATCTTAGCTCTCATAACCCAACCCACTGAGGCAAAGTTCCTTTCAATTACTCAAGAATGCTAAGATGCCATGTAAGATTTTTCAGTTTGATTTTAAAGCAGCCATCACATGTCTTTTATAATTGGGTGAAGCAAAAATGTTATTAAAATTGAGCTATAATTGTTTGCTTTGATATCTCTGTGTGACGATGTTTGAAGCAGTTGAAGACAGAGCTTCTTGTGTTAGCGTCACAGAGAGATGGCTCTGAAACTTAGCCAGAAGAGGAGGGAGGGAGGGAGGAAGAAGGACGAGGTGGGTGGTGAGGAGATGGGGCACACGCTGTAGAAAGGGAATGTTCCACTACATCATACAGCTACGCTCCTTCCAGACACTTAACGAAACATTGGCAATCCATTTTTGTCTGTGTTTGATATACTTGATAAGGAAAAGGATGGTCTTTGAATGATAGACTTTTTAATTAATAATTTTGTGGCTTACACTGGAATAGAACTTAAAGGCTTTGGTGACTTCCTTGGTCTGAATGTGAGGGCAATTGTGCACTCATAAGGAAACAATTCCATTTAACTGTAGTAAGCTAAGGCACAAAAGACTGAGTCCATTCTTCTTTTCTGAGAGTTTCCATCTCCTTCGGGTAGGGTTTCTCTTTGGAGTCGGGTTTCTCCTGTCTCTACCGGAAAGGAAACTGTATCTAACACACCCATCTACTCTGTGAGAGGAGGGTCATTTGTCTATCTGTGCTTTTATTGGTTAATTAATAAGGAAACTGCCTTGACCCTTTTTATAGGACAGCAGCTTAGATAGGTGGAGTAGACAGAACAGAATGCTGGGAGAAAGAAGCCAAGTCAGGCAGTTGCCATGACTCTCCTCTCCGAGATGGATGCCCGTTAGACTCGTCCCAGTAAGCCACACTCAAGTGGCAATACGGATATTAGAAATGGGTTAGATCAATATGTAAGAGCTAGCCAATAAGAGGTTATAACTAATGGGCCAGGCAGTGTTTATAAGAATACAGTTTCTGTGTAATCATTTCGGGGCATAAGCTAGCCATGCGGGAGCCGGGGCTGCCGGAACGCAGCCCACCCCTCTCCCACTACACTGTGAGTGCTTGCCCGCAGAAGCCCCAGCAGATAACCGGAAGCCATCAGAATCTTAGAATTCAGACTATTTCTCATCCATTCCTGCTTCTATCTGTCCCATTTTCAACCTATAGATGTGTGGATACTTGGTGGTCATACCACAGAAACACTGGGTGAGGTCAAGGAAGGGTCAACTGAGAGTTGGACTCTACTCCCCTTCAGGTTCCCAGCCTTGTGATTTTATGAGGGGTTCTGAAACAATGCTATTCGAGACTCAATTAGAAGGTTTCATTCAACCAACAACTCCACCACACACACACACACACACACACACACACACACACTGCTTACATGCATATATGTGAATACATACGTGTATACAGACACATGTGAACATACACACCTAGAGACACACATGCAGGTGAACAAGCGGAAGCACAAAGACATCTGCCCACATGTGCACATACACATGTGCACACATACACAGATGTACAAATGTACATGCACGTGTGGACACCTGCGGACATGCATGCACACACACATTTTAATTACCTAGGAATTACCTGGGTAATTACATGATATTACCTAGGATAGCATAGCAGCATGTTCTGAAGAAATACAAATTGCTTTACAAAATGGAAACTACCCATAATGTATTTCCATTTCTTGCCATTTCAATAACGTAATGTGTAGAATATGCATGGCTGTGGTAGCAATCAAGAACTTTTTCAAAATTTCCTCAAAGCCTTCCAAAAGATGGCAGTTTTTGTCCAGTTGCTAATGTTATTTATACTAATAATTTTCTGAATACAATAAAACTTAATACTACTTGATATAAAAATGCAGATGCTAGCACATTTCAAATAAAGAAACCCAGTCTCACCTGAGAAACGGGGGCTGAACGAGAAAGTGGGTTGTAGAGAGTGCCGCTCAGTGAGGTTTGCCCAGCCCTGCTTTCCTTACCTGCTGAGTTTGTATGCAGTGCACACGCATACAAACCCCACTGTGCTGTGTGTATTACCCATCACACACAGCTAAACTGGCCCAACCCCACTCCTGATTTGTTGTTCCTTACATTGCTATGTGTGTACCTACCTTTGTAGAGCTCCACAGCCTGCAGCCCAACAGGGGTCCTGCCTATCAGTGCCTTTGTCTGCACACAGTAGGGAGATGCCAAGCTGGCTGCCTGCACACAGTAGGCAGATGCCAAGCCGGCTGCCTGCACACAGTAGGCAGATGCCAAGCCAGCTGTCTGCACACAGTAGGCAGATGCCAAGCCGGCTGTCTGTACACAGTAGGCAGATGCCAAGCATTCACACAAATCACTTGGCCCTTGGAAGTGTTTGAATTCAACTGATGAATTAGCTCAAAGACACTCAGAGAACTGAGTTGCAATCAAGCACCAACTTCACACAGCAGAGCTCAGATGCCCTTGTTTGGTTTTAGATACCCGGGTATTCTGTTTAAGTGGCATTTTCAACAGATCCCTGGTACAAAGGGAGGCCACAGCCCTCAATGTAATTTCATCCATCATGAAAGTTGTTCACCCAGTGCTTACAAGGAATAGCTTGCAGGCAATTTTGTGACACATGATTGTACTCATAGAAGTTGTAGATTTTAGTGTTTTGGGACATCACTGAGTTGGTCATTCTGACCATATTCTACTGAGTGCCTCCCTAGACCCTGTCCTCTACCTATTACTAGTCTCTTTCTCCTCAAACTCCAGAGTCAAAAAGAACCATTTTCTGAATTTAGATGCTATTTTCATCTTTGTTCTAAGGGCAAGACAAATGTGGTAAATTTTTTATAGTCAAGATGACTAAATTAATGGCACAAGGAAGTCCTTCTAGTTTTATTTTTAAGTATGTGTATGTGTATCTGTGTGTGGGTATGTGTATAGGAGGACAGCCATCTGCAGGGGCCAGAAGAGGACATCAGCTGCCCTGGAGCAGGAGTTAGGGTGCTTGTGCAACACTTAACCTGGATGCTAGGGACCTACGTCAGGTCAGCTGGAAAAGGAGAAAATGCTCTTAATCTCAAGCTATCACTCCAGACGCAAGAGCAGGTTCCAAATGCCATTCTTACAGCTTTTCTTTAAATTTTAAATTATTTCAACATGATTAATAATTTTTCATTCTATCTTTCTATGCTGGGCTTTAATGACATTTTCCAACCATCTCTTAGTCAGCAGAGGTTAATATATCTATAGTTATATATTATATATAATATCTATGTAATGTATAGTTATGTGTTATATGTAATATGTATGCATGTAATTTATAGTTATATATTATATATAATATGCATGCATATAATATATATAACTGTGTAATGGATTAAATATATCATACATTGTGTATTAAATATGCACGATTACAGCAAACATGACCTTCACATTTGTCTGAGTCTATTAAGGGGAAGAGTCTGCAGGGTCCATTAGATATAGGCTTGTGATTTCTCCAATGAAGGTGTCATGACAGAATTGACTTTGTGAGCATTTACTAAAGAGTTGGAAGCTTCTGTCATGTACTGCCATAGAAGAAGCCAAGGTAGACAGGTGGATAATAGGGGAAGAAGGGCACAGGAGAAAGAAGGGTGGGAGGAGAAATTGTGAGATAGACAGATAGACAGACCGACAGACAGACAGATAGATAGATGACCGATAGAATGATAGATAGAATGATAGATAGAATGATAGATAGATGATAGATGATAGATAGATAGACAGACAGACAGACAGACAGACAGATAGATAGATAGATAGATAGACAGATAGGTAGACAGACAGATAATTTGATAGACAGAGAGGCAGATGTAGGGGGAGGAGTGAAGAAGGGAAATGGTAGAGGAAGAGAGAAGAGGCTGAGAGGTTGCAGTCCAAAACAAGCCCTAACAGTTCCTGTGAGGCCACCCCAATGCCACATCCATCTTCACAACAAGCTGAGGCAGTCACAGCATCAGGCCAACCACGGTCAGCAGGAACAGTGACCTTATGAACCACTAAGGTCTGGGTGACTTTCTAAGTCATAGGCCAGATGGCTGCTCACATACAGGAACACTGCTTCCTCAGGTAACCTTGTCTCATAAATGCATTCTGCGGCCCTATTCCCTTGCCGCATGGCCCTGCCCTCTTGCCTGGCGGCCCTTTTCCCAGGTCCCATTCCCCAGGAAGTCACAGAAACACTGACTTTGGTTCTGCTTCCGAGCCACCTTCTGGATATCTGTCAGGATGAAAGCACGTTTCAGATGGGCTGTGTGGCAGCAGGGCCTTCAGAGACAGCTGCCCATGCAATCAGTGCTGACAAACCAAAACTGCCAGGACCTGTGCGTGGGGATTATATCAACAGGGCCACAGGGAGTTTCTGGAAGCCCCGTGGCTTTCCATAGTTCATTTACTTTGCAGGGGAATTTTTTTTTCAGTGCCAAATGATTGTGTATCTTGACACTTCTTTGACCCTCATCATCAAAACAGACTTTCTCTTTTACAAGTGGTCCAAAATTTCTCGTGAAATGAATCAAGAAGAGCTCCATGAACTGCCTGTCTTTGACTGGGATGGGATCTATCTTCACCAGATGGGATGAAGCTAGAATGAGCCTGGATCTAATTATGACATCTAGATCTTGCATGCTGTTCCCTAAGGCTTCTTTCTCCTTTGCTTGTCTTCTAATCAAGCATTAAGAAGGCTTTTACTGTTGAGGAATATACCAGTATCTTCCTTTCTTTGGGGATCTTTTCTTATCAAATTACAGTAGGATTAATCTGGAGGTTTAATATCAAGAGAGAAACATAACTATTCAATGTTAGACAGAGGTCAACCCTGCTCACCTAAAACTTCTGTTTCTGGGGAGTTGAATTGTCATCATAGGGTGGAGGGTGGGCTGCTCTCTTGTTGCAAGCTTCAACAGAGGCTACGTACACAGCACACTGCTCAAGTAACTGAGGCAGGGGACTGGCTCCCATCAACTACTCTCATATTTCTGTTGTCACATGTCCTGCTCCGCTTGATAGCAAACCACATCTCCTACCACTCCAGTACAGTGTGCGGGAAATGTCTGGTGCTCTATGTTACAGCCCAATCCTTTGACTCTTACTCTCTTATAAAGGTCCCGATCAAATTAAGTGTAATAGTTGTCCATTGAGTCTAGAGGAAGAAAAACACCAGGATTACCTATATCCTTCTAAGCAACTGTGGCAGTTCCCTGCTGTTCCATGACCAAGGGCTGGATCTGTCCACTGTCCCATGGTGGTGGGAGCCTTTTCTGTTTGTTGTTCTTCAGGAAAAAAATCTATGTGAAGACAGACAATAAGGGAAGCGTCATGCTACATATATTTAGCATTCTTTATTTTCCTGTCCATAAGCAGGAGCAGCAAGGATCTCAGAGAAATAGTTTAAAGAAGGCACCCAGTGATCTTTACAACCTCTGCCCTAAAACTGAAGGATGTTTTCTTCTCTGAGCTCAATGCAGAAATCTATATAAAACTACAGAAGCACAATCAGTAGCTGGCAAAATGGCATGTTTCTTTCTAATCTTCAAACACATTATGGTGACAGAAATAAATTGAATGCACGTAGATAATTGAGTAACTTGTTAAAAAAACAGATATCTAAAGAAGAAAGCCTAGTAGCTATGCCAGCTCCTCACAAGACTGGAAATGGCCACTCTTGTAAGGAACCACTAACTGGCAAATTGTTAATGATCTCCAAAGACTTCTCACTCACATGATCTATATGTTTCTTACACACACACACACACATAGTACATATACACACATGTGTATATATAAGAATAAGCTGAAATTATCCTGATCTTCAAGTTCTGGTTATGTTTTGATCAATAATTCCTTAACTTCACCTCTCTCCTCTGACATTTGAGGTAAGGAACAGTTAAACCCATGATGTTCCTCCTATACTTTGCCTGGAAAGTTCCTTAGTAAAATGTCTGATGCTTTTAGTAAGAGCCAAGTATTTCTGGCCCAGGTATGTGTATGTGTGTGTTGTGTGTTTGTGTATGTGTTTGTGTATTTGTGTGTGTGTCTGTGTATGTGTGTATGTGTTTGTGTGTGTGTTTGTGTATGTGTGTGTATTTGTGTATGTATGTGTGTGTCTGTGTCTGTGTGGATGTGTTTGTGTGTGTGTGTGTGTTTGTGTTTGTGTGTGTATTTGTGTGTGTATGTGTGGATGTGTTTGTGTGTGTGTGTGGATGTGTTTGCATATGTGTGTGTGAGCATGTGTCTGAGTTGAAGACTCCGTGCTTGCCCGTGTTGTGCTCACAGGTCAGCACTGTTGGGGATCTGTCTGTTCCACTGCTCCAGCTCTCCCGTGTCTTTACTGTGCATGGGAACTGTACCGTGTACATGGCAGGAACAACGCTCTCTGGTGAAGGCTTCACAGCAGTGGGGAAGGAGGAGGAGAAGGAGGAGAGGTCCTTACTCGCTGCCATAGCAAAATACCCAGGCTAGGCGGCCTACGCGAGAATTTATTTCTCCCAGCCTGGTGGCTGGGGGGTTGTCTTTGAAGGTTTTAGTCGCTCCACTGTCTGGTGAAAAAGCTCTTCCAGGCACGCAGACAGCTGGCCGTCACAACAACCATCGCATGCAGATTTCCACTTGTCCATCGCCTGATTCTGCCACCAGGTAGAAGTATGTGGTACCTCTTACTCTGTATCCAACTTCTTCACAGTGACTGTGGTCAGGAAGGAATCTGGCTTGAGCATTGGTGAGAACCTCCGGCTGGTAGTCTTCATCAGTGTGTGAGGGTACCGGGCACCTCCTCTCACCTAGGGCATTTTGAGTTGTTTCCAGGCTCTCACTGAACACTCGGTCCCTGAAGCTCCCGATAGCTCTCAGCTAAGGCATTGGTTCTGCCGTGTGGGCCTTTCTCAGGCAATTCACAGCATAGCAGGCACCCTATGAGAGCCAGCTGCGAGCGAGTAAGGCAGGGCACCCAAGAAAAAAGCCACAGTGCCCCGGTAACCAGAATCTCAAAAGTGCCATTCCTTACAGCCCCGTAATTGCTGCCAAACTCTAAGCAGCCAGAAAAGCCTTCCGTGTGATTTCTGTGTTAGAGGAGGTAGTCAAGGGTGTGTCCATTGCAGTGTGGCTTTATCACAGCCGTCCCTGGCACTGCTGTCCCCTGCCTCTTCTACCGCATTTCTACCTCATGGGTGTTACACACCAGTGGTAGACACTGGTAAAACGGGGGAGGAAGATGAAGTATCCCATATCCTCTACAGTCCATAGCACGTTTACACGATTTGGAACAGCTACAGGTTGGACACTGGCTGAAAGCCACAGTGTTCAGATGAGCAGCGTGGGATGATTAATAATGCACGTGTTTACCATGTCCTTACCTTCCAGCCAACGTGAACTGTACTCCAGCTGGATCGAGGGGATGTGCTAAACTCTACTTATTTCACGTGGCAGACAGCACCACTGAATAGATTCTGTCATGAAATCATTAGACAGTGGCCCACGCCTCGTTTCTTTTCTTTAAAGGAAGAAGCAACAATGGGGAGATTCCTTTCATCATCGAGGGGGAGATTTAACGTAGTCGGTTCCTGCAGCATTTTACCAACTGCTCGTATTTATGAAGGAAAGAAAGGAAATATAAATCCACACATATTTCACTGCCGGGGAAATAGACGAGGCCCGGTGTAGGGAAGCTTGTCTTTAATCATGAAATGTGCAGCATTTGGCTGGGGAGAATTAGCCATTTGTCTCACTAAAGTAACTCCTCAAGAGCACCAAGGGCCCCGAAGCAAAACCCACAGGGCTGTGTGTGCCCTCCAGGGACCTGGGCATGAGCTATACCCAGAGACAAAAGGATGCCAGCAGGCACATCCTGGATCGTATTTCTGCCAGGAATTACGCCATTCTCTTTATCCCAAAAAGTCCCCATGAATATATCCATCAGACACATGGCACATTTGTGGCCACAGGATGCTGAACAGGAGACAGGAAGATGTCACTGTCTGGTGATTTATCTTTGGGCTGTGTCCTAGGCCTTGTGGGTGATGGAGTGATTTTTCTAGCTTCAGAGACTCACACAGTCCTTAGACCATTTTCTGCTCTTGTCTCCGGACCTGCTTTGTGTTGGGTTATTATCTAAAGAGGCATGAGAAAGAAATATACATCTGCATAGTGAAGAAGGCGAAACAAAATGGTCCCTGGTGGCTTATAGCTACCAAACATGTGGCTATTTTGATGAACTCGGTCCACACATTGTTGTGGCAAGCAATCCATCAGTGGGTCTGTCTCGGGTAGATGATGGCATCATAGCCGAACCTCTGGCTGAAGAGGCAGGCATTAATTTCCTCAGCTGTGGGTTACTAATGCTGGTTTACTATCCTAATCCTGAAGATTGTTTGTAAGGAATGTCCTCACCAGAGAGAGTGGTATTTTCAGATCCATTTGGCCAGATTTATGTTCTGAGCTCATCGTGCAGCTGGCGTGGGGAGGGGAAGGTTACCAGCAGTATTAAATCCCTCATTATCTCCCATCTCGTTTCTCATACAGAATTTTACATTTTTACCTTTTCTTCACATTTTAGAATGATGGCATTATTAAAATATCACACGAGGTTTCATAAACTTCCTGCGATTTTTTATGTGTTCTCAAATAAGATTTTATTTATTTTTATTTTCAGCGTATGATTTTTTTCTGGATTTGTAGGCATCACATAAATGCCTGGTACCCCAAGGAGGGCAGAAGAAGTTGTCTGGTGCCCTGGAACTGGAATTTGAGAGGGTCGTGAATCACTGTGTGAGTCCTGAGAACTGAACCTGAATCCTCTGCAAGGACGATAAGACACTATCTACTGAGCCATCTCTCTGGGTCCCAATCTATGCTGTCTTTTATTGTCCTCTGACATTTGGGGGAAGCAGCAAGATTCAGGGGTGCAAGGGTGGAGTTCTGCAAGAATGAGCTAGTCTGTAGGAGGACCCAGGGAGGGCTTTTAAAGGCCGACTAACAAGCTCAGCCCCAAATGCTACTGCTCTTGACACTGATTTTAGTTCTTGTCTGTTTCTTACATACATATAATGAATTTTAATCACTTCCCCCCACCCCTCTCTATCATCCCTTCCCTAGGAAATGCCCCTTATAAGACAATGTGTGGCTTTTTAAATTTTTTATTGATTTTATCTACTGAAGAATGGATAAGGAAAAGGTGATGCCTTGATACAATGGAGTAGTACACAGCAGAAAAAAATTATGACGTCTTGAAATTTTCAGATAAATGCATGAATCTACAAAACAACATATTGAGTGAGGTGATCCAGACCTAGAAAGACAAATATCATATGTACCCACTCACAAGTGACTTTTAGCCATGTGTGACTTTTGTGTGTTCTGTTTGTCTGTCTAATTAAAGTTAAATTATAGTTGCCCACAGGAGCATGGGTTGAGGTTATTTACTGGAACATGGGTACTGACCAATGGCCACATCACTGAAGAAAATGAGAGCCCGCCCAGCAACTGTTGCCTGCCAGTAGACCCTCAGGGGGGTCCATTTGGCACACTTTTTAATATGGGATTACACACTTACTTACAGAACCTACCAGAATGTTTACAATAGCAGAATTTAAAATTTCTTCAAGCTACTTTCAATTTTTTTAATCCCCTGCATTGCCACGGAGGTAAAGCTGGCAAGGGCACATGGAGGCCTGGGACCTCATTTGGTAGGTGCTCCACAGAGCATGCTCCAGGAGCTAAGCTGAACCGGACAGGTCTGGACAAAAGCAAAAGCAGTGACGGGTTTCCTGGATAAATTCCAGTCAACCAGGAGGTGTTGCATGTGGCGTTGTTCACAAGTGAGTTCCTAGACAGACTGGACTTGGGGACAGCTGGAAGGCTTTTATGACAAGGACATATAAGTTGTCCAGATGTTGGGAGCTTTTTGCAACAAAGTCTGTTCCTCTCAGGGTGCACGGCCCGACTCTCCTAAAGGGCAGAGGCACTTAGAACCCCATTTTGGTGTTTAAACTGGGGACCTTGTAGGCAGCTCAGCATCTAGGAAAAACAGCTGGCAGAGGAAGACCTATAAAGGACACTGCCTTCATCTGGCACCCTACAGTAGAAGTGAAAAAGGAGCTGAGGCAGGGGAATGTTTATTAGGAGAGCATGCTCAGACAGTGAGGACAGCAGCTTGGAGTCTCCCCTGCAACTTTGCCCATCCCCACTGTATCCTGTGAGGCCTTGGGATCAAGGTGCTTCCAGGCGAGGACTGCACACAGGCTACTGGCTCTGTGCCCCTGAGGAGGTAAAGGCAGGCTGGAAACACTGCCAACCTCTGAAAGAAGAGCAGTAATTAAATATCTTGATGATTCTGACTGTATTTTGAATTCAGCTTGTTCTTTAGAACAGGTGGTTATTCTAGGTTGAGGCGTTCAGTGCTGCACCTGGAGAGGAATAATGATTACTGGTTTTTAGCATAAGAAGTTATGAAAATATTTGGAAACATTACAAAGTTTCATTTCCTGCACACAATTACATATTACTTCTACCACTGATGACTCCTAACGTGTTTTTAAGACATTTCCCCAAACATAAATCTCTTAGGCGGGTTCAGCTGTCAATTTGATAGAGCCTGCGGTTATTGGATAGTCTCAGTGGGAGCATGGCCTGCATCAGACCGACCCACGGGCAGGCCAGTGGGGTAATTTGCTGATTGACATAAGTGGACCAACCCACGGTGGGTGATGTCCTGCCTAGACGAGGGATGCTGGGATGTATAAGAAAGCCGACTGAACAAAAGCTGGGGGACAAACCGTTAAGTAGCATTCCTCCATGGTGTGTGCTAGAGTTCCTGACTGATTTCCCGAGCGACGGACTGTGACCCCGGAGTGTAAGCTAAATAAACCCTTTCCCCTAAGGTTTTTGGTTTTGGTGTGCATTGCAGCAACAGAAGGCAAACCAGAGCACAGGTGTCTGGCCAGATTTATGTCAACTTGTCACAAGCTAGAGCCATCAGGGAGGAGGGAGCCTCAATTGAGAAAATGCCTCCATAAGAGCAGGCTGTGGGCCAGCCTGTAGGGCATTTTCTTAATTAGTGATCAGTGGGGGAGGGCCCAGCCCCAGCCCACTGTAAGTGGGGCCTGGGCTGGTGGTCCTAGGTTCTAAAGGAAAGCAGGCTGAGCAAGCTATAGGATGCAGCCCTGTAAGGAGTATCTCTCCGTGGCTTCTGCATCGGGTCCTAACTCCAGTTCCTATCCTGTTTGAGTTCCTGTCCTGAAGACAGAAGCTAAAAAGAAATCCCACACTAGCTCAGAACTGAGTATAATAAAGGGCTATTTATTTAGGGGGAAATCACAGATCACAGTCCTCTAATCAAACAGGGAACAGCAACTGAATCCAGCAGCCGGAAGAGAGAGAGAGAGAGAGAGAGAGAGAGAGAGAGAGAGAGAGAGAGAGAGAGGGGAGAGAAAGCACATCAGCATTTATAGTATAAGAGGTCACACCCAAGTGGGTGGGTAACTTAAAGGCTATTGGCTGAAGGATTTCCTTCCATACTGTCCTGACTCCCTTCAGTGATGTGGAAGTATAAATCAAATAAATCCCTTTTCTCCCAAAGTTGCTTTTGGTCATTGGTTTTATCTGGTCAATCAGTGATAACCCTAAGACAGAAATTGGTACCAGAAGTATGGAGTTTTGCTGTGACAGATCTGGCATATGTTGTCTGGGGAGGACTGTGGGAGGATGGTGGGAGGACTTTGGGAGGACGGTGGGAGGACTATGGGGTGACGGTGGGCAGATGGTGGGAGGACTATGGGGTGACGGTGGGAGGACTGTGGGAGGACGGTGGGCAGATGGTGGGAGGATGGTGGGAGGACTTTGGGAGGACGGTGGGAGGACTATGGGGTGACGGTGGGAGGATGGAAGTAGAACAATGGGAGGATGGTAGAAGGACTGTGGGAGGACGGTGGGCAGATGGTGGGAGGACGGTGGGAAGACAGAGGGTGGGGGTGGGAGGACAGTGGAAGGACTGTGGGAGGACTCTGGAAGTTTGTGCTAGAAACGCTACTCCTGTTAAGAGCTTGATGAGCTGCCCTGTGCGAACTTGGAAGGCAAAACCGAGAGCAGTGCAGACGATGGAGGCCTGGCCTGTGAAGCCCACAGAGACAGCTGAAAACTATATTGGGGCCCTTTGCTATTCTGAATTAGGACTCTGTGGTCCTGGTCAGCTGGGGCTGGAGAGTCAGCCATGATTAACAAGAGACCAGCGTCCCTGAAGTGAAAGAATTGCTTTACTGGGACTACCAATGCTAGATAGCTGAAGCCGAGAACTCTGTGGTGATCAATAAGAGACCAGCTTCATAGATGTGAAATCTTCCTCACAGTGTTTCCTAGGGATCAGCACACAGAATTTGTGTTCTATCGGTGACCAAGATTGTACCTTGTGCTGGCCCCTGAACTTGGTTACGTGTAAGAGTCTCCCAGGTGGTATTGGTTCCCTAGGTGTGAAGGGGTCATGGAGAGCAGATGAAGCTCAGTACTATGAGAGGCCAGGTGAGGCCATTGGTGAAAATGCAGTTCAATTGCTGTAGAAGACGCCAGCATTTTGGAGATGCCAGTAGCGTGGGATAACTGTCAAGACTAGCAGCAGCCATAGAGTGGAGCCCACCTGAATCTAGAAGACAAACTGTGTGCTGCAGAGGGTGGAGCCTGAGAAGAGACCCTCTGAAGAAGAGTGAAAGATTGTGAACGAATTCCGGATATTGGACATTGAGTGATTGACACTGTTGGGGTTGGGTTTTGCTTTGATCCGATTAGGACTGTGCTCTGATTCTCTCCTCTTGAAACAAAGTATTTAACTTATTTTTTGACTTTATAGGAGCCTACAGTTGAGAGCATTTTGATTGTAAAAGAGACTTTGGCTGGTCGGTGGTGGCGCACGCCTTTAATCCCAGCACTCGGGAGGCAGAGGCAGGCGGATCTCTGGGAGTTCGAGGCCAGCCTGGTCTACAAGAGCTAGTTCCGGGACAGGCACCAAAGCTACAGAGAAACCCTGTCTCGAAAAAACAAAAAAACAAAAAAAAAAGAGAGAGACTTTGGATTATAAAAGAGACTAAACTTTTAAAGTGTTTTTTTTTAATTTGTATGACTGTAGGACATTATAAATTTGTAAAATATTTTATATTGTGGTGTTTATATTAATGTATGATCTTGGGGATGAGCAAGAAAGGAAAAGTTGTGGCTGAACAGGGATATATTTGTGTGTCAAGTTGGCAATGGGCAGTTGTGCTGACCAGCTTTGTTTACTAGATACTAGGTAGGGGCATCAGAGAGAAGGGTACCTCAGTGAAGAAAATGCCTCCATAAGATCAGGCTGTGTAGGCAAACCTGTAGGATATTTTCTTAATTAGTGACTAATGGAGGAGGGCCCAGGGCATGTGGGTGGTGCCATTCCTGGACAGGTGTCCTGGATTCTATAAGAAAACAGGGTAAGCAAATCATGAATAGCAAGCCAGTAAGCAGCACCTGTCCATGGCCTCTGCATCAGCTTCTTCTTCCAGGTTCTAGACATGTTTGAGCTCCTGTACTGACTTCCTTCAGATGTGGAAGTATAAATCAAACTCCTTTCTCCCCAATTTGCTTTTGGTTATGGTCTTCGATCACAGCAAGGAACCTTAAGACACAGGGTAACATTTCTTTTAAAGGTAAACATTGCAGTATAGATTACTAATATGTGAATCTAACAAATTGTAGTCTTTAAGTATTTTAAACTGAAAATCTAGCCAAAGGATGCTAAACATATTTAAAGGTTACAAGTAAGCATTAGGCTTATTCTAGAACAAATTAAAGAGACAGTGACAGCTAAGATTATGTTGTTATCTCTGCCTTTGACTAGGACAATTGCTGTGTGTCCTGGTGCCCTGGGGGCTTTGTAATGCTTGCTATGACCAACAGGAATAAGCCTTGTCTGGTAGCTGGATAAATGTTTTGGGTGGGGGAACACCACTTATGTACATAGACAAAGCATGGGTGTTACTTAAAAATAAACTTCTATGCTGTTTCCTGCCTAAAAACATTCCCCTTTTTAGAATTTATCTTGAGGCTTCTGCAGAGGTTCTAGAAGTTTGCATGAACCACCACTTCAAAAGGACATATTCCATTGGTATGTTCAGTCTTTAAGAAGACTTCTCTGTTTTAGCAACTGTTTCTGAAATTAGCTGGGGTCATGTCCCCACGATTGACACCTTCAGGTTGCTAACATGTGACATTGTTGCTATCGAGTTCTGTCTGTCCTTAGGCTTCTTGTCTTGTGTGGGGTTTTCTCTGTCAACTCAAATTTGTGTTGAAGAGAAGAAAATTGTGTTTAAGTAAGTAAATGACTAGTTAAAAGAAAGCCATGCAGAGCTGCATTCACGTATATGATATTTTTATGAAAATGTCTTGCCACATGATATATTCTGGTCATGGTTTACCCTTCCCCAACTCTTCCCACATCTTCCCCAAGTCCATATCACCCAACTCTTCACTCTTTTTTCTCTCTATTTAGAAAACAGATTTTACATTTTTAAAACTCGGTGTGGTTCCGTTCTCCTTAATAACACTCTTCTTTGCTTCCTCCTGGGAGCTCTGGTCACAGAGGTGGACAGAAGGCTTCTGAGAGGCACCTCCCTTAGCGGGCACTCTTGTCACCTCACCCTTCTTGAGTGTCACTCCTGGACCCCGGGTTCTCTGGAACACTGTGGGGCTTCCTTGGGCTGTGGTCCCCAGAACTCAGTGTTCTTCCATCTGTGTCTCCTGCTCACAACTCTCTGAGGCCAGGCCTTCAGGTGTTTTCTAACAAGGGTTTGGAAGAGCCACAATCAGGAAACATGACCAAAAGATGCCGCTTTTGTGTCTGCTTTAGTGTTTAGGGAGACAAACTGGCACCAAATCTCAGCAGAGTGATCCCTCTGTTGTTACCTGAGGGAGTTTTTTCATTTGTACATCTTTTTAGCTGGTTATGTTTCGGCCTGGCATCTCTCTGGCTCTCCATGGCTGTCGTTCCTCTTAACTGTTCCCTGCTCCCCCCCATGGTTTCACAGTTTCCAGTGTATGTGTGTGTGTGTGTGTGTGTGTGTGTGTGTGCGCGCGCAAACGATTATGTGAGTAGGTGACTTGGTGTGTGTGTCTCCTCCTGAGGGTAGGCCCCCACTCTGGCCCCTCAGCGCAGGAGGGGTGACTTGATATGGCTGGGGAAGAGGGGGGAATTCTGGGCTGATTTTGGATTAGCACTAATGAGTTCCCTAACCTTGAGTGGGTCACTCTGCACCTCCAGGGCTTTCCTATGACATAGTCTGGACTGACTGCACAAGTCCCTTGGGTTTTAAAAATTAATTAGAGGGTTTAGGTGGCACAGGCATCTGGTCATGACTCAGAGAATGAGATCATGTGTGTCTAAATTCTGATTCTGTCATGTAAAGTACAGCAGGGAGTATCGCAGCCTCCTTCCCTATCCCGGGACATGCTGGACTGTGTTCTGCCCCTTTGCTGGTTTGAGGGGGACACAGGCTCTGCTTGGCCAGGCTTAGCTCTAGACAACACTCCTCATAGACTATGCTTCTGGGTAAAGGCTGCACAGCTGGCCGGACACATCCTGGCTGCAGAACATGTGATGAATAACCTTATTCCAGGATAATAGGGGCAGGATTATAGAGGTGAAGGGCAGGGTGTCTGGGATAAGAGCAGCCACAGGGGTCCAAAACATTTCTCCAGGCTTCAGCAAATGGCTCTGCCTTACCCAGTGTGTACTTAGGGACAGTGATGGTCCTACTAGCTGTCTCTTGACCCCATCTTTCTTAGGATTTGAAAACTTGCCAATAAATGACCTTCAACGAAATCATATATGTTTGTATGTTTATATATGTATGCATATACAAGTGTATATATCCTGTATCTGTGCTTAAGTATATATGTATGTATGCATACACATATATGCTTAAATCCTTCAGGGTCCTGTTCTGCTTCTAATGAAACAAAGGCCTCAGGGACCAAGGATGCTGAGGGCAATGTGGCATTCTGTTTGTGCAAGGCACAGGAGATAAATCAGTGATTCCCACCCACACTCAGGAAAAATGACAGTTCTCCCGGGAAGAGACCTGTAGACAGAGACTGTTCATTCCTTTCCTGGCTGCCCAGACCCAAATAATCACACAGAAACTATATGAACTGCAACACCGTTTGGCCGATGACTCAGGCATATTGTTAGCTAGCTGTAACATCTTAAATTAACACATTTCTATTAATCTGTGTATCACCATGAGGCTGTGGCCTACTGGTAAAGTTCTGGTAGTATCCTTCTCCTTTGGCAGCGACATGGCATCCCCCTGACTCTGGCTACTCTCTCCCTATATCTCTGTTCAGATTTCTGACATATCTTTATTCTGTCCTTCCATAAGCCAAAGCATCTTCTTTATTTATCAACCAATAAGAGCAACACATATACAGAAGGACCTCCCACATCACAGACCAGAATAGTTCTGGCTTGTTAAATGATCTGAGTCAAAGTGAATGTGTTAAAAAGGTGAACATCTGTGTGTATACAGCAGGCCACAGGGACACTGTTCTCAAAGAGAGTCAGGGGTGTGGGAGGCCGACTGGTGGAGAGTGTGCAGCCTGTCAGAAGCCCAATTCCATGCTTGAACTCTGTAGATAGTCTCTTGATCTATTCCCACTCCAAAATGTCGTGATCCTGGGATGAAACACAGCTCCATGGCAGAAGACTTGTCTCCTTGCCTTGGCATGTGTGAGGCCTTAGGTTCAATCTTCAGATCTGGCAAAAAGAAAATAGCAAAAATCTATGATTCAACAAACGTATAAGAGTTGAATAGAAATACCACCAACAACCTCAGTGTAACAGTTCCGGTCTCTCTCTCTTCCACTTTCTCTTTTTTTAAAAAATGTTATTTACTTTTATCTTATGTGTATGAGTGTTTCCCTGCATGTATGTATGTGCACCCTGTGCATGTAGTACTTGTGAAGGCCAGCAGAGGGTGTCAGATCCCCCAGAATTGCAGTTAAAGACTATTGTGAGCAGCCTTGCTCTGCAAGCACAGGTAGTGCTCTTAACTCCTGCGCCATTCCTTCAGCCCCATTCTCTCCTTTTCAACACCTGTCAAACCTTGCTCTAGCATTCAAAAGCTAAGGAGCCTTTTTCTTCCGGGAAATGGTATTGTTTCCTGTCATCTCCCCAGCACCTAAACGGTTCTAAGGACTGTTATAACAAACTTCCCTGTCACCTTTCCTCTGTGTGCTGTCTTGGTCAGAAATAACCCCTCCCTTCCTTAGTGGCTTTTCTTGGGTATTTTACCACAGTGTTGAGGTGACAAAAGGAGCTCACACGTTCAGCCTCAGTTTGAATCTGTGGTATCTGCTCTTACTTCCATATAAGGTCTCATTCACCATCAGTCCCTCGGTTTGTAGGTGACAATATTTAACCTGTCAGAGATCCTAATTCAGAAACACACAAAGAAGCAAACACCACTTACTCAGAGCATGCCCTAAATGTTTCTCCTGACAAGATTCCAGTTGTATGAGTCCAGCCTCCCCTTTTCACTCTTCCCACCTGAAAGAATGGTTTTATTGTCCTGCTTGGGATGATGCTCAAGGGGCAGAGGGGTTTGCAGTTAGCTGTGTCTTCTTGCATCCCCATTATCACGGAGAGCATGCAGCCTCTCCCACTCTCTGGCCTCCTCCTCCTGTTCTAAAATAGAAGTTCCCAGCACATAGGGGTGACATACTGCCTCTCCCCTCTTCCAGAGCAGCTAACCCAACCAATAGCTCACACACGTGGTGCTGAGGAAACATCTGGTGCTGAGGAAAACAGGCGCAGCCGCTGCAGAAAAAGCACTGCTTTTCTATGCAACAACGTTACAAGTGTTAGTAATGAATCCTCCTCCTAGGCAGTGCCTGCTGTGAGCTGGCTTCAAGGACAGCTGTGTCCTCTGAAGCACACACTCAGATCTGCACGTCTGGATACAGATAAGACATGCTAGTGGTGTGTGTGTGTGTGTGTGTTTGTGTCTGTGAGTATGTCTGTCTGTGTTTGTGTGTGTCTGTGTGCCTATGTCTGTCTGTCTGTTTATTTGCCTGGGGGGGGCACACACGTGCATATATGTGCATTTGTGTGTGTGAGAGAGATGAAAAGTTAACAGGCAAGAGCTTGCTCCCATTTTTTTTTTTTAACACAGACAACTCCACCATACTAAGGAACCAGGAAAGCCTGCCCCTGCTAACAAATCCAACTTGTCTCCAAATCCCTATTTCCTTCAGCCTCGGAGGGCTTGGGAGGGCGTGCAGATAGAACCTGGGAAGCTCTCCAAACTGCTTATAGAGAAAGACGGTGAAGGCGGCAGGAAAGACACCAATCTGCCTTTGTCTTCATCCAACCCGACCTGGCGGAGGTGAAGGAGGACATGGAGGACTTAGTTGGACTTCCTGGGCTTCTCTTGCAGAATCGGTTACTACTCTGTTTTCCCAGAATCAGTTGTCTGTTCTTAGCACCACTTTGTATAGTCACAGGTCTAATTCAGCTGCCTGCTGCAGGAAGCATGATCAGCAACCCACACTGCCCGCAGGCATTCTCATTTCTCAGTGTTTACTCTAGAGAAGGATACAGGGCTGGCTCTCCCCCAGCCTCCTTGCTCAACAGCAACTGCTATCAATCCTAGTGGGAGTCCCCACTCACCAAGACAGCCACCATCTTTGAAAAGTTTCACTGACAAAAGTCCCATGAACTTTGCCTGCTGCAAATACCATGGTGCGTCCCATAACTCCACAGCTGGTCACAGTGGGAAACAATTAGGAGGCATTATTAACTGGGGATAAGGCTCCAAAAGCTGTCAAAGAAAGGACTGGTATTTTCATCTTTCAGATGAAGCAGAGGATAAGAATGAGTAGGTGCTGTACAGGAGCTCACAGCAAAGGGAACAGAGATGGGAGACCAGAAACTCAAGACTCCAAATCCCAACCGGAATGTTGTGTGGCTGAGACCTAAGGGGCATAGCAGTTCACGTGTGCAATGGAAAAGTGAGGTGAAGGAAATGCTCAAGACTCAAAATAGAAACAAGCAATGCTGGTGTGCAAGTAAGATGGTAAACAAGACAAGAACAAAGTGCCAGAGGACTAGTATTGCACGGAAGCGAATTCAGGGTGGAGTGGGTGTGTGGCTGAGTGGTAGGACAAGGGCTTGCCCAGCATGTGAAGCTCTGAGTTCACTTCTACATAACACACACACACACACACACACACACACGCACACACGCACACACATACACACACACACCAGAGAGAGAGATCACTTAAGGGAATGGCCTCCCGTATTTCCTTATGTGTTCATCGTGTCTTAGAAATAGTGTGAAATCAGAAAATCCAGCTGTAGGATGAGAGGGTAACATTGAACTTGACTGAGCTGCTCTATCCCCTGCAGTACTGAAAACGCTGAGATCCGGGAAAACAAAACACAATAACCCTCAAAACTCGGTCTACTTGCTTGAGTGGAGAATTCATTTACGTTTTCATTTCCAAATGGCTTCTCAGTTGACTGCGAACATTTAATGTCTCACAAAACAGAACTCAGGAAAACAAATAGCCCTTTGCCTAAACTTGGTGCTTGTATATTGGATGAGGAGGCAAAGCAATGTGACCTGAAGACAGCCCTTCCCATGTGTTTGAAATAAGGGAATCTTTGCTTGCAGTCAGCAGTGCACAGATGCCAGCCTGCTGCTGGAGAAGTTGTTCAGTCTCAGGGTCACAGGGGTGGGGTGATGGCTAAAGCAGCCCGGGAGCTGGAAGGTGCTTATTACAGGCCCTGGAACCTGTACTTTCAAAGCCTGGCTGTTTTCATGTTTCCTGTCTTTCCTTTGTCATCTCCTCTTTATTCTCTTTCTGAGTGTGCTAAAGATCTCTTGGAAAATTCTAACCTGTCTCAGCTAACTAAAAGAACTCCTAAAGAAGCCCTCTAGGAAGAAGCTGTTTGTTTTAGGCTATATAGCATTGGTATTTTTGGAAAATAATTTGAGTTTTCAAGACTACAAATTATTACATCTTTTGTAAGCAAGGACAACTAGCCAAAAGAAATCATGACAGGTAATGTTTCCCTTCCAGGAGTCTGTTAGCATGGTGATATGCTCCAAGGTTCTTGTGTAGGTGGTTGTGTGGACAGGCTTGTAAACACGAGCAACCTGCTAATAGAGACTGGGTCCTCTTCCACATTTTGGTAACCTTTTTCTCATATGTGTTGTACCATCTGTACTACTACGTGCGCACTATGGGACTGTAGCACCTGTACTACGAAATGGTTTGTGAGTCTCAGGCACACACACACACACACACACACACACACACACACATACACACAATCAACCTTGAATTCTTCAAGAATGCCCCCTTTATTGTGTCAAGGGGCAGCTTTTATAGGGATCCTTAACTGACAGCCCCACCCCAGCCAAACCTACCAGACACCACTCCCTGCCATCAGGAACTCCTGAGGGTCTCATGCTCAGAGCAGCTGCAAACACAAGAAAACAAGTTGTTTTGCTCAAAGAAGCTCCAAGTTTAACAAGTCGTTTACTGGAAATTCAGGGTTTGGGGGTCCACAGCCCCAACAATATGTGTGTACTTATGTTCATTTTCATGGATGCAGAGGTGTCAGTCTCACAGAAAGATGCGTTTCATTTTGCTGACCCACCCTCATCCCGGCTTCCAGCTTGGTATGGGCTGATGCGTGGCACATGGATTCATTTCCACATGCATCTCCTCCATATTGTACGCTTGTCATGACTTCCCCCCGAGCATCTTGAGACTCTCATTATTGCCGCGTCTGAGGAAACATCTCTTTTCGACTGGTTATTTTGTCACTGTTTTGAATATTCCCATTTCTCTGTCTGCAGTGACACACAGAGATGTCTCATTATCCGCCTTGTTTAGGCAGTGATTAACACATCATTAACATAGGAAGAGTTGGGGAAATTGTTAAAGACTGTCGAAAAGTGTAGTAACTGTTAATAGTCGCCAACTGTTCATAAGGCATTTAGCTTAATTTGTAAGAAACCGTAGTGTTTGAAGCCTCACCAATCTGCATAAAAATTTGCCAGCGGTAATGGTCCTTTGCTTGTGGGCTTGTGATTGGTCTTCACACGGGGTCAGGAAGGATATCTCCCCATTCAAGGGTTTTATGGTTAGGGGTATCATGGGGGATTTTACTTTCTTCCATGACATCTGGCACCAACGATAGCCATGCGCAGATCTCCTGACTCAACGGACCATTCATTTTCCCGCAGAAAGCTATGTGAATTTTAAGAAAGCACCCAGGAGCGTCTGTAATTGAGGCCATGTGTTATCAATTACAGAGGAGGGAGAAATTAGTTTCTCTTAGCTCGTTGCCATTCTTTACGAGAAAACTTCTGTCCTAAGATAAACCTAGCACACCCCGAGGTTGTTGGGTCAAGGGCCATGGGTGACCTTTGCCAGACTCCAGAGAAGCAGCCATCACCCCTGTGTACCTGGGATGGGCAGGCCAGGTTTTCTGTGCCTGAGTGTCACACAGACACATGACACCAATCTTCTCGAGCACGCAGAAAGCAGCTGCTTCTTGGTATAATTTTAGAAGTGCTAAGCAGTTTTCCTCTGGCCTCAAATAATCCCTCCTAACTTTAGCAACTCATTTCCAATGAAAAATTATTTTCCAATTTCAACAGTCCCTTGCTTCTGTGTCCTTATCATAACATCTTGAGGGAAAGTCACCTCTGGTCTGTTGGGGACTATTTTACCCACTAAGCCTTGTCCAGGAGATTTCTAGGGTACAGCACCTGGTTGCAGAAGGAAGTACAGAGGGAGCTGTTTAAGGGTGGGTGGGACTCACTGCATGTGGGTAGGGAAGACAGAGTGGGAAACCAAGGAAGAACAGGATATCCTTCTGCTCAGGACACTGCAGGCAGAGAGCTTAGGGGTCAGTAGGCTCTGTGATTCAGGATCAGACACATTCTTCTTTTTTTTTTTTAAATATAATTTTTTTATTGAAAAAAAAAAGATTTCCGCCTCCTCCCCGCCTCCCATTTCCCTCCCCGTCTCCCTTTTCCCCCCTCCTCCCTCTCCTCTCCCCCTCCCCCCCTCTCCTCTCCCCCTCCCTCTCCAGTCTGAGGGGCAGTCAGGGTTCCCTGCCCTGTGGAAAGTCCAAAGTCCTCCCCGCTCCATCTTGGTCTAGGAAGGTGGACATCCAAACTGGCTAGGCTCCCACAAAGCCAGAACATGAAGTAGGATCAAAACCCAGTGGCATTGTCCTTGGCTTCTCAGCAGCCCTCATTGTCCGCCATATTCAGAGAGTCCGGTTTTATCCCATGGTTTTTCAGTCGTAGTCCAGCTGGCCTTGGTGAGCTCACAATAGATCAGCCCCACTGTCTCCGTGGGTGGGTGCACCCCTCGTGGTCCTGACTTCTTTGCTCATATTTTCCCTCCTGAAGAGCAACATGGCCTGCTGACCCCTGTGTTTCTGTGGAGATCTGTTCCTGACCCCACCCCATTCTCCTACCATCACCCCTAGAAGCATGGGCCACTCTTCCAATGTGCCCTGTGGCTCTGCCCCCATTGTGTCTCTACACTGGTCAGATGGACCTGCTCCCACTTTTTGATTTCCAGAGCTCTAAAAGAAACTTTGTTTCTCTAAATGCAGGCAATAGAAACTAACGCAGAGTGTGAGCACTGTGAAAGCTTTTGGAAAAGAGACCTTTATCCTGCGTGGCTTGCTATATAAAATATTATTTTGGTGCACTGGTAGCAGGTCAGGAGTTAGTTTAGGTGTACAGCAATATATGTCATGCTGTCTGGTAAAAGAAGAGAAGCCCTGGGCACACATGGTGATCCCTGGAAGCTGTAGACTATGTGATGACCTCATGGACTATAATAAGGGTTTATGGTGAATGAGAAGGCTTGAATTTTCCCTGTTCTAGAGAACTACACCTCAGTGTGATGGGGGCCGTCACAAATATTCACAGAGGACATGGCTGAGACAGGGTGTTCCTAACTTTGGGATGATAGCATTGAATGAAACAAGTACGGCCTTCCTGACACTTCCCATTCCAACCAGAAGTAAACATACATAAATCAGAGAGTCTTCCAGAAAGCACTGAAGGATAAGGAGAAGCCTAAGCAGACAAGAGAATATGGAGCTAGGGTATTCCAGTGGGGCTCAACTCTAGGCTGTAGCTTTGGAAGTACATCATCCTACAGAGTGCATAGAATGAAAGACATCAACTGTGACAGACAGCATCCTGAAAGGTGTTACAAGCCGTGGCCTCAGTAGGCAGTACATTCTCCACATACAAACAATAAGAGCATACTGAAAGTAGCATGCTATCCTCCTCTGTGGTATATAAAATACTTCTGGGAAAGATACTCCCTGATTCTCTGTGGGGTCTGACTCTTTGGGTGTTAAGGCCCAGCATCTACTACCTGACCAATGGGCAATGTAACTGACTTTTTGGAGACATTACAGTTGTCATAGGATCTCAAATTTAAAGAGCAACAAGATGGAAGGAGTAACAGATACACGGAGTGACAGGATACACTAGGCAAGAAGACAGAAGGGACATGAAAAGCAGAAGGGGCCAGACAAAGGCCTGGACAGAAGTTAAAAGGTGCATGTGTCTCTGCTAGCCACCATGCAAAGAGGAGCAGTTGATTTTGGTTTACAGTTGCAAAACTTTCAGTCCTTGATTCCTTATTCCCTTGGCCTTTGGGCCTCAGATAGGGCACTGTTTCTGGGCATGCAGGGAGATCATGGTGAAGATGTCATGTTTACTTTTCCTAGAAAAACATGAACAAACATAGATTTGCCCCAGATGGGGCAGAAATGTCTGGCTAACGAACCCCATCTCTGTTGGTTAGAAGTATGCTCCCTAAGCTTAGACATTGGAAACTTTGTCCCCATAGTGGTGCTGTTCAGGGAGTTGGGAAGGTGTGGCCTCACTGGAGGAACTATGACACTGAGGGCAGGCTTTGAGAGAATGTAGCTTTGCTCCCACTTCCGGTTGACCTCTTTGTTGTGGGTTGTGAAGATATTTCTCAGCTTCGTGCTTCTGCCACCCTGTCTTCCCACTGCACTGTTTTCCTGTTGCCATGGACTCTTAACTCTACAGAACTCTAAATTGCCAGGCTGTTTGGTTTTGGTCAGCTTGACACAAACACATGTATGTATCTGTAATCAATTCTGCGGGCCATTTTCTTGATTAGTGATAGAATTGGGAGGATCCAGCTTACTGTGGGTGGTGCCAACACTGGTTGGGTGGTCTTAGGTTGTATAAGAAAGCAGCTGGGTAAACCACAGGAGCAAACCAGTGAGCAATGTTATTCCATGGACTCTGCTTTGGTTCCTTCTTCCAGGTTCCTACTCGAATTCCTGCCCAACTTCTTTGGATGGTGGGCTCTAATATAGAAGTGTAAATCCAATAAACCCTTTCCTCCCCTAGTTGATTTTTGTCAGGGCCTTTTCACAGCAACAGAAAAGTAGTTAATATATTACCAGGTGTAGCTTGGTGAATCATTGAATTTAATTGGGATTACTCAGAGGAACACTGATCAAAGAATTATCTAGATACAGGAAGGGCTTGCAGGCTGTTGCTTTACTGTCAAAAGCATCCCTTCCCTTAGCAATAATTAGCTGATGTGGGATTCCCCTCTGTATGCTGTGAATATGTTTTATTGCCACTGGCTAATAAAGAAGCTGTTTTGGCCTATGGTAGGGCAAAAAAAAAATCCAGGTGGGAAATTTGAACAGAGATATATAGAGTAGGCAGAGTCAAAGAGATGCCATGTAGCTGCCGAAAGAGAAAGATGCCAGAACCTTACTGGTAAGCCACAGCTTGATGCTGGTACACAATTAATAGAAATGTAAGAGCTAGCTAGAGATATGCCTGAGCCATCAGCCAAGCAATGTTGTAATTAATACAGTTTCTGTGTGGTTATTCGGGTCTGGGTGACTGGGAAATGATGTGCAGTCTCTGTCTACAATTAGCCACTTACATATTATCACAGAGGTACAGGGCCTCATGCACTACCTCATGAGCCACTCTCAAGGCTCTTGTGCACCACCCTCTGTGTCCTGAGAGCCACAAGGGAGTGCTAAGGGTCCAGCCTTGTAAGGACCTCCTACAGACCATAACATCTGGATGGTAGTGGCATATGCCTGGAGGAGAGGGTTAACCCATGTCAGGGTTAAGGGTGTTTGCCTTGTGGTAGTAAGGAATAGAGAGAGGAAAAACAAGAAAGCGTTTGGATGCCACATGTCCTTCGCACAGCCTCCCAGTGACTTTACCATCTTTCATTAGATACCATTTCTTATCAGTCCATCTCCTAATGAGTATCACCAGCTGGAGGCCGAACCTTAAACATACAGACTTTGGGGAGATTTAATGTCCAGAGTATAGCAGATCTCTGCTGTCTTCACTTTCATTTTCAATTTTTAAACAGTTTGGAGAATTCAGCACACACACAATGTGCTTTGATCAAGTCCACCGCATTTCCCCCCACTCTTTTTCCTCTGCCAGTGTTCTCTTCCAAATTTATGTGTTCCTGTTTTCCACCAAGTCCACTTACATGCATGAATACAGGACCACCACCTGGAGACAGTCTCTCAGGTCCCTTTCCCTCAAAGAAAGCAGACTCTCCTTGACTTTTGTCTTAGGGTTTCCATTGCTGTGATGAAACACCATAGCCAAAAACAAGTTGTGGAGGAAAGAGTTTATTTGGCTCACACCTGCAAATCACAGTCCATTACTGAAGGAAGTCAGAACAGGGAAGAAACCTGGAGGCAGGAACCAATGCAGAGGCCATGGCCAAGTGGGGTTGCTTCTCGGCTTGCTCCTCATGGCCTACTTAGCCTGCTTTCTTATAGAACCCAGGAACACCAGCCTAGAGATGGCCCCACCCACAATGAGATGGGTCCTCCCACACTAATCTCTAATTAAGAAAAATGCCCTAGAGGCTTGCCCACAGCCTGATCTTTTAAAGGCATTTTCTCGATTGAGGCTCCTTCCTCTCTAAAGATTCTATCTTGTGTCAAGTTGACATTAAACTAGCCAGGACAATCTCGCACAGGTCTGTGCATGCTGTTACAATTGCTGTGTGTTCATATATCCAACCACTCTGCTGTGTTTGAAAACTTCCAAGTGTCTCATCAGGTGAGTACATTTCAAGTTTGATACATATTTCCCCATTAATGAGCAATTAATGATACATTTTAGATATGTATCTGCTATTTAGAAGTAGCCTTTGGCCCATATTTTTCTTTTAGTCTTCCTTTCCTTTTGTGACTAGGAAGATTATTTCTTCATCTTGGAAATTAGTTTGTCACATACGTCTCCTGAAGGTATCTTCTCCCAGCTGTGGGCTCCGCTACTTGACACACTCAAAGCTCAGTAAAGCTTATACTTTGGTGATTGTGTACCCATCCCCCAGATCCACCAACCAACACCCCAAACTCAGGGGTAGGGGCTGCTTCAGGTTGGATAAGGTCATGGGAGTTTTCTGTACTAAATCAGGTGTTGAAATAAGAGCGGCGGCGGGGCTGCGTCCCCAACACCCCGGCCGCTTGGCTAGCTTATGCCCGAAATAACAACACACAAACTGTATTCATTTAAAGAACTGCTTGGCCCATGAACTCTAGCCCTTACAGGCCAATTCTCGCACCTGGACTAGCCCATTTCTAATGATGTGTGTAAGCACCCCAAGGTGCGCTTACCGGGAAGATTCTAGCCTACATCCATCCGGGATTGGAGGAGCTTCATTGCGTGCAGCTGCCTGGGAGAGCTGAGCATGGCGTCTCTGCTCCAGCAGAGCTGTCGGGTCTCTCCGGGAGCAGAGCAGAGTCTGACCTCACTTCCTCTTCCGCCCAGAATTCTATTCTGTTTACTCCTCCCATCTATGTTCCAGCCATGAGGCCAAGCAGCTGGTTTATTATAACTTAACCAATGAAATCAACAGATTGATGTATGACACTCCCACATCAATCAGGGCCTTTACAAAAATCGACATGGGATTGCTTTCCATCTCTCTGCTACGCTAAGACTCAGCAAGGAAGTAGCTGTCTGCAAGCCAGAAGGGTCCTTAGCAGGGTCCTGCTGCACATGCTGACTCAGACTTCAACTGCAGAGCTGGAGAAAATAGTTTTTATTATTATTACTTTCATTTGTACATTTGTGTGTGTGTCTGTGTGTGCATGTGTATGAGTCTGTGTGTGTGCATCTCTGTGCATGCATATGTATGTATGTGTGTAAGTGTGTGTGCTGTGTGTATTGTTTGCGTGTATGTATGCATGCATGTGGAGGCTAGAGACCGACCCCAGATCTCAAATGATATCCCTTAGGAGAAATGTACTGTTGACTGAGGTTTCTGTCCCACTTGGTCCCACAGCCATTCAGCCCCAAAGAAACACACAGAAGTCTACATTAATTATAAACTGATTGGCCTATTAACTCAGGCTTCTTATTAACTTTTATAACTTATACCAGCGCATAATTCTTTATTAAGGTATGGCTTTATACCTTCATCAGCAAGGCAGCTATATCTTGCTACCTCTGTGTCTGGATGACAGCTACAGACTGCCTCTTTCCTCTTCCCAGAATTCTCCTGCTCTCGTTGCCCTGCCTCTATTTCCTGCCTGGTTGCCCTGCCTATTCTTCCTGCCTGGATACTGGCCAGTCAGCATTTTATTAAATTAATACAAGTGACAGGTACAGACATTTGTCCCACAGAAACATCCCTTACATTCTGGAACAGGATCTCTCCGTGGTACATACATAGTCATTACTAGGGCAGCCTAAACTGACTGTTTTGCTTTTGCCATCCCATGTAAGAAGGATTCATTTGTTTTAATAGTGCAGAGCATTTCCTTATATCCTGTATTGTTTTGGTTCTCATTAAGATCTATGAGCGACTTGAGATTAATTTGTTTGCTTAAGGTATGAGACAGGGATTTGTTGTAATATCTGTAAATATCCAATTAACCCAGAACAGTTCATTGAAGTGATCATCTCTCCAAACTATCACACACTCTTATTTTTATCACAAACTTGGCAGCTGGGTATGTATCTTTATATATGTTCTAGGCTTTTTATTCTTGTAGCAAATCTAGACCTTCTTAATTGTTATTGTCTTACATGGTTTTACTATAAAAATTACTCCGACCCTTGTGTTAATTTTTGTTCTGATTTACTATCATCATGATTCTTTGGGAATGTACTTAATTTCTATATAATTTTTAGAATGAACTCATCAAATTATGGCTTTTTTTTAAAAAATAAAAGCTTTTTTGAAATTTAACTAAGGATCACAAACTACAGATTAGCTAAAGAGCATACATTTTTCACCATATCGAATTTTATTTATTTATTTAATTTTTATTTATTTATTTGTTTATTTATTTTGGTTTTCTGAGACAAGGTTTCTCTGTAGCTTTGGAGTCTATTCTGGAACTCACTCTATAGACCAGGCTGGCCTCAAACTCACAGAGATCTGCTTGCCTCCATCTCCTGAATAATGGGATTAAAGTCATGTGCCACCACTGTCCAGCTAATATCAAATTTTATAATGTCTATAAATAGACCAGGTTTATTTTTTAGTAACTCCCAATAATAATTTACAATTCTGTTTTAATGTTTTTATAAAAGTTTTGAATTATTTTTGAATTTTTCTTAAGAATTTAATATGTTGATATGTTATAGAAATGTATGTAAGGTTTACATATTAATTTATATAACAGGTTTGATTATTTCATTATTAATTTTAATAACTCAGATTATTTGTGACTGTATGGACACAAAACAATACCACACCATAAGCAAATGTGTTGCTTAGCTCCTTGAGTGTGACAAAGTAAATGGCTGACATCATTGCAGGGTGGAGATTAACTTGGGTGTGCTCTGACACTATGATGGTCCTAGTTTGTTTTCTGTGGCAAAGACCATGGCCAAAGGAAACTTTAGAGAAAATAATTATTTGGCTTATACCTTATAGTCAGCCATGAAAGGAAGTCAGGGAAGGACCTGCTGTCATGTGCTATCATGGGGCAGTGGGGCTTGGTGGCTCCCTCTCCAGGGCCTGCTCGGTCTGAGATGGTAGATAACCCAGAACTATAGTGGTGGTAACACCTGCTGCTGTTGGGCCCTCTCCCATCAGGGAAGGACCTGCAGCAGAGGTCATGGGGCAGCACTGCTTGGTGGCTCCTTCTCCAGGGCCTGCTCAGTTTGAGATGGTAGATAACCCAGAACTAGAGTGATGGTACCACCCGCTGCTGTTGGGCCCTCTCAATTGTTGGTTTAGAAAATATCCCCAGATTTGCCTACAAGCAGTCTGATGAAGGAACTTTCTCAATTAAGGTTTCCTTTTCACAGGTGACTCTAGTTTGTGCCAAATCAACAAAACCAAAGGGCATAGTCTCCTACTGGTTAAGTTTAGTTCTGACTTCCCAGCCATCAGAATGCTGGAAGATGTTTCTTGTTTAACCTTGTTTTCCTGGAAGCTCTTCTGAGTGCAGAGTGGACTCTGGTCCACACTCTGAGTCCGTAACCCTAATTTTTGATGGTTCCTCTGATGCTGCTGTATAGTACATGGAGCACTGTCTCCAGCCCTGGAATACAAACTGTTCTTATGTTAGTGTTAAGCAGAGGCTAGGCTTGAATATACAAAGCCTGGTGTGTGTGTGTGTGTGTGTGTGTGTGTGTCTGTGTGTCTGCGCTCATGTGAATTGTATAGATTCCCAGACACAGCCCAAAAGAGCTTTATCTCTGACTGACTCTGGAGTTTTGTTCCAGAATAAAGTAATACATGACCCGATTTAATTCACGTGCCTGTGCATTTAGGGTGTGCCAAACAGGTGCACAGAGCCCCTTGGTAAAATGATATTCCAGGAATTTATGGAATATGTATGTCCTAAGCATCAAGACCCTTGGTAAAATGATATTCCAGGAATTTATGGAATATGTATGTCCTAAGCATCAAGACCCTTGGTAAAATGATATTCCAGGAATTTATGGAATATGTATGTCCTAAGCATCAAGCACTAAATTAACAGGACAGAAACCTCGGGGCTGCACATGGCAAGAATACTTATTATAGAACTGGTGAAGATGATCAGCAGCAAGAAAAATAATGATCAACTAAACAAACTCCAAGGACAAAGGAACATGATTCCTGGAGTTGCCGTGCTGTTATGAAGAATGTCCAGCCTTCAAAATGAATAAGTGATGGAATTTGGTCTATAAATAGGAGAAGGAATCAATAGAAAGTATCCCTAAAACATCCCAAATCTTGTTTTTTTACACAAATAATTTTATGTCATATCTCTAACGTATTTTCAGACACCAAAGGAACCCATTGAGAGCAGGATGAGAAGGAAGTCTCTGCAAAAAAAAATGAAATGTAAAAGACAAAAATCATTTTAACACTCACTAGTTATCATGTAGATGAAAGGTATAATAATTGGGGTGAAAAGTTAACCGTAGAAGTCCAAAGCAAATTGCATAGGCAAAAATGTGATGTCAGTTATAGTCTACAAAGATCACCCAGAAAACAGCTCAAAATATAATAAAAATTTGCAGTAAAATGATATAATAGAAAACATCCATTTAACAAAAAACAAGGGCAGGAAAAGACAAGCAGGGGGAGATGTGGTGTGCAGAGTACGAAGGCGTTGCTGGTGCTCAAGTGAAATGTAGGTGATGCCTAATACTCACCATGGGCAAAGTCTGTCAGAATGAATTTTAAAAAACTCTTTTGGGCTTATGCTCTCTACAAAATGCTTTAAATTCAATGGCATGAATGAGGTGAAAGGAATAGTTTAAAAGATGTACCCAGTAATCAGATCCACGAGGAACCAGAGTGGGAGCGGTATAAGCACCTCGGTGTGCACACTCCCTGTCTTTGCAGGGGTTTGTAGGGGCACAGCCACCCCTCAGTGTGCACACTCCCTGTCTTTGCAGGGGTTTGTAGGGGCACAGCCACCCCTCGGTGTGCACACTCCCTGTCTTTGCAGGGGTTTATAGGGGCACAGCCACCCCACTACTGTCCTCAGACTCGTCATGGCTCTCTCTAGCCATTCCTGCACTTGATACGCCCCTGGAAACATGGATTCTTGTAGCTGACTGGATAGTTTCTGTCTTCCCAGAATGCCATGCCATTGGAGCCACTGTAGGACACTGTTAGGAAATTATTAGTACAGACTGCTTTGAAAAGCTACAATTTGTTATGAAATTAACAAAATATAATTTAAATGTGATGACTAAAAAGAGACTAATAAGAAATGTGGGTAGATTGTAGAGAGTGGTATAAACAATAACCCTTGATTTTTTGGGAGATAATTGGTATAGCGATTCAAACCAGCTATGAGGTTTTGAAGGACATTTCCATCCCAGCGAGGGGAAACTAGGGAGAGGTAGGGTACAGACTCTTGCTGTCAGCTCTGAGAACTTTGCTGATTTCCTCTGGAAGAGAGATTGGATACTGGACCTTAAAATCTTAGCACAGGTTCAGGAGATAGAGATAGATAAGAGATAGATAGATAATAGATAGATGATAGGTAGATAGATAGATAGATAGATAGATAGATAGATAGATAGATAGATAGATAGATAGATAGATAGAATACACACAGGTCCACACCCCCAGGCATGTGCAGGCAGAGGCCAGAGGAGAACCAGTGGTGTCCTCCTTTTTGGTTTCTGTCTTATTGCTGTGATGCAGGGCCTCTCCCTGAAGCAGAAACTCACCGTTTCTGCTAGACTGCATATAAAGAGAACACAGCACCCATCACCCCTCTCTGTCCACTAGTACAATGTTGGGATAAGAGGCATACATGACATACATGGCCACACCCAGTTCTTTTTTCATCTGGATGCTGGAAATTTGATCTCAGATCCTCATTTTTGTACAGCCTGTGTTCTTACACTAAACCACTGTCAGCCCCAGAGATTGCCCATTAAAATAGAGTGTACAATAAAGTATACATCTGTGAAGTAAAGATAAAAAAGTTTAAGTGAAAATTATTGTTACTATTGTAAGTTTTAATAAATGCAGCCAGAAGATCTACTGTCTCCAAGGGTTTCAGCAATCACTGTGTACTTGGTCACAGTTATCTTTATCACTAAGACCGGTTTATGGTAGGTGGTGTTGCTATTGTGTGTGTGAGATTTTTTTTTAAAGACACTTAGGAGCTTTTTGAGTTCACACTCCCCCTAACCTAAGGGTAGTGTTTGTGATCACCAGGCTCTAACTTGGACAACTCTTTCACCTGAGGGGCTGAAGACATGTTGCTGTCTTCCCACAGTGGCACCTTTATTCTCTCACCTATCTTCATGATTTCTCACGGCCACTAGTCACAACGAAATCATTCAACTGGCTCTATAACCATGCTGGATGTCAGTTTTGCAAGGAGATTCCAGAAGATTACTTCCTGTTGTGTAAATTTCTGTCTGTAGTTTTGTTTCTCCACATCTTCCTCTGTCTCTGTAAAAGAAGACTTCGAGGTGATGGTTTGGAGGGATTCCAGATTTTCTGAAAGTTGCAGGTTGTGTCCTAGGCATCCGGGCAATCCAGTTAGTGTTTCCCAACAGTGTATGTGCTCGACAAAGATGTCATTGGTGAACCGATACTGGAATTGTCTGAACAAATTTTTGTTTATTTGTTTATATGCTGTATATTAAATGTCCAGACTACAATGCTTCTGTCAAAGTATGAAGGCAACAGAGTGTAAAATATGGTTCACCCCTGTCGGTAATAATTAATCCATTGAAAAGACAGCCTACAGACCTAGCAGGGATTTATTAATGTATTCAATTCTAATATTTGAGATTACTGCCCATAAAAAGAACTTTAACCATTTAAATATCTCATGCTGACCTTATAAGCTAAGAAAGTGTCTATAACCTCTAATTGGACATATGACTTCTAGAATTGTACACTGTCAAATGGTGGAGAATGGGCATGCAAAAAAATGGGCTGTGTAACTGAGTAACTGGAGGCCCTCCTTGTGTATAGAGGCCAAGAGGGAGCTGAGCTTAGAGTGGCCAAGGAACTAAGGAGTCATGCGGCTGGGAGCAGTGAAACCTTATAACATAGTTAGTCCTGAATCCAATGGAAGAGCTTGGTACGGGAGGAAAACACAAGCTACAGAGGTGACCAGGACAGTACAGAATCATGGGAAAATGAGCTGTCAGTCATTGCTGAGTGTGATGTATTTGGTACTTGCCATTTGATGCCCCAGAGACTGAAGCAGGGGTCTGGGTTGGGTGGGTAGTGGCTACAAAACTGGCTTACAGAATACGGCACACTCATGAGTGAGTAGCATGGGGAACCGTGGATGTATGCCCAAGCCGGAGACAGAGTGTCAGAAATCATAGCTTCTAGTCAGTGAACGGTTTCTTTCATTTGAGTCTTTGGCGAAGGGTGGCTGGGTTCAAGGTGACTTACACCATGATACATATTTTATAAAATTGAAGTAATTAATTTTAATCACAAACATCATAGGGCTGTGATTTTCCTCAGCGACAGAAGTTTGACTCCGCTCTATGCAGGCACTGAGCTTAGAAGATGCAGCTGTGCTTCTAAGTTGGACCCATGCCTTTTGCTCCCACAATTTAGCCAAAGATTAGCAGCCCACTCACAAACACTGGCCTCTTTTTTGTCTCACAGAATGGGAGCCTTCATTTTTCTTCTAAGAGGCTTATTCACAATCCCACCCCCTTCTATGGACGCTTCCTACAGAAAGTCACACAGCCACACAGGCCTCTAGTTGGTTTGGGTTCCTGCTGAGAGGCGGCGATTTATGAGAACAAGGATGTCAGCCCACATCGTGAGCTAGATTTTAATATTAACAACCGACACATCTGATTCTCAGGAAGGAAAACACAATCGGTCTAAGCTCAGAACAAACACTCTGGCTTCTCACACAGTGGCCTGAGTGTCCCCTGGCCCCACCTCCTGAGAGGATGAGGCAGAGGGAGAGAAATATACTCCTCATATTTATACTCTCAAATCCTGCAAGTTGAAATCTCACTTTTAAAACTCCCGGAGCTTTAAAATTATTCAGAGGAGTGCATTTAAATGAACTTGGCGATGAAACATGAAATATTTGGTTCCCTGCTGCACGCGAGCAGGCTCTCCTTTATTGTTTGGTGGCATCCTGTGAGACCTCATTCCTGCGGATAGCTCACCCCCTCAGATTGCTGTTTGCTTTAATATTCCCCAATAATTATGTAATTAGTTCATCCCCTCTCCCGTGCTCACCATCTCCCTCCTAGCTACTTGGCTTCTTTACCAGGGGGACCTTCTGGAGTTCTGTGTATAGAAATATTAAGAGGGACCATTTATTGCTCCTCCTGCAGAGTCATTCTAAACTCTGAACACTTTTACTCTCAACAACAAATGATGACACCTTCAGGCCACCATGGTGCTCAGCCATTGCTGATCCTGGCGTCGGCTTCACCTTGCCAGTTTTGATTTCTGAGCCTATGCATTTTTATATTGGAAGTCCGTTCTGAAGATATTTCCAGGTGTGGACACTCACTCTCCCAGTGCCAGAAGGGCCTGCTCAGTCTGGTGCAGATGTGAGAGAAGGAAAATACTAACGTTCTTCCTGAGGGTTGATGGGAGAAATGAAGAAAAAGCCCTAAAATCTTCAGTTAAAATAAATGGCCATTGTTTTGGCTTGATTATTTTTTTAATGTGCTTGGGCTCTGTGAAGTTAAGAAGTAAGACAGCCACAGGAAGGGAAAGAGACATGGCAGGAGAGAAGAATCCTGAACTCCACAAGGCTTTACTATGATCAAAATATTAGTGTGACTGGCTTGGACAAAGAGATGAGTGTTGCCTGAATGGTACATTCTACTGTGAAAAGGTTGCACGGACTCTCAGAATCACAGAGGAAAAATATGGAAATCATCGCAGCTACCAAATCCATCAGTGGGCACAGCATGGGGACCTCTCCTACAGGCTTCAGGTGCTATTTACCTACATCCTTAGCTTTGGGGAGTAAGTCACAGTTATCTGCTAAGTTCATATATCCTAATGGTGTGGGAGGTCCTTCTGTCTATGTGTGGCTTTTATTGGTTAATGAATAAAGAACTGGCTTGACCTATAGCATGAGAGGAGGAAGGCGGGGTCAGAAAGACACCATGGAGCTGCCACCAGAGATAGACACGGTGAAACTTTACAGGTAGGACATGACCTTGTGGTTATATACAGATTAAAAGAAATGGGTTATAAGAAACTAGAACTAATGGGCCAAGCAGTGTTTTAATTAATGCAGTTTCTGTGATTATTTCAAGTCTAACTTAGTCAAGTGTCCCGGACGAAGAAGCAGGCCCTCTTCCTACATCCTAAAACTTTACCTAATCATCTCAAAGACATTACATTAGAGGCAGAGGCCAGTAATGAATGGCTATGTGGGGAATTATGGATAGTCTGAGATAATTCTGATTCTTTATCTATAACATCCAACTCTCCATGATAAGAAGTTCTGGTCAGTCTTCAGGACCTGGATCTTTGGCACAGTTATTCCAGGGCACTTTGTTGAAGTGCTCACTGAGGAGTGATGAGAACCTAAAGACACCCCTCCTCTGAATGACAGAGGGGTCCCCCTCACAGCGTTCCTCAGCGAGAGCAGCAGGCTCCATCCAAACGTGTCCCTTCTCAATGCACATGCTGCAGACAACATATATGCAATCATAACAATCTATAAAGGAAATCAGCAAGGAAAGTCCTCATTGGCGTCCTGAGACGTCCCCCACTTTCTGGAAGCCAGATGAGAGAATGCTGAGTGGAAGAAATGAAGCTGAAATGGGGTTTAGATGAATTAAGCAAGAGTTTGGCAACAATCAGAACTGTTCTAAAATCATGACATTTGCCCCCAAATAGCAAACTGACCATGGCTTAAGGTATTCAATTTATTATCATTTACTTGGCTCACTTGGGGACAAATGTGGGTGTCAGCTATATCGTTACACAAAATTACCTAAAACTTGAGTGCTTAACCCATGGTTCCAAGCTCTATTCATTTCACCGTGTTTTTTGACAATTACTGACACGGATGCCTTCTTACATACAAGAGCTATGTAAGAATGGTTCTCCTTTCACTGCAGCGAAGCACTTCATAGCACCAATGTGCATCATTTGGGGTTATAATTTGCAGCAATGAGAAAAGCAAAGACATCACCCTGAAAAACTGCACTGAAAGTCAATAATTGCTGAAAATAAAAATGTGACAATGTTGTCAGCCTTTAATTTCCAAGAATGAGCAGATAATATTAAAATATTCCTTAGCAGCTGAGTATGACTTAGATGTATGGTTTATATACATATATGTATGATTTACATATATATGTTTGTAAGGAACACAGAGAGAGAAGAGAGAGACAGAGCTAAGATCCAGATAGATCCAAGACAAGAATAGTAAAGCAATTACAGAGAAAAGATACAGGGAAACTCTAGGGTAGTGCCTAGAACAAAGCATATGCTTAATCAATACATAATTATCAGTTCAATGACAGGTGGTAGTGGCACAGGCAGATCCCGAGTTCAAGACCAGCCCAGTCTACAGAGTGAGTTCCCCAAAGTTACAGAGAAACCCTGCCTTGAAAAACTAGAAAGAAAAACCCATCAGCCTAAGCCGTAATGAGCCCAAACTCCACTTCAGGGGACTGAGACTCCCTTGGTTGCTGGGGAATGTCTGCTCTCCAGCAGTCTGCAATAGAGGTCTCAAGCCCCCTCTCAGGTTTAATACTCAGATGGGCTACACTGTTCTAGATGCAAACAGGGAGATATTTTAATTAATTGACAGATGAGGGTGATTAACATTCTTTTTGTGATTAATATTGATTTAAGGCAGAAACAACAAAGTCAAGATAAATGTCTAATGAACTAATGGCAACGGTTAGGAAGAGAATACAAACAATATTCTTTCAAGATTAGCACATGGGCCAGTCTGGCCAGTCTTGTTTTCTCATTGGTTAAATTGTTGTTTATTAAGTCCATGGGATTAGATTAGACAAACAGCATAATGATACAGCAATACAATACCCTATATATCAAACTTAGGCACCAATAGCCCATGTTTTTCCAGAATATAATTCGACTTCTTTCTTTCTTTCCTATTTAAGTGCCTCTACTCTTCTTTTAAACTAAAAATGTTCCTAGTGTGTTTGATATTTGATTGAGTTCATTGCCTGGGGAAAATAGATTATGAAAATAATATCTGGGTTGTAACATTTTAAATGGTGGTGTGAAATTAATGTTTTCCATAACACATAGCATGTGGATGATCACAGTGGCTGAGAGAGGTCATTAATTTGTAAGTTTCTCCGATGAACAATGTCTAGATATAGGAGGAAAGCCTATTTAGAAAAATAAATCTAAACATGAAGGGAAACAAAAGTGCTGTTAGCAGGACTAAAATTATATAGGCCATTTCTGGGAGGTAAAATATCATCAAAATACGGCAGGAGAGACCTACAGTGTAAGTAAGAATGTGCTGCTCTTCAGAGGGACTGTGGGATCAAGCAGAGACCTGGGTGGGAACCCACACCATGTAGCTACTGAAAATAAGGATGTGCTCTCTCTTTCTCTTTCTCTCTTTCTCTCTCTCTCTCTCTCTCTCTCTCTTTCTCTCTCTCTCTCTGTGTGTGTGTGTGTGTGTGTGTGTGTGTGTGTGTGTGTGTGTATCAAGGGACAACTTTTGGAAGTCAGTTCTTTCTACTACATGGGTCCTGAATTCAAGACTTTGGGATTGGTGACAGGAATTCAAGGGGACTTCTTGCCAAACATCACTTAGTGATTTTTAATCCCAGAAGATGATACTTGTATCTGAAAATGAAACTGGAGATGGTTGAACAGAGGAAACATCTTGTAAAAAACCTATGTCAAATGAGTGAAATAAGAGTATAGAAGTCACAACTTGAGTGGCAATCAAAATAGCCTACATATCCTGATAGTTTTTTATCTGTGTGATCACCTTTACAGCACCCCATGTGATGAAGAACACATAGGATGCTGAAATATAAACAAAAGTGGATCACTAGGTGATGTGTGATTCCCCTCCATATGCTGTGAATACCATTGGTTAATAAAGAATCTGCTTTGGGCCTCTTGCAGCACAGAATATGGCAAGGCAGAAATTCCAAGTAGATAGTGGAGGAGAGAGTAGGTGGAGGAAAAAAAGCCGTGTAGCTGCCACAGGAGATAGATGCTAGATGCTGGACGGAACCTTACCGGTAGGCCACAGCCATGTGGTGATACACAGATTGATAGAAATTGGTTAATTTAAGATGTAAGAGCTAGCTCACAACATACTTAAGTGATTGGCCAAGCAGTGTTTTAATCAATACAGTTTCTGTGTGATTATTTTGGATCTGGGTGGCTGGGAATGAATGAGCAGCCTCCGACTACAACTAGGCAATTCTCCTGCCTTAGTCTCTCAATGGTGATAATAGGCATCAATCATCACACCTGGTCAAGTTTCTCTTTTTAATTACCTTTACTCTTTATTGTGCACACATGTGTGTGCATCCATGATGTGCTTGTGAAAGCAAGAGCACAATTTGGGAAAACTGGCTTTGTTCTATTATGTCGGTTTCAAGGATCAAACTCAGGCCCTCAGGCATGGCAGTAAGCCCCTCAAGATTAAGCCAACCCTTTATCCCCAAGAGTTTCAATTATTTTCACAAGAGTACCCATCATGTCATAATGCTTCATCAGCGTTTATTCAACATCAATTTTTTCCACATTAGATTTTTCTAGTGCCTTTGCCCAGTAGGAAGGGATGATATAGACAGTTTGATTCTGTATTCTTCTGCCTTAACAAAATCAGATTGTTTTGATTATTTTTAGTGTAACTCTTAAATCCACTAGTATAATTCTTCAAGTTTATTTATCATCAAAATTGCTATTGTTAGCCTAACTTCTATCCTCATGACATAATTTTACAATTACTCTGCTATTTGGAGGTGAATTTGCATAGTATTTTAAAATACTGAGTTTTTGTCAATTCCTGAGGTAAGGTGTTAGGTAATGAGTTCTTAAGTGTAAAGTATGGTGATGAAGGACATGGTTTATTCTAAGTGTAGAATGATCAGAAAGACATCTTAAGACTCAAAATGGTTGAAAGAATGGCCAAAACTGATGAGAAATAGAAGAGCAATGTAGCAAAAGGAGTGGACACCATTCAGCTTCATCTACAGTTAGTTTGTTTCCCAGTGTACGGCAGCTCAGCCCCAAAATAATCACTTGGAAACTGTATTAATTAAGTCAATGCTTGGCCCATTAGCTATAGCTTCTTATTGACTAACTCTTACATATTAATTTAACCAAGCTCCATTAATCTGTGCATCACTGTGAGGTTATGGCCTACCAGCAAAGTTTCAGCATATCTGTCTCCAGCAAGTCCATGGCTTCTCCCTTACTCTACCTCCCTTTCCCCTGTATTCAGTTTAGTTTTCCCTGCCTACCTAAGTTCTTCCCTATCAACAGGCCAAGGCAGTTTCTTTATTAACCAATGGTATTCATAGCATACAGAGAGGAATACCACATCACCTCCCCTTTTCTGTTTAAATAAAAAAGGAGGGCTTTAACTTTAATATGGTAAAATTACATATAACAAAACTGTTATCAAGCAAGCATTATAGTTACAATATTTGTTTCTACTTTATCTTTTATCATAACTAAGGAAACCTATAACTATAATGATGAATTCTTCAACTCCATCAAAGACTCCAGAAGGATATAATATTACCTAAGTAAACAATAAGTTATTTTTTTTTTGAGACAGGGTTTCTCTGTGGTTTTGGAGCCTGTCCTGGAACTAGCTCTTGTAGACCAGGCTGGTCTTGAACTCACAGAGATCTGCCTGCCTCTGCCTCCCAAGTGCTGGGATTAAAGGCGTGCACCACCACCACTCGGCACAATAAGTTCATTGCAAGCAACTTCCAAAACTCTAGTGATAGAGTAAGGTTATTGGTTAAGTAATAAAGAAACTGCTTGGCCTCATAGGTTAAAACATAGGTGGGAGGAGTAAACAGAACAGAATGCTGGGAAGAAGAGGAAGTGAGCTCAGAGATGCCATGCTCCCCTCTCCTGGGCAGACACATGAAGCGCAGACCCAGGATGGACGTAGGCTAGAATCTTTCCTGGTAAGACTGATGCTACACAGATTATTAGAGATGGGTTGATCGGGATATGAGAATTAGCCTGTAAGGACTAGAGTTAATGGGCCAAGCAGTGTTTAAAAGAATACAGTTTCCATGTAATTATTTCGGGGCATAAGCTAGCAGGCATCCGGAGTGCTGGGGACACAGCCCCGCCGCTCATATTACTACACTCTAGAAATAACAGAGACATCTCGCTGCCTAGTCAGTCACCCAATGTTCTTTTTTTTTAACCACTGAGGTATCCATCTTCAGCCTACAGGCTATAATATCCAGCATACTTTCCACGAAGCAGGGTATTTTAAAGACAGTTCTGTCAATATTGGCAGTTTGTCAGTCACTTTCTTCTGTGTTCTGCAGAATGTCCTACAGACTCCTTCATGAAACAGAAACCCCAAAGGATCATCTCACCTTTAGGCAAGTTCAGCAGTCATTTCTCTGTGGGTCCTGCATGTCTAGTTCGTCAAGCAGTCCAGGAAAGAGCAGTTTCTTGACCTATGGCTAACCAACTCCATGAGGAGCCCCTTCAATGCCCATCTTCCTCCTGAAGTTGATTGGTGCTGCCAGGAGATACTGTGTCTCACTGTCATGGAAAGTCCCAAGTTCTTAAAACATTTTAAATGTCTTTGAAAGATTTGAAGAACTCCTCTTCATCTGAAATACATCTCTGTACATCTAGAAAATCTAAATAACATGACTACAAGTTTGACCATTATCAATGATTATTTATTAACCTATATGTCTTAATTATACTTTAAGACTCAGCTACTTTTGGAACATGATCAAAAAGACTGATGAAAACTCATGAAGGGAATCAGTCTGCCATAACCAGAGACAGTGTTGCATCAGGGGAATGCATAGATACAGAGATGGACATTAGAAGCCTTGTATTGGACAATTAAAGGTATGATGTTTGGTAGAACCATGTTTTGTGGGAAAGATCTAACCACATCATAGCCTTAGGACAAATGAACAATCAGACAGGGTGATGCTATAGCCAATTGGTGGCCGAAACTCTGGAGCTACCTGTGGACCATACAGTCCACTATTCAGAACCAAGTACTCTCAAGTCCCCAGCAATCACTTTATTTCTGTAGTAAAATTGTTTTTGTGGAATATCTAATGCTGAAAAGACCTTTACTACAGGGCACCAGAACTCTATGGGACTTCAGAATGCTAAGATTCCAGAAGAAACAGTAAAAAAGCTGTGAGAAAAAAAAACACCAACTTGGCAGTAGATGCTAACTGTGCACATTAACAGAAGATCTTCCCATGGGCGTGGGGCAGGCAAGACAGGCACTGGATAATGTCCTTCAAAGGAAGTAACTACCAGCCAACAATACTGTGTCCAGCAAATGTATCTTTTTTCCATAGATAAATATAAATCAGTAATATCCATGACCACCAAGTGTGCATTGCTGAAGATAGTGAGAAGGATCCTATACTCAGAGGAAGACAGAAGATTATGTCAATCACAAGCACACAGAAAAGATTACATCAGGTGAGAGGAATTTGACCAGTACTCAGAACAAACAACAAAATCACAGGACTCATTGGACCCTTGTTTTAAGCTCTCAGTGTAAATGGTCATATCTAAAAAGATTAAAATGGATGACCTAGGAGCTACTAATTCATCCCCTGAACCCACATGATATGAGAAAATGGATTACTGCAGGTTGTACATTTGTCCTGAATAATAAATATATGAGTAAATAAATTTCAAGTCATCAAATATAACAATTATGACAAAATAAGATCCAACCATTTATTTTCAACAGGAAACACACCTCACTATCAAGGACATGCAGACTCCAAGTGATAGAAACGAAGTCAATATTTCAAGAAAATAGTAGTCAGATTTAAATAGAGGTATTCATTATTACTTCATAAACTAGGTTTCAAGCAAAAATTAATCAAAATTTAGGAAGATTCTATGCTATATATTAATAACTAAGAACCATTAATCATAACTTTAAACATATAACACTCAGCATAGTGACACCCAATTTCATAAAACAGACATTAATTTGGAAAAAAATGTAGATAGGTTCAGATAGAGTAGTGATGGGTGGCTTTAACACCTGCCTCTCAATAGATATATTATCCAGAAAAAAGCAACAAAGATACTTCACAGGTAAAGTAGACCCTAGATTAAATGTACTTTACAACTATCTGTACAGTGTTCCATGCCATGGGAAGGAAATACATGTTCCCTTTTAGCAGTCTGTGGAACTGTCTCTAAAGTAGGTCAAATTGTAGGCCAAAACAATCCTTCACAAACAAAGTTGAAAAACTTCCCTGTATCTTTATAGATCACAGGAAGCAAACCTAAAACAGCATTCAGTATTTGGAAATTTCATGAGACACTTCTTTAATGAGCATGAAGTCATTGAAGAAATGAAGATAAAAATCTAAAAGCTACTAATACTGAGTGAAAATCAAAGCACAGTCCCTTGGGACTTTTGGGGTCTAGCAGAGATGATGCTTGGGCATTTACATTGGAAGAAACCTAAGAGACGTTTCATATAACTCATTCATATACCTCATGGTCTTAGGAGAGGAAGAGTAAGTTAAATCCAAAATGAGTAGGAGATGGAGAAATATCTTATCAGTTGAGAGCACTGAGAGCTCTTCCAGAGGACCTTGATTCAATTCCCAGCACCAACATGGCAGCTTACAATTGTCTGTAACTCTAGTTCTAGGAGACCTGAAACCCTTACACAGATATACATGCCAGAAAAAATGCATATAAAGTAAATATAAGAAAAAAAGAGAGAAAAAAACAAATAGTAAATAACAAGGAAGACATTAAGAAACCAAGGGAGAATTGCAAACAACCAATGAAACAAAAATAAGATTGTTTGAAAACATATGAGCAAAAATTTCTCAGCCCAACTAGGCAAAAGAATGAGAAAGAAAATGAGGCATGAGTGAAGGAAAAGATAAACAGGGAACATCTGCAACAGACATTCATGAAAACCAGATCATTAGGAGGTGCTTTGGAAGCCTACCTTTCAACAAGCTGGAGCGCCAGGAGAAAAGGATCCACTTCTAGACAGAGATGACATGCCAGAATTAAATTAAGACGATATGACGCAAACCTGTGTAGAGAGGCAAAGATGACTGCAGAGGTAATAGAGCTTCCCAAGGGGGTAAGCCTGGCGTAAGATGGATCCACTGCTCAATCCTATCAGACATGTATGCTCTTCTTGCTTCCTCTAAGCAGGAAGGGAAAGACCAGAGTATGTCAGTCGCTTTTCTCATTGCTAGAAGAAGAGACTTGGCAAAAGCCACTTAAGGAAGATTTATTTTGGCTCCAGTTTCATGGTGGAATGTCACAGCAGTGGTAGTTTGAACCAGATGGTCACATTGCATTTACATTCAAGACAGCAAGAGATGATTGCTTTTGCTCAGCCACCTTTCTTCCTATACCGCCTGTGACTCCAGGACACAGAATGATAACACCATGGTTAGGGCTTGTCTTCCGTCAAAGATTAATCTAGATAATGCTTCCCAGGCATGCTAAGAGGCTTGTTTCCATGGTGATTCTCAGTGCTGTCAGGTTGATGGTTCATATTAGTCATCAAGTCTATCAGGTTCCTTCCATGAAGCCAATGTTACTCTGATACCAAAAGTAAAATAAAAGCCTTTTTTCTCAATGAACACAGACACAGGCATCCTCAGTTAAATACCTGTGAACTTAATAAGACATTGTAAAAAGCCATACACCATGGACAAATTAATGTTACTCCAAGAGGGCAGGGATGGTTCAGTGTATGCATGTGAATGAATGAATGAATGAATGAATGAATGTATTACAATAGGTAAGTAAATGAGGGGACAGAAATTACATAGTTTCAACAGAAACAAAAAAAAAGGTTTTGACAAGGTTCTACATCCCTTCTTGATAAAAGAAAAAAACACAACTGATGGTGGTGGTGGCCAGGTCCCAGAAAAGAGGGGAGGAGTTGGTGAGGGAAGGGTGAGTCGGGCATAAAGGTCCAGAGAATCTTGCAGCCTGATTCACTAGCAGCCAGAGTGCTTCTTTCTTTATACAGAATTCAGTACACAGGGATAGATTCATATTGTTCCAAAACAGAGTTCATATCATTTTTTTTGTTTTCCGGCACACGTATAACTTTTTGCACAGCTGAAGTCATAAGATTAGTCAGCACTGAATCTGTCACAGAACAGAGTTTTCTTTTGCAACCATTTTCCCTTAAGTTTAGTCAACAGAGTTATCTTTTATAGTCTTTTTTATTTATCAACTCTATAACCCAATTTTTAAAAATCTAGAGGTATATGACAGCCTGTTCTCAAGCTGGTAGTTCTTGTGCTTTCAAGGACACTAGACAGAAAGAAAATTTTCAAGCCAAATTCCCAAGAAGTGTATTATTAATTCCTAATGGTATTATTAATTCTTAATTCTTAGTGCCTAGAGTGCACAAAAAATTTTCAGGCCCGAACTGTTGCAATTATTATTCAAATTCTGACATAAGATAATGTTTATATCTTTATAGAATTTATTTTATATTAATTTATTTATTTATAAGTGTTTAGAAGCTTAAACACTAATGCTGGCGTTCTTGTGTTCCTCGGTGATAAGATTCCACACTGGCCCTGCCCGAGCTACCTTTTCCGAGAAAGGGAGGTCCTGGCACCTCATTCTTCTTTCATCTTTCTCCACCATTCTTTGCCCATCAGTGTAAGTCCATGTGTAGGGCAGAGGTGATCAGCTAACCTAAGTTTTCTGTTGTGTATGTCATGTACTCGCCTGAGGATAGAGTAGGAAGAATCTTGTCATCTGATCTGTGTCTAACTCCTCTAGCCCACCGAATCTCGTTGACCCTTTTAAATTACTTTGTTTCAATTATCTTGTGCCTGAGTAAGTAGAGGGACAGATATTTGAAGAACGTGTCATAGCTTCATAGAGAGACCTGTGGCTTCTTTATGTGTGTCACAACCTCAAATGCATAAGGAAGACCTTCATGTGAATAAGGTTATCTCCCTAAAAGTGGGAGGGCTAGTATGCTCAGGACTTTCCTGGAGAAGCTTACAAGCAGTACTCCTGGGAGAAGGCATAAATGATTCATAAAAAAATTTCTGGCGATCCACTATCCTCAAATTATACAAACATTAAAAGTCCCCAAGCATGCAACGTGAGATCAAAAACAAAGGTGGCATGGCGGCTACCAAGTGGCTCAACTTTGGTGGATCTTTGTCAAGCAGCTGTGCTGGCTTTATAAATTTTGCTGTTCCCATCAGATATGACTATGCCAAAACTCCAAACAAGACCCGAAGTCACGGAACATAGTAAGGCTACATTTAACAAACCTATAGCCAGCATTGCATTCCCTGGAGATAAACTGAAAGCATTTATTCCAAAGTTGGGAATGTGAAACGGAGTCTGCTTTCTTCCCACCTGTTCCATACAGAAGCCTCAATTCTTAGCCATAGCAATAAGAAAAGAGAAATAAATAAGAAAGATACAACAGGAAGGAACAAGGCCACAGTATTCATCGCCCAACATCTACCCTTTGGAGACGATCTGATCCTATACTTGAAAGACTGTCAATACTTCATCAGAAAATTCCTAGCTCTGAGGAGCACTTTCAGGAAATAGAATACAATGAAGCATGCAAAAGTTATTAACTTCCTTATACGCAAATAAACTTTATGGAAAGAAATGATGAAAAACTAGCATTCAGAATAGCTTACAGTTGTCTGGGAATAAACCTGCTGGAGAAGGCAGGGGGCATGACACAGAAACGTTTCAAATGTTGAAAATGTTTAAGAAGGGACTGGATGGTGCAAGACTTCCCAACTGAAAGAATTAACAGTGTGAAAACGGCTATGCTACTCCAAACGATGCAGAGATTTAAATTTGTTGTCACTTTTTCTCATGGAAGTTAAAGTCTAAAATTGTTATAAATCAGAAAAATGCCAAGGAACCAATGCTGTCCTAAACATAAAAAGTAAGTATGCTTTAATTTTTATAATTATGACTTCAATGTAGATAACTTGCAAGTAAAAATCATGACACAGCAAAGTTAGCCAGACCAAAAGTATGTATCTATATCTTTGCATGTATGTATACATAATACACATATATGAAGTGGTGGCGCTTCCAGTTAGATTTTACATTTTCACTCAAATATTTTAATGCACTTATATGTTACTACACATAGACATACATCTATAAAACCCACGACAGTGCTAAAATTATGAAAACTATTAGCTGTATGTTCTCTTTCACAACTCCTGTGCTCATTACCTGCTTCAGTCCTTCCTCATTAGCCAGTGTTTGCCCTTTCTTGTTCTTCTTTCTACATGTGCTGTAGCCACATGTATGTTTCTTTGTTACCTTTTGGTAACCAAAGCCATCACTCTATATATTTCGCATGATATAGATCTTTTTTCTGTTTCTGAAGTTAAGATGTCACTCTTTGGTAACAGTATGCAAGAGAAAAGACAGTAGGTATAACAATCTCTATTATTGCACTTAGTTTTATACTTAAAATCATTTATTTGTATCAACTAATTTTTGAATAACAGTGCAGGCTCTGGATATGATCTATAATAATCTATGTATCCATTAATGTGTTAATAATCTATCAGCTATTCATCACATATATCTGTAATCTACTGTCAATCATACATTAATAAATCATCCATCTTTCATCTATTTGTCTATTATTTATCCAAAAATCCAACTATCACATGTTTGTAGCATATCATCTACCTGTCTATTTATCTACCTATCTGTCTATATCATCTATGTATGCATGCATGTATGTATGTATGTATCTATGTAGGTATGTATCTATCTATCTATCTATCTATCTATCTATCTATCTATCTATCTATCTATCTATCTATCTCTAACTAACTGTGTATTTTTTGTTTCTTTGACATGAGCTCTCACTATGTCATACAAGCTGGCCTAGAACCTAGGATCCTATATCCTTGGGCTCCTGAATAACAAAGTTACCAGGGTACACCAACAACACATAGAACCTGGTAGTATATACTTTATACACACTTGTTTTAAAATATTCAATGACCTATTTCTCTTTGTCCTGTGACATTTAATGAACCAAACCAAGGCCAGGGCATGTAATTATAATATATTATAAATAATTACATCCCTTCTATATAACAGGCATATAGGTGAAGTTACAAGAATATTTGTTAATTATTTTTAAAATCAAAATCTATCATTAGAACCAGGTATGGTGACTCGTGCCTGAAATCTCAGTACTTGGAAAACTGAGGTAATGTATTCCAATGAGTTCAAGACCATCCTACACTACAAAGTAAGATCCATGCCAGCCTGGGTTACATGGCAAAACTCTGACTTAAAGAAAAACAAGTCTTTAACTCTTGCTGGAATCTGTGTATTTCTCCGTCTGTATAGATAATAGATTTTTATTTAAAAATTGGAGTTTGAATATTTTTTCTTTCTTCTCTGACAGTAGCTTTCAGTTTCTTATAACACATCTATTTCCAGTACATGGGGCTGCAGGACAGAAGAGATATTTGTTCTGGCATGCTTTCTCTCCAAACCTTTGAGTCGGGTCTTACAGAGGAGTCAGATGTGGTTTTATGGTGACATAAAATAGCAGACACAGGCAGGTTCTCCTGGATGAATTCCCCATGTGTGGGCAACACCGACATGTACAGGACAAGCCAGTGGATTACCTCATGCAGTAGAGAACCGTAGGACCCAAGGTCTCACCACATGAGGGACACTGTGCCTAAAGTTCTTATGTTCTTCTCTGAATGTCACCCAGACCCCAGGGTCCCTTTAAGAGAGAAGACGTAGTCTGTATCACAGCTGTTCTGTGATTTTTGAGGACCCTAGAAGAGACAAGTTAAGTTGGACATTTTCATACCATGAAAAGTTGGTATAATGTAGGCTATTTGATGGCAAAGCTAGGGTTCTGCTTCAATAAAATATTTAAGAGTATCATCAAGATTCATAGGACAGTGTTATGTATTTTGAACCTGGCCATGCTGGAATCTTAAAGGTTGGGTACAAGATATCAAACAATATAATAAAATCTCATTTTCATAAATTCAATCAGGCCACAGCAGACATCTGTCCCCAAGAGAAAGGAAATGGTGAGAACTATGGTCGAATCAGGTCATATCCGCTTCCAGTCCTGCTGCCCTTGGTAGGGAACACAGGCAAGGGAGCTCTTCATGTGTCCTGGTTTCCTTCATCAGAACTGGATGCTTCTTGCCACCCATTGCTGGGGTGATGGCTCACATCATTCACACAGGAAATGTCTCAGTGTGGCCCTCTAAGTATCTCTTTAAGTTCGGTTATGTCAACTCTGTGAACTCCTGTTTATAATTATACTCGTTTAGTGATTTGGATGTGTATGCCTATCATTGTTTTTAATTGAACTCGGCATAGCAACTAGTAAAGAGTTCCTATACAGGGAGAGACATGGCTTGTGTTTTGCACTTCCAGTTTGTTCATGAGCACAGGCAATGCTTAAAAAAATACACATCACAACTTCTCACCAGACAGAGAAGATATGCTGGAGCAAGCGAGTTTCCTGAAAAGCATCATGTCTAGCAATATGGAGATGGTTTTGTTCCTTCGGCTTGAATGCTGCCTTCAAACGCACCAACTGATTTTTGCTGATCTCTTACTAGAAGGCCGTTTGTCATCCGAATGCTCCTGCTGTCGACGACACAGGCGGAAACAAACCTGTGGTAGTCGCAGACATGTGGGTCTGATGCTAGTGCTGTTGGACGTGGGACTTTAGGATGGATGATACATGAGGTGAAAGAAACACCTACTCTTATTCTTGGTTATAACAAGTCTCAGTAGGTATCAGAGAGCACAAGTCATTTACAGCTGACATCTTTAAACCATCACAGAAGGAGGGATGGAAATGAAGGCATCTACCCTCCAGTTGCCACATATTTGGATCCTAGGCTCAACTGATGTTTGCATTGCTTGTGGCAAGTTCTTAAAAACTTGGAAGGATGTGTATGCTCAAACAATCATTTTCCAATTTTCCATATCAGTATGTGCATATCCAACTGATTTTAGGGCCTTCTAATTCTGTGACTATATCACAATCTGTGTAATTGGTCCCCTATTGACAGATTATCTACTACCAAAACATATTGATAACTCTATACTACATTGTAAGATAGATATTATCAATGCAGACTATTAGAGAACAATACTAATAAGGAAAAACATAATACATACCAGAGCCTGTTTCTCATCTTAAGGCTGCCCTACAATGAACAGTCCAGTAGTTTAGTGCTGTGTGATGCCACATGGGATCTGGCTGTAAGGTAGTCCTGGGACAGTAATGAACTGGCTGATGAATAACACATAGAAATGACTAAGGTTAAAAATCCATTCCTCTAATGCAGGAATAGAATTTATTCATAAGACTCCTCCAAAAATAGACTCAACTTTCAAATAGTACACACCCGAGAGACCCACACCGCAGCAAATGTTCCATGCAGCTTGCCCACACCATGAAGTACTGACAACTCCTTTTGACCAACAATTTGGGGTATAACTCGAATGTCCTCTTGTCAGTGTCCAATGCCACCTATAGTTTTCGTGACCAGCGAGCCAAGAGCCTGGAGGTGGCTCTGCTCAGCACACCTTCCCCTCGGGGGAGCTCCAAGGAGCCAAGCCAGTCTGTGAAATGTGTCTTCCACCGTCACATTGACAAGGCTAGGACAGCATTCATCTGGAACACCCCGCCAGATGCTGCCATGGTGTCCTGTCAATATGCTCACTTGGCCTGTCACGGCTGTCCTGACACAACGCTTGCTCTGTCTGGTAACTGTCAAAGATACTGTTACATTGGCAGCCCCGGCGGGTGACGCACTTGACTCTCTCCCTCTTTTGCAATCTCATATGATCATAGATAAAGAGAAGGACTGGCGATAAGTCAGTCTGTTTCTAATGAGTAAAGTACCAGAGTGAATTCATGCCTTCCGTTTAAAACAATACGACAGATGGTTCATAGAAGAGAGAAAGCAAGGCAGACCCCCCCTCCACTACACACACCCCACTCACATGCAGGTGTCCTGCCCTGGGTTCCCCCTTCCTCTTTTTTCCCTCACCTCTCTTGCAATCTGCTGAGTCAAGCAAACCATACCTCAATAAAGCCTTCAGAGTTTAGAAAAATTATTGAATATTGTAGAAATTCTTCAAATGTGGATGTTGTAATAGTGGAAAACATTCTACGTGCAACAAGGTTTGGGCTCAGGAGCACTGTGTGCAGTCTCCCTCCTTGGGGGTGTGCAACTTGCTGTGTCCAGGTTGATCAATTAATACCTTGACAGGAAACCAAGGTCCAGGTTGCAGTTTGAGCAAGATGTACCAGAGGGAAGCTGGATCAATGCTATGGTGAAATGTCACTCTTTTGGCAACTGCCTCTGGCTTTTAACTGCTTCAAATTAAAACATTTTTTAAGACTCTGAATGACAAAAGACCAGGTTTGAGTCTTGAGAAAGGAACTTTCTGAAGACAGGAGGCTGCATCTTTGTGAGGAAACACTGGCTTGCTCCCCTGTGGTCTCTGCCTGTTGCAGTTAAGGCACATTGGTTCAGCTGTGTCCACACATCGATCTGTTGGAGCCTTAGAGTGTTCAGCTTGAGAGAACATTACTTCAACCTTTAAAGAAATGTTCAGCCAGAAAACACTGAGGGCTCAGAGCAGGCAGCCGTCTCTTAGTCCCCTGAGACACAAAGACAGAGAGACAGAAACACAGAAGGTGAGACATACAAAGAGGGAGAGAGACAAGAAGAGACAGGGACAGAGAGAGAGAGACCCAGAGGGTAAGACACACAGAGACGTAGGCAGGCACACACACACAGAGAACGAGACAGACAGACAGAGAGGCAGAGCATGAAATACACACAGAGAGACATGGAGAGTGTGATAAAAGTGCCCAGCAGATTCGGTGCTTAAAATAGCAACAGCAAAGAAGCAGGAGATGCATGGAGGGCAGAGGTTAATTCCATAAGCCAAAAAGCTAATGCTCTGATTGAAAGGAGGAAGCATGCATCTGTACTTACAGTTGCAAGCAAGAAGGCATGCCGGCTGGGTAGCCTGCAGCCCACAGAATTAGAAAAATGCTTTCTGAGTCTTGTCGTTCTTTATAGACCAGAGGAGAGTCTTGTCAGCAACACACAGAGAGCTCTTCTCCTCATCCCTCGGCACAGGAAAAGCCTCCCGTGGGGGAGGGGGTGTGTGAAATCCTGTGTAGGCACCCCCCTTTATGCCAGGGCATATTTGATCCACATAGGAGGAAAGTTTTAAAAATGGCTGCATGTAGCTCCAACACTGACCTGCTGCTGGTCAGGCATCCAGAGCCAGAACGTGGCCACAGCCAATCCAGTCCCAAAGTCTCTGGAGAAGACTTTCTGAACAAGCTATGGCGGTGGCAGCTGGAGGTGGGAGTTGGGGATACACAGGTGCTACTTAAATACTGCCGTGGGGAAGGGAGCTAGATGGACCAAGTACGGATAGAAGATTTTGTGCGTTCTTGTTTGAGTTATGCATGTAAAACTCAGCCCCATTTTAGGGAATGCAGTGGCTTGTATTAGGAATTGGTCCCAGATGGTCTCTCCCGTTTTATCTTCCATCCCATTTCCACTGAGGAAGCACATCCTGCTAGCCCAGTGTTTGCTGGGATCTGGAAATAAGAAAACTCAACTCAGATGGAGCATAAACAGTACCTGTAGCTGCCGCCTGTTTCCCCAGCTTAAATGGTCTCTTGTTGCTGTTTTGGAAATTTGCTCTCTCTTTGCCCTGCCCTGCTCCTGCCCTGTTCCTCTGGCTTCTATGCGGTTTGGCTCTCCACCCACCATTATCTTAATTGTCATTTGAGATTATCCACTTATGGTCTATAAGTCACCCTTGGAGATGAGGAATACTCGTGGGCTTGGACTGTTCTCAACCTAGGCAACCCCTTCTTCCACCTCTTCCCGAAGTTGGGGAGATCTGCTTTCCACCAAGATCTTCCAGTTTCCTGTCCACACTTGAGCCTACCTAACCATCAAGATCTCATTTCTTCGGTGTGGGATGTTTAATTCTAATATTCCAGCTAATTCATTATCAACTCCTGGGTGTGAGGAAGATGGCTCTCTCAGGGAAGGTTCTGGAGGGAATTTCCTTGTACATTATCAAGACACTCTTCCACATGCTCTGCCCTGGTCCAGACAGCCTTTCCTTTCCCGGGGAATGGTGGCGAAAGGAAATGAAATGGTCTGTCCTGGATGCTAGGATCTCACTGCTGATTCAGTATGAGACCTGCACACATTAAGCTAGAGAGAGTTACTCAAGCTCAGAGTTAGCATGGGAGAAACCTCTCCCTCCTTCAGGGGTGAAACTTGATGGAAAAATATCAGGTGACCTGAAGTTACCTCGCCTACTTACCATGAGCCAAATAAATGGAAGAGGGGTTTGCTTTGGGTCAGAACAGCTCTGATGATTGAAACAGGCATGATGGTACCCTGGTGTCCCACCCAGTCAGACATAGGAAAATCCTCTCTTCTTTGCAATGGCAGAGAAGGGTTCTCCACCACTCTCTGCACCTCCCCTGTGCCAGTGTGTTCTCCCCTCCCTTCCTCATTTCTTTCTCCTTTCCTCCTGCACTCTGATGTAGAAAAATGAATTTGGATTTTAGTCATAGGCATTCAAGAGTGATCCAACAGTGCTAGCTGTTCCTTCACCTCCTGGGTTGCTTCTTTTTCCATCTCCTCTCTTCAGACACTCCCCTTTACATGCGCACCCCATTTGCTGTTGCTCAGTGTTTACAGAAACCAGAACTTTGTGTCTGTTCTCACTGTCGTCATTTCAGTCCCCTATCTCCAGTCTGCCTGGTGTCTCTCCAGTCTTTCTGGCCACACTGAATTATTAAAATCTGGTTCCAGTTCAGTCAGCCCAGACGCCTTATCTTCCTTTTTCCTGTATTTCCTCACTAGTACTATGTGGTTTTATATTTCCAATATTTCATTATCCTCTGTGTTTGAAGTTCATTATTTTCTATTCCATATGTGAACATTTTATACTATATGATTGAATGAATCTCTTGCTGTCATTTTGGACCCCTGGTCTGACTCATGCAGGGTATCCCACAAGACTCTGGAAAAGTGACTTTGAGTACAGAAGAACATGTTGGTCTTGTGATTCTGAAGGCCTTCATCAGTTGTCTCCATCAAATAAAAGAATGGCCAGACTTCAAAAGAAATAGTAGGTATTAATGTATTCACATAGCTGCGCAATTGCCAACGCCATTAAATTTTAGATTATCTATATATTTTAGAAGTCTATTTTCTCCAAAAAGAAATACTTTACTCTTACACAGTGACTTCCCAATCCTCATTCAAAAAGTTTTCAAGCTGGATGTTTTAGTGATATTTCATTTGTATTTTATTTTATTTTATTTTTTTGTTTTTCGAGACAGGGTTTTTCTGTAGCTTTGGAGCCTGTCCTGGAACTAGATCTTGTAGACCAGGCTGGCATTGAACTCAAAGAGATCCACCTGCCTCTGCCTCCCGAGGGCTGGGATTAAAGGCATGCACCACCACCTCCTGACTTCATTTGTATTTTAACAAATAAAGCTTGTGTGAAGATCAGGAAAAGCAAAACAGCCAGACTGGCCAGTCTTACAGACCAGGTAGCAATGGCACATACCATTAATTCCAGTAGTCTCAGTGACACACACCTTTAATCCTTGTAGCCACACTAGTTGCCATAGAAACCAGGCAGTAGTGGTGCATGCCCTTAATCCTAGAACTGGAGAGGATTATAAAACAGGAGGATACAGCTCTCAGTCTCATTCTGAGGTTTCTTGGAGGCAGAATCGCCATTTTCAGACTGAGGTCTAGGTAAGAGCCAGTGGCTGGCTTCTTTGCTTTTCTGGTCTTCAGGTGGAACCCCAATATCTGTCTCAGAGTTTTTAATTAATCGTGCTTCACGAAGTTGTCAATAGCTCCTACCACCATAGAGTCTTCTGTGCTACACATTTCCTCCATGTGAACACATGTTTTTAGGGTCCTTCTATGTCAACATATGTTAACATCTCTCATACATCTCATAACTCTATTTCCTCCGATTGCTGAATGATATTCCATCTCATGGTGCCCCTTTATTTCATTTGGTAGAAATTAGGATTGTTTCTATTATCATGTTGTTAGAAAAAGTCCTAGTATGAACAGTTGTGTTCAGGCTTCTGTGTGGTCAGCGGCGAGCAGACTGGTCAGTGGTTATCTGTTTAGCATGTGAGTCCACATCTTCCTGAGCACCGGGCTCTAAGCTATTGTGCAAGGAGGCTTCCATCTCCTGGTTATGAATAGCAGACGTGTAATTTCTGAGTTATGACTGCCTATCAGGAGTCATTGGCATTTGTCAAGCTGACTTCAGTGTCCTGGCATTTTCACCATATTCCACCCCCAGCAAAATTTGAAAATTTCAGTACAAAATTTCCATGTTTTCTTATCTTTTATGCATGTACTGATATCTCCTTGTGGATCTCATTCCCACAATGAATTATGGAGCTTAATTTCCCGATGTGTACCTGGTGTGACACAGCCTCTTGGCTGGGGTGAAGTACCCTTCAGTCCCTGCCTGTTAATTTTTTATTTTTACATCTACATTTTTAAAAGTTCTCTGTACCTTATGGAAATGGTATTCGTATTTGTAACTTTTCATATATTTTTCCTCCTGTCTCTAGCCTTTCCATTTTTACAAGTCTTTCAATGGTAAAAAATAATTTTAATTTTAGTGAACACCCAATGAAAAGTTAGTTTTAAAAGATGGCTCTCTTGGTAAGCAGGAGCTTTGTCAAAATATGGAATTTAATAGTTATCATCTGGTAAATGGGGAAACCTATTATGGTGTAGCCACACAGTAGCATACAATTCACCAGGAGATAGAGATGACTACCACTGTGCCAAAGACAAAGCAGAATCCCAGAGATGCTGTGCTAAATACAAGGACCTTTGGAAAAGCTGAGACTTTTAAGTAAGTTAGAGGAATATCAGGTGGCCTGGGGCAGGAAAGGTATCACAGATATTTTGCAAATAGTTAAATGGGAATATTGTGAGGAGATGGGGTTGTTCTAAGACTAGACCGAGGTAAAAGCAGCATGATATGATACTATTTTGAGATATGAGTGCATCAAGGTAACATTTTGGCTCCTGTGTTGCACATGGTAGATTGTATATAAATTGTTGATTGTTCTTCAGTCACCAAAAGTTATACCAGGTGTTATAATCCTGCTCCTCTCTCATATTCATAAAAGAAAACAAAACATCAGGGTTCATGAAAAGGAAGCGAAGTCAGCAAATATCTTAGCACATTTCTGTTTCCCTTGTGTGTTTCTCCAGACATGAATTTGGGGCTGGGTTTGGAGAAAAGATGTCTTGGTCAGATTCAAGCCTAGCACGTGGAGCAGACAAATATGAAATGCCCTGTGGTCAGGAACCAGAAATGCCAGGGTCTGAGCCACAGCGCAGCAGGTGACGTGGGCAGGCAGGAGTCCTGCCCCCAAAGGCCATAGTATCGGGAAACAGGGCGTAGAAGCAGCAAAGCCAGAAGGATGATATTAACTGATTTGAAATGCAGAGGCTAGGAGCCAAGGTTGATGGCTGCTTCTAGAAGCTGGAATACAATGGTAACTTCTCCGTAAGAACCTTCCAAAAGCAGGCAGACCTGCCACAGCCTTGACATTGTGAAATCCACTGTGGAGTTCAGATATCTAGAAGTGGATAAAGAACCGGCATTTTTTTAATTTACCAAGTTTGTGTAATTGATTTTACTAACCACAGGAAATGGATGCAGCCTCTACCTGATCTGTTCTCACTAGAAGTTTCACATCTACAGCGTGCTGGGGGTGACGGGGACGGACTTGTCACTGACTTGTTTACTCACGAGGCCATTTCACTATATAAGCAGAAGTGACTTCTATTGACAGAATTGCTTTCTCTGAGACTGTAGGATGATATTTAATTATCCACGTAATTAAAGTTTCTGGCAGTCAAATCAACAATGCCCAGCGTTAGCTCGTACAGTTTCTTTTCTAAAGATTGCACCAAGGTCTCACGAAGTTGAGACCAAGTGTTGTCTTTTTCTCATGTTGAGACTTTCATCACTGAAGCCAAATGGGTTCCCAGCAGCATAAGGGAGAGACATGGCACTTCCCACTTCTGGGCGATTGTGCGGATATAGGGATGGCCAGGTATTGTCCCAGCCTTTCACTTTAAGACCACACTAATGGATTGGCCCAGGGTGAGCATGGCATGTGCCTCAGGACTGGTTCTCTTTTTCTCTGCTGTCTTGATTTTCTGCGCCTCAAAACAGAAATCGCTTCTTTATCTCACATCATACTTCTATCTCAGATCATAACGCACAATGAATAATAAATAACATTAATTTTAGCCTTAGGGATGAATAAAATAAAGGAGTCTAATTTTTTACATTTAATATTTTTAGTGTTAATCAGAGCAGTTGGTATGTAACATGCGAGGAAGCCTTGATCTAAGACTGAAGAGCCAACATTTCCATACAGCCTTACCATGGCTTAGCTATGTGAGTTCTGGCTTTATTTGCCCAGTGTGTCTGAGACTGATTATGGACAATGAGGAAATTCTACTATAGTCCAGCAATGTAGGTTTGGCCAAATTATCTAGACTGTCAACACATAGATTTCTGTATCTTAAAAAATAGAGTGCCATGGCCTCTGTCTTGTCAAGATACTTTGGACATCATATAAAGTGCCATTCATAAACCCCTTAGCATAAATGTATAACATGATTAGTCTCAAGTTAGCTAAAATCATAATCATGCTCCACACTCAAGTTATCCATTGTTAACAAATGTAGATGTGTTCTGATATTCTCAATACCAATACTAAACAGTACAATGATACCCATCACTTTGCACATTAGACATTTATTTGAAAGCAACATAAATGAATGATGAATAATTTAACCTGTAAAATAGATTAGAAGGATACCAACTCACTCACGAAAACCCTGGAAACCCAGAGAACAAGCTTCTGAAAGCATACAGGCAGAAATGGCAGTCCATTGAGGTCTCACAGCTGAGGATGGACAGATGCCGCTGTCCAAACACCTGCTGCCCATGATAGACGGTAGAGTCAATCCTATCATCAGTTCCGGAACTTACAGGGACAGGCACTTGTGGACACGATCCCCAAGGCCACGGTCACAGGTTGACAGATCACAGTGTGGATCAGCATGAAGAGGTATAGAGGATCCAGGTTGCAGTACCTGCCTCGCGATCTCAGTTTCCAGGGAGGAGAAACCCTGTGCTCTATGCTGGACCTTCTCCACCAGAGAGGAAAATCTAAAACTGACCAGATCTAAAGAATGCAGATAACCCTCTATGATGTAATTGTAGTAAATAGGCAATCCAAAGATTTCAAAGAAAACAAAAGGTAAGGTTGATGATATAGTGTTTGAATTTAATTATGTGTTGAGTTTAACATCTATAAAGTATCTCTATCAGAAATCCTCATCTTCCAAAGAGTGAGTATATTTCCTCCTTGCCCTCTGTCCTCTCCACGGACAGCTGGTTTCCTGGGCTCCTGCGGTGGCATGACCACACTCTCTCCTGAGGGAAGCCGATTCAGAATAGCTGTGGGGCTGGGCTATGTGGCCCAGCAGGAGCAGGCATCAGTGCAGACACAGCTGACCACTCAGATGGACCCCTGAGGCTTCTGTGTCTGGAGTCTGCTGTTGCTTCCTCTCTCTGTCTAGAGTCAAATCGTTTCTAGTTGCCACTCAAACTTGAGCAAGCTCCGCCCATGCTTGCCAATGAAGGACTACACTAAGCTTCCAGCTCAGTACACGGTGGGAGAATGAAGCCTTTGTTTCCATAGATTCTTCAAGCAATATCCCTTGGACTTTGTGCCCTGGCTTTTGTATTTCCCAAGAGCACCCTTTTCAATGCTGCTCTAAAGAAATAGCGTTGGTTGAACACAGCGGCTGTGTAAGTGGTGAATATGAAACCCTTGACACAGAGGTGCCCTCCTGAGTGTTTTCACAAGTAGGGTAAAGAATTCTACCCCGGGCTCCATAAACAGCTAAGACCCTCATTATGGGATGGCATTGTCATTCACTACGACAATCAGAAGCACCACATTTAAATATGTATGACTATGTGTGCATATAAATATTCATATTTGTACAGTTTATTAGTTATACCCTGTGTCACTAAGCCCAGAAGTATGGTAATAAAACTTGCAATACACATGCCTCATTTCAATATTTGAAATACTTAAAGTCTTTATGAAATATCTTGTAACTAGCAATGTTAATATAAAATCCCCGTGCTGGAAAAGTGAACTTTAAATATTTATATGAAATATAAAAGTGATTTTATTACATGTATTCTTATACATCTGTTTTCTGATCCATAACAACAGCTAAAATGTTAAATGATAAGAATGATGAACTACATTAATCTCTAGAGAGTCAAGATACCAAGCGTGGCTCAAAGGTTCTCCATGCACAAAACTTGCTTACTCAGTCATGAGTCTGCAGGCTAAGGAAGCTTAGAGGCTGCTGTTTACCTGGGTGTCTATTGGTTTCTTGTGGTTTTAAATGAATCTCTGAAACAAGGGTAGGAGACAAAAGGTGGACCCAAGTTCCTATGGAAGATGAAGAACCAGACTGAGGACACTGTCCTTAAGGAGAACCCTCTCACAGGGGACACATCTAGCCTAGAACAGGAAATACCTTGGCTGCTCACCAACCTGAAAAAAATAAAACATCTGACCAGCAAAAGCATGTGTGTATGAAAGAGAAGAAACTCAGAACACTTTGTTTCTAGTTCTTAATATTTTCTTAAAAAAAAAACTGACAAACCAAATCTCTAAAATAAGAAATGGTTCCACAAATAGTTCAATAAATTTTTGAAAAAATTCTATGAAATATTTTGTTTTGGGCATGGTAAGGCTGTTGCACACATGGGCTCAAAGAAGCCATGCTCATGTGCACAAGACCTGCATGAGAATGAGCCAATTAAAAATTCTAGCATGGAGTGAGCAGGAGTTTATGGGGTCTCACCCTTGACTGAGGAGCTATTGGCAGGTTTTGGCTGTAGGATGGAGAGTCACTTTTATTTGACTGGTGATAGAAAGTTGTCCATGAACAAGTAGATGACACCTTACCCAGTGCATATGGGTGGCACTAATTCTTCTTCTTCTTCTTCTTCTTCTTCTTCTTCTTCTTCTTCTTCTTCTTCTTCTTCTTCTTCTTCTTCTTCTTCTTCTTCTTCCTCCCCCTCCTCCTCNTCCTTGGCATTACACTCTTACACTCCTTTCTTCTTGTTCTTGTTCTTCTTGTTCTTGTTCTTCTTGTTCTTGTTCTTCTCCTCCTCCTCCTCCTCCTCCTCCTCCTCCTCCTCCTCCTCCTCCTCCTCCTCCTCCTCCTCCTCCTCCTTCTTCTTCTTCTTCTTCTTCTTCTTCTTCTTCTTCTTCTTCTTCTTCTTTTTGTTGATGATAGCCAGCAACTGATGGAAGCAGATACAGGGTTCTACAGAGAAGCACTGGGCTGAGCTATGGGAGATCAGTCCAGGAGAGGGTGGAGTGATAATATGAGCAAAGATGTCAAGACCATGATGGGATACCCACAGAAACAGCTGACCTCAGCTGTGAGGGCTCACTGACTCTGGACTGATAGCAGGAGAAACAAACTAGGTCCACTGAATGTGGGGAAGGGTTGAGAGGCTTGGGCAGTGGGACCAAGGTATATTCCTAGTGCTTGAACTGGCATTTAGGAGCATGTTCTCTGTAGAGGGATACCTTGCTCAGCCTAGATATGGGAGGAGGCCCTTCGTCCTGCCTCAAAGTGATGTGTCGGACTTTGTTGACTCCCCATGGGAACCCTCACCCTTTTCTGAGGAGTGGATGGGGGATAGGGTGGAGGAAGGGTGGAACGGGTGGAGAAGAGGGAGGGGGAAAGGAGATAGCTATGTAAAATGAAAAAAAACATTGTATTTAAAACAAAATTCTTCATAAGAAAGGAAAAAGCAAATATGTTGAGTGGTCCTGAGGAAAATGGAAAGAGTGGGCTGTGGCTATAAACAAATAGATAGTACACAGAGATAAACTTTTCTATTAGTAAATAAAAATATTGTTAGAATAAAGGCATGCTATTTACCCCCAAAAATTAGATGATAAAGAAGAATGGTTTTATAACAATCCATTGGATTCTAGTTTGAGAAAACATGTAAATTAGGAAAACACCTAGCTGAAATAACCTGGAAATGGAGACAGGGTATTTGTATGGAAGTAAGTCAACAGTCTCAGCATTAGTAGCTGGGGCAATGCAGGGAGAGTGAAGCTTTCAGCCAGGATTAGTCTTGAAAGCAGAAACAAGCGAATTGCACATTTGTGTATGCATATAGCCTCTCAAGCTGTTTCTCCCTCTCTCTGTCCTGTGTCACAGACAGACACACACACACATACAAACCACATATGCCTAACTTTATTCAGATCAATAAAGCTACAGTGCCATGAATGCTTTTACCTCCCTTTTTGATGGAAAAGCTAGATTGATTTTAGAAACAAAAATATAGTCCTGGATGATGACCCAAATTGGGCTGTGGAAAAGGAGGAGAACATTGTTGCTGCATCTCTGAGAGTGAGAAAGTTGAACCTGTGGGAGGGGAAGGGGAGGAAGGAGAAAGAGGGAGAAAAGAGAGATCTTTGCTGAAATTGTGTTTGATTGTGGAGGTGGTCACTAATTCTTAACTAGCAATGAGCTGCCTAGAAGTATTCATCCACACACCAGGATAGATGTACAGCTGGGAACTCTGAATGGAGTCAGTCGGTTATACTGGTAACCACATCCTGGCTGTGATGGTGTAGTGTGCACAATAATGTAGCCATTGTGGCAAGAATAGGTTCATAGAGGCCAGTAGAGTGTGTCCACGATTTTCTAACATTTAATCTCAAAACAATAAAGTTCTGAAAAATAAATGCCCAAATATGTCAAGAGATTAGACACTGTAGAAAGGGAATTAAGTTCAAAAGAAAGACAGAGTGTTAGAACAAGACATAAAGAAAAGACTCAGGTCTAGGTGAGGTAGAGAATGTGAGAATGGTTGTGTTCCAAAAGTCAATAGTGAGAAATTTTCATAATTTAAGAGACACCAGCCTTTGTATATAGGTGCTGTGGGACCATAGTCTCTTATCCTGTCACTTGTATTATTTTTAATAAACATTGATTGGCCAGTAGCCAGGCAGGAAGTAGAGGTGGGGCACTGAGAGTAGGCGAAGTCTGGGAAGAGTCATTCTGCAGCTGTCACCCAGATGCAGAGGAAGCAAGATGTGAATGCCTCACTGATAAAGGTACCAAGCCATGTGGCTAATACAGACAAGAATTATGGATTAATATAAGTTATAAGAGTTAATAAGAAGCCTGAGCTAATAGACCAACCAGTTTATGATTAATGTAGATTTTTGTGTGTTTCTTTGGACTGAATGACTGCAGGGTCCGGGTGAGACAGAAACCTCTGCCAACATATAGGGAAAATAATAGTAAAATAGATTGAGATGCAAAGAAGAATGCAAAAGAAAGGTTATATGTTGCAAATAGCCATGGCTTACAATTTTAGGACAGGAGCCCAAGTCAGTGGGACATCTTTAAGACTGCCTCAGGTTTGTTATGAGTGCTGAGAATGCATTCTTTACAGTAAGGGGTATAAGCATGCCTACAAAAAGAAAGACCATGGTATTTAATGTCATTTTCCCTCAGAAGTACAACCAAGTTAACTGCCACCAATATTAAAAAAAAAAATATTAAGCTGGCCAGGGTGGTACACATCAGCAATCCCAGCATTTGGAAGATGTAGACAGAAGGATCAGGAGTTTGAGGATAGCCCTGGTAGCCTGGGCTACACGACCCCCTGTTATAAATGTAAGAGAGAAAGAAGGTGAAAAGGGAGCCATATGAGTGAACACTAACACAGACAGCTTCTGGACCATGATTGACAGTTGGCCCTTCACGTCTCTGCATCTCAGGTTCAGCCAAGCGTGGACTTAAAATGTGTTTTCAAATGACTCTATTCTGAACATTTGCATCAAATTTTCTTGGTCATTATTCCCTAAACATACAGAATCAAATCTGTTTGCACTGCCTGTAGGTTGCATTAGCTATTCTAAGTAACTGGAGATGATTGAACATCTCCATGAGGCCGTGGAAGATGACAGGCTCATGCGTGTATTGTAGCACTTTATGTAAGGCCCTTAAGCATCCTGGAACCAGAGCCCAGTTCACTAAGAGCACCACACTGTCATTAGACATTAAACTATGCATAGTTCAGGACTGCGAAAGAGCTGTGAAGTAGCCTCTTAAGTAATGATGACACACTGGTTACTGTGGGAAGAAACAGAGACATGTGTCTGGGAAGGTAGGTAGTTTATCTCAAGGGATGTGATATAGACAAGAGGTTCTAGTGAATATGATGTCCATTAAGTCTCGGTGTCCGAGGGGATCCTGAGCAGGAAGCAGAGCAGTGGGAGGGTGGTAGGAAGAATCTCGGTAAAAACTGAGTGAGGTAAAAACAAAAAGGCAGAGAGTAAAATCAAATATCGGACACATTTGTGATTAGAGAGGAGAATAGAGCAGAAATTGATATAGGAAAGAGAACTCCCAAAAAGTCAAACAACCCACAATCTGCAGTTCTAAATATAGTGGACCCTTAACAGTACAAACAAGTGAGTAAAACACAAAGCATCATGAAAACTAAAGACACCACACACATTAATAAAAAACACACAAAGAAAAATCTATAAAACCATGAGATGACAAAATGACAGCAAGAAATATAAAATGTAAAACCATAAAAATAAAAACAAGGAAATTTGGAAATACATACTTTGGCAAATTAAAGTTTAGAGCAAGATAATTGCAGACAGAAAAACACTGAGAAATACTGTCTGAAGATGGATAGTGTTCTATGTGATGATGATGTAGGTCTTCACAGAGCCAGGAGGGGATGCCAGAAGAGAAGCAGATCAATGTCAGTCATGACAAGTTAGAAACTGTGCATGCACTTGTGTGTGAGCTCATATGCACCCATACAACTTTGTTTCTACTTGAGCAAATTATATTTAAATAAATACTAAGAGTTAATGAAGTAAATTAGATGTACATTCACTTACTGATTGATATTCATGTTTGAAGCTCCGTGTGTTCAAAGTGCATACCTTAAGTCTGCTGTTTTAATTTTAATTTTGCCAAATATATGTAGAACTTCCTTACCTGTGGCCCCATTAAGATGAAGATTTTATACACATGTGTACATGTTACAATACATACAAGATATATAATCTCTCTAACAATTATTAAAATATAGCTAATAAGTAATAGGAATGATATCAAAATGATTCTGCATATATAGGGTAGATAATATAGCTAACAGCTATACTAAACTCTTAATGACTAAGCCTAAGCAAAGTGCAGGATCTTTATAGCCTGGATAGGAAAGGAAAAATCAAACCAAAGAGCCGTACAAGCATGTAATACATATCATTTGTAATGATAATTATTCAAACGTACTATGTTAGGTTTAAAATAAACATGTCTGACTGATGGAGGAAGGTCATTGGCTAATAAAGAAACTGGCTTGGCCCATTTTATTGGTTAGAACATAGGTGGGTGGAGTAAACAGAATAGGATGCTGGGAGGAAGAGGAAGTGAGCTCAGACTCGACAGCTCTGCTCCTGAGCAGAGCGCCATGCTCTGCTCTCTGAGGCACACGCAATGAAGCTCCGACCCAGGATGGACGTAGCTTAGAATCTTCCCAGTAAGCGCACCTTGGGGTGCTTACAAACAATTATTAGAAATGGGCTAGTCCAGGTGCGAGAATTAGCCTAGAAGAGGCTAGATAGAAATGGGCCAAGCAGTGTTTAAATGAATACAGTTTGTGTGTTGTTATTTCGGGCATGAGCTAGCAGGCGGCTGGGGTGCTGGGGACGCAGCCCCGCTGCAGCTCCTATTTCAACATCTGACATGTTTTCAGTTTGAGAAGATTGGAGTAGAATAACTAAATATCCAATATAAGTCAATCCAAAAACCAACAAAATTAAAGAAGGCTGGTTTATAATCCTAAGAGAACAAATCCAGCCACTGATGTGTCAAAGAAATGTGTCACTCTTGTCCATGTGTATGCCTAATCATTAAAATTTTTAAAGAAAAAAAATCATGAAAGTTAAAGAGATATGTAGATGAATATATAATCGGTTTTCACTTTTTTGGAATGATTTCCAGCCATGGATAGTAACAGACAATAGTAATCAATGTAAAGATATGCGATACTGGATTAGTGAACAACTTCTCAATCAACAGAGAAAATATTTCTTCATGCACAACTTAGGAATGCATTCTTTTCAAGTCTATGTGGTCACCATGATGGGCCATCTGATAACAGTAAAACAAGTCTCAACAAATTGAAAGAACTGAAATTATAGCCAGAGATCTCTGGAGTCTACCTGGCATGCAATGAGCTTGGAAATGTTCTCATCATATTCAAAAGAAAACAGAAAGCAAGAGACAGATGCATGGCAAGCACTTGTAATTCTAGCAGTGGAAGGCTGAGAGCCCAGGAGCACTTGAGTCCAGAAATTCAAGCACTTTGAGCAACATAGTGAGACTCTGTGGCCACAAGCATTGGTGACTGGGAAACGAACTCACAAAGGAAGTGGCTAGGGCCATGAAGGTCACTTGCATCTTACCGGGACATATGAGAAAAGGGTGCATACACATCTGACAAACACAACAAATGATGGAATTAAGATCTATACAGACTGCATTGCTGGTGGGAGTGCAAGCTGGTACACCCCTTTTGGATATCAGTATGACAATTTCTCAAAAAGTTAGAAAACAACCTTTCTCGAGTTCCAGGAGGATGCTCAATCGTGTCTGTGGCTCAACTATGTTCATAGCAGCATTTTTTGTCATAGCCTGGAAACAACCTAAATGCCCCTCGACTGAAGAATGGATAAGGAAAATGTGGTACATTTACACAATGGAATACTACACAGCAGAAAAAAATAATGCCATCTTGAAATTTGCAGGCAAATGGATGGAGCTAGAAAACATTATATTGAGTGAGATACCCCAGACCCAGAAAGACAATTATCACATGTACTCACTCATATGTGATTTTTTTAAACATAAAACAAAGAAAAACTGCCCACAAATCACAATCCCAGAGAACCTAGACAATAATGAGGACTCTAAGATATATGGATCTAATCCACATGGGAAGTAGAAAAAGACAAGATCTCCTGAGTAAACTGGGAGCATGGGGACCATGAGAGAGGGTTGAAGAGAAGAGGAGATGCAGGAAGGGGAGCAGAGAAAATTGTAGAGCTCAATAAAATCATTTAAAAATGAATAAATTAAAAAATTCATAAAGTACAAAAAATCTATACAGACAGGCAATTTTAAAACTAAGAGAATAATTGATTAGGCATCCAGCCCTGTTTATAGTACTTGTTCTTCAGACAGACAGACAGATAGAATTTAGCTAAGGAGAAATCAGCCAGAAGTCATGGTGATGTGTCACCAACGTTACTGTAGCTGACTGTATGAGCAGGTATAGGGCACATCAGAGGAACCTGACTGTTTCCAAGAGTATTCAGCTAGGAGTTCAATACTGTTAATAATTTAAATTACGGACTTTTACTGTGAGTCCCTTCTAATGTTAATTTACCTTTGGGGGTTGGGTTGGTTTGATTCTTTAAGTACATCGGACTGCCTCTTAACCCTGTTACCTACTGAAAGGTCACCTGTTGACAACATCTGGACAGTCCTCCTGGCAGTGTGGTCACTTGAACACTCCACTGAGCAGCTACCTAGAAGAAGCTGGAAGCATGTCCAGCATGGCTGCAGCTGGAACAGCATTGAGTCAGTAGCCCTTGCTCCAGTCACAATGACTTCAGATGGCCTCAAACAAGGCTCAGTCCTTCACTTCAGCGGTATAAGTCAGGACATGGTAATGCCCAGATCCTTAAAACCAACAAGTAGACCAAGCAAGTCCTGTATGTAAAAGCAAAGAGCCTTTACTCTTATTCAGACTCTTGATGCATCTAATGGCTGTGCTTGTGTGAGGCTTGTGATTGGTCCTCAAGGACTGCCTGTGACTGGTGGGACCAGAGACCATTCAGAGTGATGGGATCATAGTCCCAGCACATCTGGCTACATCCCATCTCTAGCTTTTGGGCAGCTACTTTTCAGTCCAGTCAAGTGTGGCTTCTGTCCTGTGTATGCCTCCCCTTTTGGTGAGCCCTCATCCCCACCACTTACTTCCCACACAAGTCCAAGGCTGCAAAAGGAGGTCCTTCTAACAGTTTCTACTGAGTTGTACTCTGCCTACTTGTGGAACTGACCCCACTGAAGACTTTTAAGGCAGGGCAGGGCAATCCTCCAGAGGAAATGATGACGTTAGGATTGAGAAGGCAGGAAATTGCAGTGAAGTTAAGGCTGTGACAGATAGAGCAGAAGGTGGGGGCCCAGGCTGCAGAGATTGCAAATCTTGTTGTTGGAAGGTTACAAGAGTGGAAGGTTTCAGCTTCTGAAGCTTGGGGCAATCCTACAGCCAACGGATAGGAATGCTATAAACCCAATCAGCTGTCCTTATCCTTGGCCACATTTGACTGCATGCCTTCATTTTCAAAAGCTTGGAGCTATGAGTCTCTTTTTCTTGGAGTCTAAAGCCCCACACCTCTGAACCTGGAAGCCAGCTACTGGGCCTCTGGAATGCATGTCCATCAATGTGAGCTGCCCCCTGAGAACCTGTGGCTTCCATTTGAATAGAGCAGAGGAGACCCCAGTCAGCCCTTATGACAGAGCAAATGGAGAGGTGAAAGAGAAATAGGAAGAGAAAGGGGGAGAGATAAAAAGAAGCAAAAATAGGCACAAACAATATTTTCTAAGATAGAATTTAAAAGGAACACTTGCCATATTGCCAAGCTTCTATAAAGTTACTTCTGACTTTGTCTTCCCGAGGGGCGGAGGAGATGCCTCTGCTAATGAACCTGATGGCACTGTTCTTTCCAGTTAATGAAGCAAGGCAGGTACATATATTCCTAGGTGAGGCCGAAATTGCAGCCTAGGGATGCTGATTTGGAAATTCGAGGCATGGACTAATGCCTCCAATGCTTCAAGCTACACTGTTTTGTGTCCCCTTTACAGGACGCGGCCTTCCTAGAGTGACTCCCAGGTCAAGAGTAGGAAAGCACAGGGCAAGCCCTCACAGCGCTGTGCTTGCTTCTCTGTTTCAAGCTGCCTCCTTGCATACATGCTCAGCAGAGCTCAGCAGGGAGTGCTCCCCAACCATGCAAATGAGTTCCCAAAATGACATCTGCCACTGTGTGGGGGGTAGGGGTTGTGTAGGGTGAGTGACTGCCACCAGTCCTGCTGACGGATCGACTCCTATCATCAAGAAGCCAACTGCCATTGATTTCCATTCTTCCATCATGTCACGGTGACCTTCTCCCTGCACGGGAGGAAAGGAGAGAAATGGACAGGTAAGCGGCCCAGAGAGAAGAGAAAGTTAAGTGTTTCTCCTGCTCCTGATCATCGCTGCTTTCAAACGCCCACATCACTGTGTCAATCTCCATGAAGCCTCTTATCCCAACACACGGTCAGATTAATGAGCAGTTTCTCTTTCTCTATCTCCATATTATGCGCCACCATTGCTCCAGGTTCTATTCGAGATGTACAAGGGATAGAGGTTAAGCAGCTGAGGGTAAATGGTGTAAAATATTTTTAGTATTCTTACTAATACTGAGAGGGGGTGGAGAAATGATTCAGCAGTCAAAAGCACTGTCTGCTCTTCTAGAGGACCTGGGTTCAATTCCCAGCACTTAAAGTCTTATAACAACCTGTAAGTCCAGTTCCAAGAGATCCAGCACCCTCATCTGGGCTCCATGGCCACTGCACATACATGGTTCACAGATATGCATGCATGCAAAACATCCATATACATCAAAACAAAATTTAAAATTAAAAGAAACTATCTATTATTATGTTTTAAACTTTTGCTTCCTGATACTTCATGCCAGTCAGGGAGGGATATAAACTTAAGTGAACACATCTTTTCCTAGTCTGTCCCCACACTCTATTTTCCCTTGTATTTACATAAGTTCATTTGGCCATTTGTTTTTCTGAATTTTAAAATAGTGAACAAACCTTTTATTCTGTTAGTAAATAGTCTTGATTATACCATCTTATATATCACTCAGTTTCAGGCACATTGGCCAGCATTTTGAAACAATCACAGCCTGAAGTTTGCATGTGTTACTTGGGTCAGGCCTTGGACCTACGTGACAAAGTAAAAACCAACCCTTAGAGAGCCAACTATACAGGGTGATGGCTCCCTGGTAGGATGCCTGCTGTTGAGGCAACACACATCACTAGTCAGCATCTACTTCTTGACAGACAAATGCCACATCCAATAGTAATATTCCTCACATTTCCCACCAACAAATAAACATTTCCATATCTGATCAATGATCTTTTTAACCTGCTTAAATATATTGTTCCAGAGCCTCTGGTTGCCACTCATGCTAGAGCTTGGCAGAATTTAGATACCTTAGCTGTGGGGTTGAAACTCTTGTTGCTGGGTCACGTCAACTACTAGATGGCCCAGAATCACTTGTCATGCCAGCCCTTATATGGATGTCTTCAAGATTCTGTGGGAAAGTTGTCAGCATGGACCTGCTTGTTAGCAGGAGACCCAGGTAAGGCAGTTTCAAACAGATTTGTTTTTTATTTAATATGCATAAATGTTTGCTGCCATCTACATAGGTGTAACTATGGCACATATACCAGGTATTCACAAAGGTCAGAAAGAGGCTTTATGTCCCATGAAACTGGAGCTGTAGACAGTTGTGAGCAGCTGTGTAGGTTTTGGGAAACAAACCCAGGTTCTCTGTAAAAGCAGCAAATTCTCTTAACCATCAAACCATCTCTCAGATCCCTAAATGTAATACAGTTTTAACAAGCCTAAATGTAATAACAGTTTTACCAGAATAGTTAAAGGTCAGTCTCACCTGTCACATCCTGTTGGCTAACAGCAGAGCAGAGGTCTAGCCCGCAGTCAAGTGGTGGGGATTCTACAAAGACCTGGTGGCCACTAGGAGAATCCTGGAATCTGTCCATGAAACATCATAATTCCCAATAAATGTAAGCAAAAAACATTTTATATGCACACATAGTTCATGACTTGTTGGTTTATGCTTTTGTTTATAATTGACCACATAGATCCTTTTCTTTTTAACCATTGATAACCCTGCCCCATTTCTTTGACATTGCAAATCCTACTTGTTGGGGGTCAGTGAAGACGACAAGACTAAAATCCTCTACAGGGACTATCCTAATAAAACTATACCAATATGACATCACTGGTTATGACAATTGAATAGTTTGCCTCCTATGTATTTGATCCTGTTTGGATATTAATGTTCAATCTGCATTTTAGATTACATACATACAACCCACTCCAATCTCCTATTTTTTTTCTCCATTTTATCTTAAATCTGTAAGTAATTTTACATTCAATCTTGAGTGCGGACATACATGGCTGATTCCCTACTCCCTGTGTTTTGGTTTTTTTTTCAGTGAGTTCTTCACTTGGTCTTTTGGAAGAAGCCTAGGAGAGTCACAATGACCAGAGAAGTAGGGAATATGACCATATCTTAACTTTGCCCTATACATGCCATTTTCTATTGGTCACAAATTCTTTACTGGAACACAGTGTTCGCAAGGATGTTAGAATTTCATTTCTCTGTGTCTTTTGCCTAGAAACATGAAGCATCTTCATCAGCTCTTTTCTTTTTTTGAGTCTGGAGGCAATGTCATTGAGTACATCATTGTGTTGACCATTCTCTACTGATATTATCAAATACAATATCCCCATTTCAGCTATGTGAAAACCACATTGAAGGGAGGTTTCCTTGGCTCCTCTCTCCACCTTTCCCTTGGTGAGACTTCATCCTCGAGGACTCCCACAGTTCACAGGCTGTGGCAATGTGGCGGAAGCTCCTTGTGTACTCTTTATTCTTCAATCTAATGTGATTCCTTGATTGCATTCAAGTGTTTCAACCTTTCTCTCCTTTTCAGTTTCTGTTGCTGTTAATGACTTTATGTTAATGTGCTCTGTGCTCCTTCTAGCTTATTGTTCCCTGTGGAAATCATGCTGATCTTTTATTCTCTCCTATAGAAATCCTATAGGTGGGTATTTACTATGGGTAATGTCCTTTCATGTCAGATCGTCCTTTTGTGTCTTCCTTAGATAACCTGAGATAGTTTGGAGTTTCTACCTTATTCTTTTCATGTAATTTTACATCTCTTAATAAATTTATTTTGCAAATAGTATTTTTCTTTTAATTAAACTCTACCTTTATTCTGTTTTCTCATTCATATATAAATTCCACCTCGCTACCCATCAGGCACAGTTTGGGAGAGACTTCTTGCCTAGTTTCAGAGCACTCCCCCTTCTGCCATGAAGTCTCAGTGGCTTCCTCGTGGTTCTGTAGTTTGCTTTGACTTGGAAAGTCTTCCTTGTTATTTGTCCTAACTCAGTTCTGGCCATTTAGCGGGGAGGGGGTGCTTGAGATAGGGAAAAATCATAAGAAATATGATCAATCTTAAATAAAATGTGGAGTGAATAGCAACTTGGAAAATCAAAGAAATATAAAGAAAATTGATAAAGGGACCAGAACAGAAAATTAATAGTAAGCAGTCGTAAAAGAGTCAAGCATACAATAATTTTGTAAGGAAGGTGGTGGAGGTAGTAGTTGATACTTCTTCATCTTTCCAAAGGCCAATGTAATCTTAGAGTAGTTTCCATTTCATAGTAAAGTAGAAAAGAACAGTGTCTCACCAGCTGGATAAAGGTGTGCCTCACAGGAAGAGGGACTGGACACTGACAGCTCAGCCATCCAAGCCACCACATGGAGGCTACCTCAGTGTTGCTCATGGAGGAGAAGCTGCTGAGAATGGACTTCAGATTGGCCAGAACTCACTCAGTAGACCAGGATGGCTTTAACTCAGAGAGAGATATCTGCTTCTGCCTCATGAGCGCTGGGATTAAAGGTGTGTCCCACCACCACCCAGCTAGTTCTGAGCCTGTAATAGATTTAAACACTTATTTGATTTTGTTTTGTGATATGAATTTATTGCTTCAAGACTTCATTAGTGCTTTCTTACTCTGGATGATCTGCTGTGGGACAATGGTCTTTTATCCTGTCACTTGTATTATTTTTAATAAATCACAGATGGGCCAGTAGCCAGGCAGGAAGTAGAGGTGGGACAATTAGAACAGGAGAATTCTGGGAAAAGACACAGTCTGCAGTCATCACCCAGACATAGAGGAAGCAAGATGAGAATACCTCACTAATAAAAGGTGCCAAGCCATATGGCTAATACAGACAAGAATTATGGGCTAAAATAAATTCTTTTTTAAAATTAATTAATCTATTTATTTCTTAATTTTTTATGTTTTTATTTTATTTATTTTTTTTAAAGCTAGGAATGTGGCAGCAGTGGGATACGAACTAAAATAAATTCTAAGAGTTATAAGAAGCCTGAGCTAAAAGGCCAACCAGTTTATAATTAATGTAGACCTCTGTGTGTTTCTTTGGGACTGAACCACTGCAAGACTGGGCAGGACAGAAACTCCTGTCAACTATTATCTTTTATATTTCCATTTGGACAAAGTCATAGATATTGCATGCTAACAACTGCTTCATATTTTCTTCCTAGCCCTGAGATGGCTATCTTGGTTTCAGCCTTGACCCATGAAGGATGTATGAGTACTACTGAAATATTTGACATTTTTATGATGTATGATGTCAATGTAACATTTTTTTCTTGTTTTTGAAGGAAGCTTGCACTTTCTATATAGAATCCTAGATTTTTAAATTGATGTGCGTCAAAATTTATACTTCATGTCATTAATTCAATTGAGTTAGAATAATCCATTAAATTTATAAATGAAAATACTTACCTTACTTACGGGTTCTTCTCTGTGCTTTCTGTATAAGCATGATCTATCTTCATGTGTCGTTTCTCTTCCAAGAATTCTATTGTCTACAATCTTCTGATTAACGACCTCAGGATAACACCACTGTGTAGTGGCTTTTCATTTGTATTTTAATAAACAAAGCTTTCCTGCCGATCAGAAAAGTAAAACAGCCTCACTGGCCAGCCTTATAGACCAGGTGGCAATGACACATATTTTTAATCCCAGAAGCCGCACTAGCTTGCCATAGAAACCAGGCAGCAGTGGTGCACATCCTAAATCCCAGAACTAGAGAGGGTTATAAGACAGGAGGAGGCAGCTTTCAGTCTCATTGTGGGAGTTTTGGGGGGCAGTATCACCATTTCAGACTGAGGTCGATGTAAGAGCCAGTGGCTGGCTGTTTTGCTTTTTGTATCTTCAGGTTGAACCCCAATATCTGTCTCTGAGGTTTTATCAATTGTGCTTTGTCACTACTTTTTTTAGTCTTTCTATGAACCCCTAATTTCATGTGAACTTCTAAGCCATGACTGCAGATACACAAAATAACCATCCTTGGCCTCCACCCCCTTAATGACTCTTTCACAGATGAACCGTGTTTGTTTCCTTTTAATCCCATCGTGTCTTTTAGAGACATTTTAATCCCATTTTTCTCTGTGTCTGTATGTGTTGAATTGATTGGTTCTGTAATGGTTAGTTTTGCATGCCAAGTTTTTCGGGTCACAGTCAGTGCCCAGCTATGTCGCCAAATGGGCAGCTGGATGTTTCTCTGCCTGCAATTCTGGATGAGGTAAAGGTTTGAATTGGTAGACAGAGTAAAGCAGATTGCCTTCAGTATCATTCGTGGGTCTCGTTCAGTCAATTAAAGGTCTGGATGGAGCCAGAACCTCACCTCCTCTGAGCAAGGGCCTCTCTCCAGGTCTCCAGCTAGTCTTGCCCATGCCACAGCTTGGGTTTGCCAGTCACTATTATACTGTGACCCAATTCCTCAATAACAAATCCTTCCCCAAATATTTACACGTCCAACTGTTTCTATTTCTGTGGCGGGCCCTGGCTAATAGAGTTCCTTCCAGCAGCTGTGTCTTTCAGGCTGCCCTTGGCTTCGATCCTTTCCTCCTCTGCATCGTCTTATGCTGTTTTCATTCTTCTCTGATGATTCAGTGGTGCTCATGCATTCGCTGGACAGCTAAGAGGTAGCGACTTGTAACAGATGAAGATGAGGGATAGATTTCCATCCGCCCTGAAGAAATGTATACAAAGCTCCACTGAGAAGTCCCCACACCTCACCATCCTCTGTCCTTCCTCCTTCTGTCCAGTCCCTGGCCCAATTAGCCAGTTCAGAAGCGATGGTGTTTGGTCAGATTCAGGGCATGTGAGCAGACTCTTCTACAGCATTGGATGACGTGTGCACAAAACCCTGCCTGCTCCATATATTCCTCAGTCCCAAGCCAGCAGGCAGAGTAGAACCCTGCCACAATTTGGCAGAGAGGGAGGGAAGAAGCACCCCGAAGACAGCATTTTTCACCATTTTCCTTAATTCCTGGTTACAACCAATCGTTTCCTAAATATAGTTTAAATCTGTAATACAAATGTGTTCTGAGTGTCCTTGACAATTTCATCAATATTATTCAAAGAATCACAGTTGTAAACAATTGGGAAAGGACTATGTAAGAGAAGGGATGGTATTTATCTCTCCTATACACCATGTTTCTGCTCATAATGGACCTCATCATGTTTACTAACAGATGCCAGGAAAAAACATAGTGTGGCCAATGCCTGATTTAACAGAGAGGAAGTAACTCCTGAGCCTTGGTTATTCACTCTCCATCCCACCTGGCTTGTTACAGCCATCATTCATGTGTATCCAGTTAGCAGAGAAGAACATTGACAGGCAGATACCATGAGATGAGACCGGGCATGATGGGATAAAAAAAAACACTCAGAATTCTCCCACAAACCCATTCATAGCCATGGCTGTGCATTTTTGAGGAGACCCAAACATCCTCCCTAAAGCCATTCCAGTTCACTCCTCTCTCTGTTTTGTCTTGTATTCTTGTTTTTGTTGTATAGTAGCTTTAGGTCATTTGTGAAATGCTATCGAAGATAACCATTTTTATCTTACTTGGAAAATTGACCAGAATATATTTGAAGAAGAAGCTGAAAGAGGCACAAAGGATTTAGCATATCATTGTTTGACTTCCTGGAGGCATCCCGGTAAGTTAATGAATAAAGAGTCTGTACTTTCATAGACAAAGTCGTGTTTACGTTCTAGCCTCCAAACTCTTCAAGTGAGGATGAGGAGCTTAGATGGAGGCAGGGCTTCCTAGTGAGTGGCTTGCGTTCACAACTCTGTGGGACCTGGCCTGGAAATGCATTAAATCTGGGATACAGGGAAAATCAAGAGAGGAAGACAACATCTCCCTGTGGAGAAACTTCCCAATTCCAAACAATGCTTTTGTGGGAAACCTGGACCAGAAGAATACAGTGCTGCTTTCTGAAATTGCATTACTAAGGCAGGAAAAGGGAACGGATCCTGGAAACCACAGTCACACAAATGCTGTAAATGACCATGTCTGTATCTAAAGAGCATTTCCTTCTCGGACTGTCTAAAACAGACATTAGGGGAAGTGTGGGTGTGCTTGCCTGAGGAAAACTTCTCTGTTCTGAGCTGTCACCAAAACCTCTAGGAACGAACCACAGTCCTGATACCAGGGAAAAATACATAAGCAGTGTTAGCGCAGAATGCGACCACAAGCATATGCAGGTGTAAGTTCCAGTGTCCAGGATGTTTCTCATTAGTAATCATGTTGGGAGGTAAGGTGGGTGGCATGCCAAACAGTCTTTTATTACAGGATGGGTTCCTTGAAAAAGCTTCAAGGAAGGATTTGGAAGAAGTGAAAGCTTGAAAACCTTTCTGCTTAGGTTTCAAAAGCTTTAAATGATTATGACAAACAAGAATTAATATATAATCACACATTCCAAATGTCTTTGTACTTTTGAGGATGGCCAGAGTAGAGTATGGTTGGCTTAACCTGTTCACGTTCAGTTCAGTTATCCAATCTTCCAACATCATATTTTTTCTCATTTTGGCATTTATATTGTTCTGTGATGGTGGGAAGTTATGAAAATTTGAAATGACATAGAGCAAGACCTCAATAGATTAAAACACTCCTATTCAGCCATGCTGTGCATCTCAAGAGGAAGACAGCTAATGAAAGCCACCCCCTTCTCTCCTCTCCATGATGGTAAAGAAACCATCACCATCTGCCCAATGCTGAACCACACGGATACTTGAAAGAGAACCCCAATTATTTTCTTTAAGACTTAATTATGTTTGTCTGTCTGTATGTATTTGTACCACAAGCCTTGTGCCCTAGAGGCCAGAAGAGGGCATCAGATCCCGTGGTACTGGAGTTACCTTCAGGTGTGAGCTGCCATCTGGTTGCTGGGAACAGAACCCGAGTTATTTGCAAGAGAAGATCGAATTCTTGACTGCTGAGCTCTCTCCTCAGTTTCTATAAACCTAATATTTTTATTCTTTTTATATACAAACTGACCTTCCTCACTATAACAGACATAAGGACATCAAATATTTTATTTACTCTACAACGGATCTTGTGGATAGAAAGATAACACAATGAAAATCAACTGTTAAAATCTACATTGTAAGTCAGCCCTTGTGACAGGCTCACATCCTCCTGTCTCAGGGAAAGATCCTGGCAGTCAAGCGAGCCAGGGAAATACATTTAAACTCATGTTACAGATATTATAAGAACAATGTGTTACCCAAGGAGAGGAGACGGTCTCTGTCCAGCTGAAGCTTAGTTTTCAGAAAAATCAATCCCAACCATTTTTTCTTCTAAAAGACAAAAGCATGCTAGAAAAAATTTAAACAATTCTACCCACAAAGGATTGGTTTTCACCTTCACTATAGGATCTGAAGGAATCAAATTATGTATTTGAAGGCTTAGGTTTATTCAATAACTTTGAGATTTTGTTTTCATTTCCAAATCCTATGTGTTGCGATGTTCTAAAAGTAACGTTTTCATTTTTCAATCAAAAATCTATGCTGTGAGTCTTTCCTATAATTCCACCGTACGTCAGCTACTCATTTCCCTCCCATTTGCCCTCTGCTGCCTGCTCTTTGGACATCTGTAGTCTCTGTATGTATGAGACTTTCCTGTATGCCTTTTCTGAACTTGATTACAAACTCTGTATTAATAGGAATCCCCAAGGAACTACATCAACAATAGTGACTTTTGTCATGAGCTGTATTCAAGACTTTTTTTTTTGAAGGAAAAATTCTAAAACTCTGTAGATGGTGAAATTTAGCTGTCTTTAACGAATGCTTCCTTTTAGATTAGAGAGCAGTACTTTAGATACAGAAATACAGGCCCGATGTGGTGGCACACTTCTGTAATCCCTGCATTCAGAAGGGAAAGGCAGGAGAACGAATTCACAGATGACCTTTGCTGCATGGTGAGTTCAAAGTCAGCTTGTGCGACCTGAGACCCTGTCTCAGAAAGACAAAAACAGAACCAGATAGAAACAGAAATCGTTTTGTGTGCCTCATCTCTGCTCCTGCTGTGGCTTTGATTGCCCTACTGACATCTGAAGTCATGTTGGTGACTGGAATGTCTCTAGGACATCTTTATAATTCTTCTGTGGGTTTCTCTGAATAAGAAGGCATTCGGCCGCCATGTTTGCTCTCAGTGATGCTGAGACTCTCAGCACAGGGAAGCGTGGATGCGATTGCTTCTGGCCCTAAGCCCTGGACCCTCATCTCATTTTCATGCATCATTTACGCATTGTTCGGTGATTCCACCAAGTCAGCACATCTCGCCAAGTTAACAAAATGTGAATTTAAAGGGGGAAATATATAGTCTGTGGTATTTAGGTATGTTTGTTTCTGCCCATTGACAGCATTTAAATTACAAGTCAACCAGGAGGAAAGAGTAATCCCTGGGGTAAGCCCTGGGAATTGTGCAGGTCTGCACACCAAGGCATGTTCACCCAGATCATTTTGAGGCTGCACTACAGAACCCGGCTTTTAATGCTCAATTTGGAGCATCAAGCTTTGTAATATTTCCTTGAAGGTAGCAAGGAACAGCCCACTCACAACGCAGCTACGCATGAAAATAATATAATTTCTATTATTAAAAAATCAATTTTCATTATCGATAAATCAGTTTTCCCATACTTTAGGTAATCCAAGGGATTAAAAGATTCTAGTTTGGGGGGAGATGCATTCCATAAATTCCAATCAGAACTGAGCAACTGAGGTAATGACATGGTCACTCTCTGTGATATGACCCAGAGGGAACAACAGATGCCCCCGTATGTAACAAAGAATGTGAGTAGCTGTCCAGGACACATGGGGTCAAATGAAAAGAGTTTAGTTCCCAATAAATACAAGGTTCAAATTAACCAAGGAATCTGATATTTGTGGAAGAACATTGCATAAAATAGCTAAGGAAGGGACTGTGTGGGAAGAAGATGAAGGTGTCTTTAGCCAAGTTCTGTCTAATCAGTATTCTGAATCACCCAGATTTATATGCATCCATCCTGATCCTGGATTTAACATTATTTGATAAGAGAAAACATCAAAGCACATCCGACTGTGTCTGTTTGTGTAGAAACAACACAGTATTGGATACTAGGTAACTAGTAAAGAACAGAAATGTCCTCATGGTCAGCCTGAATCTAAGAGTCCAGGGCCAGGGCCACAGGCTCCAGGTCTCAACATCCCATCTCTGCTTCTCAGATGTCAGTGTCACTGTCCTCTAAATAAGGGAAGAGCTTGTCCTTGCATAGCAGAGAGGATGGGAGGAGGGGTGGACACAAGTCCCTCTCAAGCCCCATTCACAGCACAGAGCCTCTCTGTTCCTCTAGTCCACAGAGTTAAGCCTCCACTTCTTAATGTTCTTGCCTGGGGATTGCTTGCATGGTTTGGGGGTGACACAAACAGCTAAGGATACTTTGTGGCTGTCTGTAGCGGCTGAGTGCATGGTGACAGTCCCTCTTTCAGAGAATGTGTCCACTTCAGTGGCTTGGCTACTTACTTTCAACATCAATTCTTCATATTAGTCCAGTCTTTGCTATGTTCAATTGTTTCAGTTTTCCACTTCAGAAATCTCTGCTCTTATTGTTGCCCCATCTTCTCCTCCAATTGCCTTTGCTCATTTTACTGGAGGGCTCGTGTTGTCAGGTAAAAGCTAAGAATCCTACAGACAACACTGAAAGTTGATTAGGAAAAAGATAGTGAACATAGTAAAACATAAGATGCAAAGTTAATACTTAACACAAGTTAACTTAATACAGTTTCTGTATATTGCAGTAAGTATAAATTAAACATTTAAGCTGCTGTTGGTAGAAGCATCAAAAAGTGAGTGATAAATCTCACAAAATATTTGTATAGATTTTATGTTGCAAACAAGACATTTAACAATAGAAAATAAGAGTTAAGTAAATAGAAGAATAAACCCCAGGGGTTCACTAGACACACAGTGTTTTGAGGGGACAGTTGCAGTTTGCAGGTGCTGTTTCCACAAAATTCCTGAAGCTGACTGATTTATGAAGAACAGGTGTTTCTCCCTTTAAGTTGCAAGGTCCAAGAAGTACAAGATCAAGACCCTGTTAAGGTCATGGTCTGGGGAGATGTTGACTGAATTTTCTGTCCTGCCCAGTTCCTACAATCATTAATTCCCCCAAGAAATCACACAGAGGTCTACATTAGTTATAAACTGATTGGCCCATTATCTCAGGCTTCTTATTAACTCTTATAACTTATATTAGCCCATTATTCTTACCTGTGTTAGCCACATGGCTCAGTACCTTTTTCAGGAAGGCAGTCACATCTTGCATTCTCTGTGGCTGGGCCAGGACTGCTGAGGAATGGGCTTTCTTCTTCCCAGAATTCTCCGGTTCTCCTTGACCCACCTCTACTTCCTGTCTCATTGTCCTGCCTATACTTCCTGCCAGGCTACTGGCCAATCAGCATTTTATTAAAATACAGTTGACAGAATACAGACCATTGTCCCACAGCACTAAGGAGAGTCCATTCTGCAAGATTTGTCTTATTCATTAGTAAGTGGGAAAAAAAAAATCCCATAAAATTTTAAAAATCCACCATCAATAATATTGGTCTTTAGCTAATGTCTTAACTTAAAAAAACATGACATGAAGCTGCACAAATACAATATTTTAATCAAAGGCGAATTATACATATAACAAAATTGACCTTAAATTTGTACCAATAGACCAAGATCCATACCACTGCAAAGCATTCATCTCTATAGCCTAGCCCCCTTTAAATGTAAATAAACATTTATAAACAATATTTGGGAATTTCAGTGTAAGTCTCTCTCTACTTTTTGTTGCAAGAAATAATTTCAGGGTGTTCACAGAGAACTTTAGCATGGTCTTGATCCATCAAATAACATTAGCCTGGAAGGAATCCACAGGCTCTTATCTTCTGTGAAAACAAAAACAGGACCTCTTTTCCAAAGCACTATATCCTTAGACCAAATTTTGAAGTCAAGATATCTTTAAAATATAAACATTGGTTTATATTTTAACCTGTACAATGAAATGTCTCTCTGTACTTAACTCCTTCACAGTCAAAAAATTCAAAGAAAACACAATAATATACATAATCCAGACTCTCTGTATATTTTCCATCTTTGCTTGGATTATTTTTATTTACTTCTTTAATCTATGACTGTCTGTACTCTGTCTCTTTGAAGACTTTTTTTTTGTTAAAACTATTTACTTCTTTTTATAACTCTTTATACTTTTTCTCTTCTCTCTCCCAAGCCTATGCACATTTTCCCAACACTATGAACCATTTAGAGGTCTTTTTCATCTGAATTTGTCTTTATTACATGCATCTCTGTAATTATTTTTTGACAAGGACCACTTTTATTTTAAAAAAAATGCTAAGTGGGCATGGCTAGAACCAACTCCATGGTCCTGCCTGTTGCCTCTGTCCAGTCCAACATGATGGAGGAATGTTTGTTGCCTCTGAGAGCTATGCACATTGCACCAGCTTCAGAGTCACAGCAGGTCTATGTCACCATTAAGCAACTAGTAGCATGCTGCCCACAAACCCCATTTAAGTGCTCAGCCTCCTGAAATAGTCAGAATTCATGCTGCCAGAGAGAGACTGCTCATTCATTTCCCAGCCACCCAAACCTGAAATAACCACACAGAAGCTATATTAATTGTAACACTGCTTGGCCAATGAGTCTAGCATATTCTTAGCTAGGTTTAACATCTTAAATTAACCCTTTCCTACTATTTTATATTTTACCATGAGGCTCATGGTTTACTGGCAAAGTTTTAGCATCTGTCTCCTGTGATGGCTACATGGCATCTCGTTGACTTTGCCTCCTCTCTATATATTTATCTCTTCTAGCCTGGCTATATTCTGTTAAGCCATTGGTTGAAAGCTGCTTCTTTATTAACCAATGACAATAAAACATATTCATAGCATACAGAGAGGATTCCCACATCAGGGAGGCTAGTGAAATTGGGGTGCATGTTGTGAAATTTCCAAAGAAAAATATAAAGAAAATATTTGTAAGAAAAAGCCGAGACAATGCTAATACGAGACCATCTCGACATTGTCAATGAAAAGAAAACGTCAGGTTGTGCACTTTTTTTCAGAGCTGAACCAATGGGATTAATTAGAGCAGAGTTTGAACTCCTTCTTAACAAACCTCACAGTTCAGACTTGACAGAACTCTCGGTGAAGTGAGGTGTTGGTTAGTACTGTGACTAGGAACCTCTAAAGACTATCAAGGAGAAAGATTGTGAGTGACCCTTAAATGGTACTACTTCCTCTGAGACATTATCAAGGACACCCTCAGTGGGAGTTTGCCTCTTTTAAAACGTGGAACCTGGAAGTGATGTGGGAGTGATTTCTTATTAATAAAGAAACTGCCTTGGCCCATTTTATTGGATAGAAAATTAGGTAGGCGGAGTAGACAGAGGAGAATGCTGGGAAAAAGAAGCTGTGTGAGGAGTCGCCATGGTTCTCCCGCTCCAGACAGACGCAGGTTAAGATCCTCCCTGGTAAGCCAGCTCGTGGGCTACACAGAATATTAGAAATGGGTTAGAACAATATGTAAGAGCTAGCCATAAGGAACTGGAACTATCCGGGCCAGGCAGTGTTTGAAAGAATAC